>NC_041391.1:270908600-270987100 GCF_002162155.2 Triticum dicoccoides
CAACCATTCCTCGTCGCTGTAAGCGGCTGTTGTGGAGTGGTCCGGAGGGAGGGTCCTTCCCTTCTTGGACCCCTCGGCCTCTGCAGATGGGGCGGCCTTCCTTTTCTTCCCCCCCTGGTTGGGGGGGGGGGGGGGACTTTCCTCTTCCTCCTCCTCGTTTTCGTTGGAGGAGCGCGCCTCGGTGTCTTCGGACGATGAGTCCGACACAACATTGCGCCGGAGACCTTTTCTGGTCCCCGCGGCCTTCTTCTTGGCCTTCTTCTCCGGCACCACATAGGGCGCCGGAAACAGCATCTCTGTTAAGAGAGCCGTTGCTGGATCTTCAGGCAGCAGAGCTGGATAGTCGACCCGCTCCGCTGTCGCTACCTAGTCCTGTTGAATTGGTGTGGGGGCTTAGATCCCTCCCACAAATATACTTGGGAAAGGAGCATATTGTAAAATACAGATAGCTTACTGTATTGGCGCAGCGCTTTGCGCTGAGTCTGCGATCCTCGATAATGGGAGGAGGTACCTCGGCAGCCTTGAACAACACCTTCCAAACATCTTTGTGCATCGTGTCGAAGAGCTCTCGCAGCGTCTAGTGTTCGGCCGGGTAGAATGCCCACATATTGAATGCCCGTCTTTGACATGGAAGGATTCGGTGGAAGAGCTTGACCTTGACCACGTTGACAAGCTTGATTTTCTTGCTTATCATATTTTTGACACAGTTCTGGAGTCCGGTCAGCTCCGCCGGCTCACCCCAGGCTAAACCCTTCTTTTCCAGGAGGTAAGCCGCAAGGGGATGCCAGATCGAAATTCAGGGGCCACCGCCCAATTGGAGTCGCGCGGCTCGGTGATATAGAACCACCCGAATTGCCACCCCTTCACGGTCTCCACATAGGAGCCTTCGATCCAAGTGACATTGGGCATTTTGCCCACCATGGCACCTCCGCACTCTGCTTGCTGGCCAACCACCACCTTCAGCTTCACGCTGAAGGTCTTTAGCCACAGGCCAAAGTGGGGCTTGATGCGGAGTAAGGCCTCGCACATGACGATAAACGCCGAGATGTTGAGGATGAAATTGGGGGCTAGATCATGGAAATCTAGCCCGTAGTAAAACATGAGCCCGCGGACAAATGGGTGCAGGGGAAATCCCTGTCCGCGGACGAAATGGGCAAGGAATACAACCCTCTCGTGGGGTTTCGGAGTAGGGACAATCTGCCCTGCATCTGGGAGCCGGTGCGTGATGTCTGCGGCCAGGTATCCGGCCTCCCGGAGCTTCGTGATGTCCTCCTCCGTAATGGAGGAGACCATCCACTTGCCTCCCGCACAGGACATGTTTGGAATGGCTTTACGGATATGGTGAGAACTTGGGTGCTGGAGCTCGAGCATGCGAGAATGGATGAGCGAGGGAAGAAGAAGGCGTGGGTGAAAAAGGGCAATCCCTATCTCTTTATAAAAGCAATAGAAACTGTGTGCCTCCCCACTTGCCTAGTAAAAGCGCTTATTTCCCAAGCGCCACGATTGATGGCGCGGTTGGGTTACCCACACCCGTATTGATGAGAATCCCGTGATAAGGGGACACGATCTCTACTTTGACAAGACGTGCCAAGGAAACCGCCTCGCAATATGTGCAGCAGCTGGTTGAGAAAAATGGTTCGAATAATGACCGGGCCGGTGCGTGACGTCATGCTATGAAAAGTTGTCAGCAGATTAGATTTGTGGAATATTGTGCTCTCTATGGTGGTATGTGGAAGTTATTTTGTAGAGCCGGACACGATCCTCATATTCAATATCTTCTATGGAGTATTCGGAGAAGGAACCCGCCTTGCAATGCCGAAGACAATCTGCGCGCCGGACTTATTGTCATTGAAGCCTGGTTCAGGGGCTACTCAGGGATTCCTGGATTAGGGGGTCCTCGGACAGCCGGACTATATACTTTGTCCGGACTGTTGGACTATGAAGATACAAGATTGAAGACTTCGTCCCATGTCCGGGTGGGACTCTCCTTTGCGTGGAAGGTAAGTTTGGCAATTCGGATATGTAAATCTCCTTCTCTGTAACCGACTCTATGTAACCCTAGCCCCCTCTAGCGTCTATATAAACTAGAGGGTTTAGTCCGTAGGCGGACAACAATCATAATAATAGGCTAGCTTCAGGGTTTAGCCTCTACGATCTCGTGGTAGATCAACTCTTGTAATACTCATATCATCAAGATCAATCAAGCAGGAAGTAGGGTATTACCTCCATCGAGAGGGCCCGAACCTGGAGAAATGTTGTGTCCCCCGCCTCCTGTTACCATTAGCCTTAGACGCATAGTTCGGGACCCCTTACTCGAGGTCCGCCAGTTTTGACACCGACACCGCCAGTTGCCGTCCTCCCGCGCCCACCCGTCGATTGCGCGACGACATGATGTTTGATTTACAAGTGAAGAACATTTTGTGCTTCCTTGAAGACTTCAACAACGGCGTCCCAGAGGACGACAACGACAAGGACGGCGCGGCACGCCGCCTCCGCCGCCGCCGGAAATAGTTTTTTTCTTGGGTTTAATATTGTATCTCGATCATATAAACATAAATTCGCAGTGTGACTGAATGAAATGTATGGTTTGAGCGAGCTTGTGTTTTTCTCTCTTAATGTACAAACTTATCATACGATTTTCTTTTGAAAAACATGTCAATGGTTTTTAAGTATAAAACACTCATCGCAAACGTTTTAGTTAGAACACCCGTATGCAAACCGACAGCTTCCCCAGGAAGCCAAGGGAAAATGGGCCGAGCAAGATTTGTGTAGCTCTTGATGGCAAACATTTTAGATAGAACACGTGTATGCAAAGTGAGAGAAGGATTTGTGCATCTCTTCAACGCAAACGGTTGTTTTGGATGACCCGTGTGCAATCACTTACAAACAATTTGGTAAGATTTGCATCTGTCATATTGGTATCTTGCCATTTGTCAAACTGGAAAGATTGACATTTGTTGATCTAGTAACATTGCCATTTGTCAACCTTGTAACACTGCGATTTGTCAAAATATGTGGCTAAAAATCACTAGCAGTATCTAATTTTTGCAACTCCAATTCAGTAATTAAGCATAGATTTCACTCATAGATTAAGCAGTTGTTCTTAATACAAACAGTTCAACTCGACAGCTGAACTGACCAAACTTTTCCCCAATTGTTGCCAACCACGTACTGAAATAGCTAGTTCTACTTTATATACTAGCTAATTTTAAGTACGTTGTACAGTTCCACCACATGATGAACTGATCAAAATAGCCCCTAAATACTACTACTACGGAGGGGCTTTGTACTACTTCCGACAGCCTCTCCTCTGCCGAGCGCGCTCGGTAAGAGGAAGAGGAGGAGGAGCCTACTGACGAGCCGGACAACTGCAATATGGTGCCTGCCACTGCTGCACCTTTAGTGATGCTCACCTCGAACACCCTCTACCGCTCCAGACGACCCCTCTCGAAGCGGTGGTTCTCCTCATAGATCTACTGATTCCTTGCCTCTGCGTCGGTGTGTGCCGCAGCCACGCGGCGGTAAGGCTCTTTGCATGCTCGACGATGCGCTCCTCCTCCTCCGCAGGAACTCGATGTAGCGTGCAAGGTAACTACCGCATGTGCGGGACTCCACCTCCGCCTTCCTTCTTCGGGCGATGGTGGCGGAGCGGGTGATCATCCCGACGGTCGACAGTGGGCTGGCCGCCACGGCGGACGATGATGGGGTGGCAGCCATGACCACCACCTCCCGCCTTCGGGCCGCGGTGGCGGAGTGGGTGATGGCCATGGTGCCCGCAGTGGGGTGGCGGCCAAGACGGCCACCTCCAGCCTTCGGGCCGCGGCGGCGGAGCGGGGGATGGCCCTAGCTTTCGATAGTGGTGTGGCGGCAACGACGGCCGGTAACAGCTGCCGACGGGCAGTGGCGGCGGAGCGTGTGGTGGATGTTCCGTGCACACCCAACAAGGACGCCACACGCACTTCACTATGCCGGGGACTGCGCCGCCGCCGCGGTGTAGCCTCCCAACTGGAGCTGTTGTTTGATGACGGCAGAGTGGCTGAGCGACCACGATGGACCGGTGCCATTGGCGATTGTGGGAGAAGCTGACGAGATACACTACAGGGAGGGAGGGGAAAATGCGACGCAGGACTCGCCGACCGTGAGGGTTTATATAGTAGGCCGGTAAGCATTTGGATTTTGGGGGATTTCACCAAGTCGGGTGGGAAGCTTGAGCGGGAACCTGCGAGGTTGCGCGGGAACGGGATCACCGACAATTCATTGGCTCCACTGTTTGGCCAAAAGAACGCCCCCGCGCGCTGCGCAAGCTTGCGCTATAAGCCTACTGTGGCAGTGGTGTGACAAGACGTGCAAGAGGAGGACGGAAGACGACGTACACATACGGTTCATAAAAATAACGTTTGCAATTTAATTACCTACTATACCCCCGTCCTGGTTTATAAGTAGGATTTAACAAATAAAATACGAATGCATGTCGCCAAAGATTATATAGTTGGATTCGTATTTGAACATAGTTTCCAATTATATAATTTTTATAACACGCATTAACATTTTGTTGGTTAAATTTGATGGCAAAGTATGGCATAGAATATAAAGGGGACAGTAGACCAATACGAAGGTAGTAGCACACGGCCGCTATCTACGCAGTGACGCAAGTGTCGGCCGGCTTGTAGGATACAATTTCCTGCGTGTTCAACTGCTCTATGTGTGTGGTTGCTTGCGGTTGAGGCGGCCGCGGCGCGCTCTCCTCGCGTCCCGCCGCACACGCTCTGCTCTCGCATCCCTCCGGGTGCTCTGCCCTCGTCCCTCCACGCGGGCGCGCCAGTGTTTGGGGCTAGTGCACGACCACGCATGTTCGTGTGCATGCGGTTGCTGGGCGCGGCGCAACAATTTGGTTCGAGGAGCCTGCCCTGGCTTCAAAGGCTTCATCAGCACTTGCATGAAATGATTTGAAAGCTCATGTTCATTGTAGACGCAACGAGCACCGTAAAGGGGAGGACTGAGTGGGAGGGCACGAAGCAATTCAGTAGCTGGTGCCTTGTAATGAGTATTTTCAGACATCCAGTCCAGCACCCATGAATTCACATCTTCAGAATTTCTTGTGATGTGCAACATTGCATAGAATTGAAGAATGAGTTCTTCATTCCAATCACAGATGTCAGTGCAGAAATTTAACAGTCCAGCATCGTGAAGAACACCGAGGACTGGCTCGAAGCACGGCAGAGACTCCATGTCCACATGAGGAATGTGTTCATGATCGAAGACTTTGTCTTTGTTGAACAGAACTGAGGAATAGAAATTGGCTTGACTAGCAGTCCAGAAATGCCTCTTCCTTATGCGAGCAGAGTCATAGGGGTTGTAATCTGTGAAGAATACATGCTCGCTGAAGAAATCTTCAGCCTTGAACTTTTGCTTCTTTGAGAATGGATCCATTGGCTTGGGCACTGGTGTGTCAGTGAGTTGCATCACAACCTTAGGAATCGCAATCTCAGGTTCTTCAGGCTGAGGAATTTCTAGTTCCTCTTCAGTTGCAGTCTGTGTGTTCAAAGGTTCAACAACAGCAGCTTCTTCAGCACTAGCGGCTGGAATGTCTTCATGCACAAACGAGGTGGGATGAGTTTCTTCAGATCCCATTTGAACTGTTGGTGCAGGGGACTGAGGTATTTCTTGTATTGGGATGAAGAGTGGATAATTGGGGTGCTAACTTTCCCAAAAGTCATCATTCATCACGGGCGTTGTGCAACCAATGTCCATGTCTTCATCTTCAATTTCTTCAACGCCAGCCTCTTCAGCTGTGAACTGAGGCATTGGCGAGGAAGCAACATGCATTGAAGGGATCGTATCCACTTCAATTTCTTCATCAACCTGCTCTGACGAAGCAGCAGATTGAGGTTCTTCATTAGATCCTCTTGGGATCACATATTCTTCATCAAAAGGAACAAGGTCCTCTGATGGCATGGTGGAAATCGGAGCAGCATCAATTGGATTTTCAATAGAGCTTCTCAGAGGCTTCATCTTCTTTGGAGCTGAAGATTCTGAAGCACTGGATGCTTTCCTTTTCTTCACTGCAGCTTGCTCTGCAGCCTTGGTCTTCTTCACATCGAATGCACATGGAAGAATTGGAGTTGGTGTAGGCGCAGGAGGAGCTGAGGAATCTGGTTGAATTTCCTCAGGCGCAACTGATGCAGTTGCCCTAACTTCTTCAGTTTCTTTAGGCGCACCACTAGTGGATGCCCTGGCAATTTCTTCAGCGGCTGGAATGGAGTCATCAGCCCTGGAACTAGCATTTTCTTCAGCAGCCTGAATGTCATCAGCGGTGCTGGCATGTTCTTCAGTTGGCTGAGCAGATGCTTCAGCTTGAGCAATTTCTTGTTGCGATGGGGCTGCAACATTTGTGAATTTCTCAGTCAGTTTCACAAACCTGACTTTGGCTCCTTGCCAATCAGCATAGTAAGCATTGAAATCATCGCTGAGGGTTTTTATTTCAGCTTGGATCTTGAGGAGTTCATCAGTTGTCATATTGACTACGTTATTCTTCATGAACTTCTCCTTTCTGAACTGAGTCTTCTTGATCTGCCTGGCCTTCTCAAATTTCCATTTCTCTTCAGTGATGAAATGGGTCAGCATGTGACTTTGACCAGGAGTCAACTTGAAATCAGGCATAGGAGTATTTGGATCCTTGTGCCAGAGATCAATGTAGTCAAGGATCACCCTTGGATCCAAAAGCAGTGGCACATTTGTGCCTTTGGCTTTAGCGGCCCTTTCTTGTCGGTCTCTGATGATTTCTGCAAGTTCATCATCATTAGCTTCATCGTCAGATGGCACTTGGAAGGCAACCTGTTTCTTCTTCGGACTTGGCCGAGGACCTTGACCAGCCATTGCCTTAGTCTTCAGCAGAGTGGGGCTTGATGAAGATTTTGGTGTAGCTGAGGAACTCGCTGAGGCACCAGAGGCAATAGAGATGCCTGTAGTCCTTTGGCATGTGGCCAGATGTACAGGTGTTGAGGACTTTGCCGGAGCAGCTGAGGACTTTGGAGGAGCAGGAGCAGCATGAGGAACTGGTCGTGAGGGCTTTGAAGAATCTGGCCGTGAGGGCTTTGATGATTCTGGCCGTGAGGGCATTGCTGAGGAACTTGGCCGTGAGGGCATAGTTGGTGAAGCACTTGGCTTGTGAGTGGGCTTCTTTGCCATTGAATTTCTTGGCTTGACAGAGGCCTCAGTGGCAGTAGCAGCAGCAAAGTCTTCATTGAATTTCCTCACTGCTTCTTTGGCTTGTCTTGCCAACTTAGGTTGGCGCTTGGCCCATTCTTCAGGAAAGTCCTCACCACGCTTGATGCTGGTGGGGTCAGCTTCTTGGCCAGGTGCCAATGGAGCTCTTGGGCATGGAGGATTAAGTGCGAATTTCTTCATATACTTTGGAGTCACATATCTGTACTCCCTCCATTCTCTTGCCCATCTCCTTTCAATCTTCTGTATGCGCACCTTGTGCTAATTTTTATTTTCCTTTCCGTACTTAGCCTCATCAGGTGTGCAATAATCAGCATAGATGGCCTCAGGTATTTCAAAAGCAGTCATGACCTCAGGTTTCTTTCCTCCTTTCTGCGGCTTCTTACCATCACCCATATTCTTCAGATGAGGAATTTGAACAATTGAATTTTCTGAAGAAGTGTGCAACTTTTCTTCGAGGAACGCTGCAAATGAGTTAAGTTGATGAGAACCTAGTGATTCAGCAGCGGACATGAGTACCTGTGAACAGAGTATAGTTGCGAGGAATTTGGAGAGGTCATATGCGTTCTCAGAAGGTGTTTCAAAAAGAACAAGTTTGAGGAATTTGACCAGATGAGCCTTGAAGAATTTCACTAAGCGTTCTTTGTCTTAGGTTCCAGAGTTGTATAGATCGAGGATCCACACAATTGAGGAATCTTGAAGAAAAATGATGCTTAGAGAAACGAATCAAGAACATATGACTAGTGAGGTGTTTTGTGTGTGAGGATTTGAAGAATAATACACCTTTGAAGATTTTGTTGTGAAATTTCGAATCAAAAGGGGTAGTAAAAGTAAATTTTAATTACCCTTGATGAAGAACACGACAAACTGGGAAGAAGAACAGTGAAGTTCGTCGGTGTAGATCTTCCACGCCCTAACTTGGCGGAGGAAGACAGCTACGGCGGCGGCGGAGTGAAGATTTCCGCGGTCGACATGAGTACGACGGCGACGAGGTCGAGGCAGTGAAGCTCTTCCTCACCGGTGACGATGGAGTAGCGACAGCGCTAGGGTTTGAGGAGCTCGAGCGAGAGAGAGAGAGCGGTCGAGCGGAGTAAAGGAAGTGAGGAAGGGGAGAGGGGGTATTTATAGTCGCAGTTAAAACTGTTCGCCCGAAGATTTAGGACGAACGTGCCCCTGACCCTTCTCCTTCGGTTGAAATGTGTCACCAACGTACTGAGAGGTGGAGATCGTGTTAGATCGTGGGTGAATAGATAAGTCTATCGTGGGATCCGGAACGGATTGAGCGGTAAAATCGAAAATTTGGATAAGATTAGTTTTAAAGTGTCGTTCGCAAATTCTTCAGCTGTCAAGGACACAGTGAAGATTTTGAACGAGTTTCAAATAGAATGCACATGAAGAATTTGTGAATAAGATTGGGTTGAGTATAGCATAGAGGGGGAAGGGTCCGATCACATTCACTTAGTAGAAGAAGCAACTTGAAGAAATAGCCATAAGTGAATGCTGTAGAGGACATAAACTCATATATATATATATATATATATATATATATATATATATATATATATATATATAGCTAATGAAGAAAAACATCAGAACCAGTGAAGATTTTGCAAAGATGAAGAATTTGAAAAACTGAAGAATTTCAAAAATTGAGAAATTACAAAAATGAAGATTTTCAACTTTGGTGGTGGCGTGACCCATCGTATAAGAATGATGATTTTAGACACCACGTACAATTGTCGTAGGGTTCTCAGAATCAAATTCTTCATTAATTTCTTCACACTTAGAGTGTTATTCTTCATTGATAGAAGAAAAACATTTCTTCATGTGTTGCACATCTAAGTCATCAATTTTGCATAAGTGTCAGGATGTGTGTCCTTTTCAGAGAACATTCGAAGATTCTAGGATATTTAGCTCACACCGCAACTTGCTAAATCTCTTCTCATCCAAGGGCTTTGTGAAGATATCGGCTAGCTGTTCTTCAGTCTTCAGGTGCTCGATGGAGATGTCGCCCTTCAACACGTGATCACGAAGAAAATGATGACGAATCCGAATGTGCTTTGTCTTCGAGTGCTGAACTGGGTTATGAGCAATCTTGATGGCACTCTCATTATCACAGAGGAGAGGCACATTCTTCACGTTGATGCCTTAGTCCTTGAGCGTTTGCTTAATCCATAGTAGTTGAGCACAACAAGAACCAGCAGCAATGTATTCAGCTTCAGCAGTAGACAGTGATACGCAGTTCTGTTTCTTTGAGGACCAATGGACCAAAGCTCGTCCGAGGAAATGACAAGTACCAGATGTTGACTTGCGGTCCACACGATCACCAGCATAGTCAGAGTCAGAATGTCCAATGAGATCAAAAGTAGAGCCCTTGGGGTACCATAATCCTAGTGTTGGTGTGTGAGCTAGATATCGAAGAATATGCTTCACAGCCTTGTGGTGTGATTCCTTCGGTGCAGCTTGAAATCGGGCACACATGCAAACACTAAGCATTATAGCTGGCCTAGATGCACATAATTACAATAATGAACCAATCATGGAGCGGTATACCTTGTGATCGAAGTATATACCATTTTCATCGGTGCATAGATGGCCATTTGTGGGCATAGGTATTTTGACGCCTTTGCAATCTTGCATGCCGAATTTCCTCAGAACTTCCTTGAGGTATTTCTCCTGAGATTTGAATATGCCATTGTGCTGTTGACGAATTTGAAGACCTAAGAAGAATTTCAACTCTCCCATCATAGACATTTGATATTCTTCACTCATCATATAGGCAAATTCATCACTATAACATTGGTCAGTACAACCAAAGATAATATCATCAACGTATATTTGGCACATAAACAGTTCACCATCATAAGATTTAGTAAAGAGAGTAGGATCGAGTGAACCAAGTGTGAAGCCATTCTTCATGAAGACTTCCTTCAAAGTGTCATACCACGCCCGAGGGGCTTGCTTGAGGCCATACAGGGCCTTGTTGAGTCTGAAGACTTTTTCAGGATTCTTTGGATCTTCAAAACCTGGGGGTTGAGCAACATATACTTCTTCCTCAAGCTTACCATTGAGGAATGCACTTTTCACATCCATTTGTTGTAAGATAATATTATGATGGGTAGCATAAGCAAGTAATATGCGAATAGCCTCAAGTCTAGCAACAGGTGCAAAAGTTTCATCGAAATCAATTCCTTCAACCTGTGTGTAGCCTTGAGCTACAAGTCGTGCCTTATTCCTCACCACAAGGCCATTTTCATCTTGCTTATTGCGGTAGATCCACTTTGTGCCAATGATATTATGCTTGCGAGGATCTGGACGTTTGACTAGTTCCCAGACATTGTTTAGCTCGAACTGATGTAATTCTTCTTGCATGGCCTGAATCCACCCAGGCTCCAGAAATGCTTCATCTACCGTGGTGGGCTCTATAATAGAGACAAAAGCATAGTGCCAACAAAAGTTAGATAAATGTGAACCTTTTGAGCGTGTGAGAGGACCTGGCGCTCGAATGTCATCGATGATCTTTTCCACTTGCACTTCTTTTGCAATGCGAGGATGAGCTGGTTGTCGTTGAGGAATTTGATCAGCATTTTCTTCAGCACCATTTTCTTCAGCATTTTCATCAGGTGCACCAGCTCGATTTTCTTCACGTTCTGGAATGAATTCTTCAAAATATTCTTCGGTAGGAATAACATCCTCAGTAGCCTTGAACTTGATAGAATCCTCAGGTGCTGGTTCATCTATCACAGAAGGTAGGTGCTCTCTTTGCGAGCCATTAGTTTCATCGAACCACACATCTACAGTTTCAACAACCTTGTGAAGAATGTTGTTGAAGACCCTGTAGGTGTGCGAATCCTTTCCGTAATCAAGCATAAAACCTTCATGTGCTTTCCGTGCAAATTTAGCATTGTGATGAGGATCTCTAATCCAACATTTAGCACTGAAGACTTTGAAATAACTCACATTGGGTTTCTTGTCAGTGAGGAGTTCATAGGCAGTCTTCTTGAAGAATTTGTGAAGATATACCCGATTGATGATGTGGCATGCAGTGTCAATTGCATCAATCCAAAAGTGACGAGGCGTTTTGTATTCATCAAGCATAGTGCGAGCCATTTCAGCGAGGGTTCTGTTCTTGCGCTCCACGATGCCATTCTGCCGAGGAGTATAAGGAGCAGATAACTCATGAGTAATACCAAGTTCATCAAGATAGACATCAAGACCAAAATTCTTGAACTCAGTTCCATTGTCAGTTCTGATGTGCTTGATCTTCACACCAAAGTTGGTTGAAGCCCTCAAGGAAAATCGTTTGAAAATTTCCTGCACTTCATGTTTGTAAGTGACAATGTGTACCCATGTGTAACGAGAATAGTCATCAACAATAACAAAGCCATATAGAGATGCATCATTTGAAACAGCAGAATAATGATTAGGACCAAAGAGATCCATGTGAAGCAATTCAAATGGACGAGTAGTGGTCGTGATAGTCTTCGTTGGATGCTTGGCCTTTGTCATCTTTCCAGCTTCACAAGCTCCGCATAAGTGATCCTTAAGGAATTTGACATTCTCAATGCCAATGACATGCTTCTTCTTCGCAAGCGTGTTCAGATTCCTCATACCAGCATGACCAAGTCGTTGATGCCATAGCCAGCCTTCTGAAGCTTTTGCAAGTAAGCACACGACTAGTTGTGGTCCTGTAGAGAAATCAACAATATACAGATCTCCTCTCCTAAAGCCTTCGAAGACTTTGGAATGGTCAGCTTCCATGATCACAACACAACGATACTTGCCAAAGACAACAACCATATCAAGATCACAAAGCATTGAGACAGACATGAGGTTGTATCCTAAGGACTCGACAAGCATGACTTTGTCCATGTGTCGATCCTTTGAGATCGCAACCTTACCTAGACCCAATACCTGACTTTTGCCTTTGTCAGCGAAGATGATATGCTTCAGATGTGACGGTGATAAAGGAGCATCCATCAATAGACTCTTGTTACCCGTCATGTTATTTGTACATCCATTATCTAGAACCCACTCGTTGGCTTTGGGCTGATCATCCTGCAGATGAATTAGTGCAACTTACGATCTCATATACTTCATCAGTGAAGAATATAATATCAAATTCATCAGATGAATTTCATCAAGCAGTAAAACAGATATTTCAGTATGAGGACATGTGAAATGAAAGTTCATTTCATCATGATTCGCCTGCGTACTTTCTGGCATTTTTGTCAGGCCTCTAGCAAATTCTTCAGACGTTTAAAGCACGTCTAGAGACCTGACCCTGCATAAGAGATTAGTTCTTTTTCTTCACCACCCACATCTGAAGGGGTGGCAAATAGTTCATTACTCTGGAAGCACCATATGAGACTGGTGGCATAGAAGCCAATCCATTTCGTTTCACATAAGAGGGGTTAGGGTAAGCATATGAATAAGCAGAGAAATTCTTCGAGGACTTATGAACATAATGATTTGAAGAATAATATGCATATTCATAGCCCTTAGCTCTACCCTGCAAAATAGAGTTGTTAGCACGATGATGATCATATGAGGACTTTGATCCATTTGAGGAATTTGATCCACGTGAGGAATTTTGTCCGTATGAAGACTTGGATCCATATGAAGAATTAGGTCCATATGAAGAGTTTGATCTGGGGTTCCTATTCTTCACAGGTGGTGTCATGAGGACATTCACCTGAAGAATTTCAACATAACTTTTGGGAACCCAGATTTTCTTCATAGGGGAACCGTTCCTGCAGTTAGTCCCAACATATCTAGCAAATACTTCACCATTCTGATTTTTGAACAATTTATAGTTGGAGTCAAATGACTCATCAGAAGAATGAGGAGATTCACATGTAAAGCCAGATAAGTTGGATGGATCAACTGGAGGTCCCTTTGCAGCAACCCATGAGGTTTTGGGATACTGCTCAGGCTTCCAATATGTTCCATCAGCATTGAGTTTCCTCTCAAAGGCAATACCCTCTTTTCTAGGGTTTCTGTTGAGGATCTGCTTTTTTAGCACATCATAAAGAATCTGATGCCCTTTGAGGCTTTTGTAAATGCCTGTCATGTATAATTCCTTCAGCCCTGTATCGTCAGTGATACTAGCAATGTCCTCAGATGAGGAATTAGTGATAACCGAGGCAGGTGAAGAATTTGTAACAGTTGAAGCATTTGAACATTCAGGTGATGAATTAGCAGATTCACGTTCAATGCACTTTAAGCATGGAGGAACAAATTCTTCCTGAGAAGCGCTGATTTGTTGAGCAAGCAATGAATCGTGCTCCTTCTGAAGATCTTCATAACTCACTCTTAGCTTCTCAAGGTCTTGCTTTCTTTGAAGAAGTTCAAGAGAAAGCTTCTCGTAATCAGATAAGAGAGCGTTATGATGACCTTGAAGGTCGTCAAACTTGGAATGGAGTCCCTGAAGACTTTCAGCCAAGGCTTTTGACTGATCCATTTCTTCACCCAACATATTATCGCTCTTATTTAGCATGTAATGAACCTTTTCCAAAGCTATTTGTTGTTTAGTGGAAAGAGAAGCAAGTTTAACATAGCTAGGTCCAAATTTATCGCCAGATTCATCATCACTGGATTCGGATAGGTAGCATTCAGTTACCTTAGCACTATTTGCCATAAGGCAGGGGTTGGACGATGATGATTCTGGTTCGAATGTCATCTCCTTGAGAGATTCCTTGTAATCCTCAAACCAAGGATCATGACGATTAAGATGTCCTTCATAGACCTCAGAGAGACGGTCCCAGATTAGCTTCGCGTGATTGAGATGCATGACGTTCCTGAACTAATTTCAGGATAGACTGGAGCAGATGACATCTTTTGCAGTGAGGTTGAGTAGAGTGTACTTGCGAATGTCATCAGCCTCAACCATCTTGCATAGATCGGTAAGACTGATCTCGGTGATGGTCCACAGTTTGGTATCCATAGCCATGAGTCGCTTCTTCATCATGGCCTTCCACCGAGGATACTCATGACCGTCAAAGAGGGGCAGGAAACGTTCCTCAATCCTGCAGTCGACATAACTAAAACTCCAGGTGGTTAAACCAAAATCACACCGAACAAGGGAGTACCTTGCTCTGATACCAATTGAAAGCGCGTTATATCGACTAGAGGGGGGTGAATAGGCGATTTTTCTGAATTCTTCACTGAGGAATTTGCCGGTGAGGAAATTCCTTAGCAAAGAACTACTAGCAGCGGAATAAGTACTCAGAAGTAAGCATAACAGGATACAGAATTAGTCATCATGATGAAATGAAGACAAGCACATAGTACAGGAAGCGTAAACAGGATAACACAAGATGAAGACAAATAGACTGAAGAAATTGAACTGAGGAAATTGAGAAAGTCTTCAGTCAAAGTCTTCAAACACAGATATGAACAATCACTCAACGCAGTAATGAGGAAATGAAAGAGTTGAGGAAATAGAACCAGTAAGGTTGGTGAAGACAATGATTTGGTAGACCAGTTCCAACTGCTGTCTCAGTTGTACGTCTAGTTGGAGCGGCTGAGTATTTAAACTCGAGGATACACAGTCCCGGACACCCAGTCGCTGAGCACGCAGCTCAGGACACCAAGTCCTCACCGTATTCTCCTTGAACTAAGGTCACATAGACCTCGTCCAATCACTCATGGTAAGTCTTCAGGTGACTTCCAAACCTTCACAGACTCGGTCACTCGGCGATCCACAATTCCTCTTGGATGCTCTAGACCATGACGCCTAACCGTCTGGAAGAAGCACAGTCTTCAAAGGTAACAAGCGTCAGATCCACGCTGGATCAATCTCTTCAGTGATGCTCAATCACTTTGGGTTTGTAGGTGTTTGGGTTTGGTATTTTCCTCACTCGATGATTTTCGCTCAAAGTCCTCGGAGGATGGGTTGCTCTCAAATGACAAGTGTCAGTTTCTAGGGGGCGGCTATTTGTAGCCTAGGGAGCAGCCCGACATGATAAGACATAAATGCCCTTGTCTGATATGACCGTTAGGTGGATAAGATATTTTGGGACAGCTGGCGTGTAGCACAGCAACGGTCGGAAATTTGACTATCAAATTCCTCAGGGCTGTCATGTTCCTCACTCTATAGGCAATCCGCACTAGCGAATTCCTAACTCCTCAGTCAGAACAAATTCCTCAGCGACCAGAAGAACTTTGTCTTTGTCACTGAAGAAATTGACTGAACTGTATGAGATTTCCAAAGGCTTCACTCGAAGGGTTTGGTAGGTGTAGGATTTTGAGTTGAGCATCACTTGGAAATTTTTCCTTAGTATTTCCTCGACCCCCTTTAACAGTACGGTGTTTCCTATGACTCAAGAAAGATAAAAACAAAACTATGAAAACGAAAGTCTTCAAGCTTCATATTCCTCGCATGAATATCTAGTCTTCACGGATAGACAATTTCTTCACTTTCAAAGTCTTCATGAAAGTCTTTAGAAATACCAAAATATTTAGTAGAAGATATTCATTTTTAGGGTCGACTTTCCATGTAAATATCAAACTCCTCATAGACTTATAGACCTGTGTACACTGGCAAACACATTAGTCCCTTAACCTATAAGTCTTCAATACACCAAAATCACTAAGGGGCACTAGATGCACTTACAATGGTAGTCAAGGAGTTCTAGAGAAGTGGACAAGCCAATCGCTAAAGCAGCTCAGGTGAAGTGGTGAGTTGGCAGTTGGAGGTTTCAAGGTGCGGAAGGTAGATCCGGCGGGGCGTGAGGTCCACCGCTGTGGCGGAGGACTGGATTTGACGGCTTGGAGTGGTTGGGGGTGGTCGGGGAGGGGAAGGGGAGGGGCTCTGGGGAGGAATGTTGGGGGCAAAGAGGGGGAAAACAGTAGAGTTACCAAAGCAACCCTTTTCCGTTCGTGTGGCAGGGGTAAAATAGGAATATCGCAGGGCTAAACTTTCAGGCGCGAGATATTTCGATGTGAGCGGGAAGTTTGAAAGCTTTTGGTGCCTGAAATTAAGTGTTCTTATCTTGTACGACCGACTATGATATCATGGCCGAGAATTTATTTGCTTTTCACGCAAAAAAGTGCAAGTTACGAAAACCAGTGTCTCAAACTCGAAACTTAGATTGTCCATTCAATTCAAATATGGATCATTGAGCTAGTGCAAGAAAATACCATCATATGGTCCAATTCAAATGAAATTCCAAATGTGTTTATCCTAAATATGATGACAAAAACAAAAATGTGTATGTGTCTGAATATAGTGGATGATTATAAAGTTTGAACATGCCCGTATGTGTATATATCTAGGTTTGATATATGAATTTGAAATCACGAAATCCCGGCTTAAAAAATGTACCTCCGTTTAAATGAATTACAAAAGATAATGATGGAGTCGAATTCCAAAATTCCAATCTTAGGTTTGTAATTCTGGTACTTCAAAGTATATCATGCATGTTCAAAAGTATCGTTATCTCATAGTCCAAACTATGAAACAAATTGATCAACCATGTGTGCACACACTATTGACCATATATATCTTAATTATGCTAAAGTCTCTCAAATATAGACACCTTGATGTCTACTACGAAACCTTCTTCTTGTAGATGTTGTTGGGCCTCCAAGTGCAGAGGTTTGTAGCACAGTAGCAAATTTCCCTCAAGTGGATGGCCTAAGGTTTATCAATCTGTGGGGGGCGTAGGATGAAGATGATCTATCTCAAACAACCCTGCAACGAAATAGAAAAGAGTCTCTTATGTCCCCAACACACCCAATAGAATGGTAAATTGTATAGGTGCACTAGTTCGTTGAAGAGATGGTGATACGAGTGTAATATGGACGGTAGATATAGGTTTTTGTAATCTGAAAATATAAAAACAACAAGGTAACAAGTAACGAAAGTGAGCGTAAAAAGTATTGCAATGCTTAGAAACAAGGCCTAGGGTTCATACTTTCACTAGTGCAAGTTCTCTCAACAAGGATAACATAATTAGATCATATAACAATCCCTCAACATGCAACAAAGAGTCACTCCAAAGTCACTAATAGAGGAGAACAAATGAAGAGATTATTGTAGGGTACGAAACCACCTCAAAGTTATTCTTTCCGATCAATCCATTGGGCTATTCCTATAAGTGTCATAAACAACCCTAGAGTTCGTAGGAAAATAACACCTTAAGACACAAATAAACCCAAACCCTAATGTCACCTAGATACTCCAATGTCACCTCAAGTATCCGCGGGTATGATTATATGATATGCACCACACAATCTCAGATTCATCTATTCAAACCAACATAAAGAACTTCATAGAGTGCCCAAAGTTTCTACCGGAGAGTCAAGACAAAAAGATGTGCCAACCCCTATGCATAGATTCTTAAGGTCACAGAACCCGCAAGTTGATCACCAAAACATACATCAAGTAAATCAATAGAATACCCCATTGTCACCACGGGTATCCCACGCAAGACATGCATCAAGTGTTCTCAAATCCTTAAAGACTCAATCCGATAAGATAACTTCAGAGGGAAAACTCAATCCATTACAAGAAGGTAGAGGGGGAGAAACATCATAAGATCCAACTATAATAGCAAAGCTCGTGATACATCAAGATCGTGTCGAATCAAGAACACGATATAGAGAGAGAGAGAGAGATCAAACACATAGCTACTGGTACATACCCTCAGCCCCGAGGGTGAACTCCTCCGTTCTCGTCATGGAGAGCGCCGAGATGATGAAGATGGCCACTTATGATGGATCCCCCCTCCGGTAGGCTGCCGGAACAGGGTCCCGATTGGTTTTTGGTGGCTACAGAGGCTTGCAGCGGCATAACTCCCGATCTAGGTTATTTTCTGGGGGTTTCTATATTTATAGGAGAGGTTGGCATCGTGAACAAGTCAGGGGGACCCACGGAGAGCCCACGAGGTACAGGGGCGCGCCCTAGGGGGGTGGGCCCTCCCTCCACCCTCGTGGGGCCCACGGGCCTCCCCTCCGGTAACTCTTCGTTCTAGTATTTTTATATTTTCCAAAAAAATCTCCGTTAATTTTCAGCGCATTCCGAGAACTTTTATTTCTCCACAAAAAACAACACCACGGTAGTTCTGCTGAAAACAGCGTCAGTCTGGGTTAGTTCTAACCAAATCGTACCAAAATCGTGTAGAAATATTTTAAACATGGCACGAATACATCAAAAATTATAGATACGTTAGAGACGCATCACACCTCACTCTTTATCTGAAGCCACCCACCCCGTCCCCCCCCCACACACAAGTCTTTCTCTCCCCCGGACATGAACACACGAGCACATTAACACTCCCTCTCTTCTAAAGTCTGGACCCCTAGGTCTCTATCACTTTGTCTCTGGGGCATGCACACATCTCTTCCCCCACTCTCTAGGTCTCCCGACATCTCTCTTTCCCAACCACACGCACTATATAGAGTGTATCTTTCCCATACACAAAACGTCGCCCCCAAATGTCTATCTCCCAAGTTATGTGGTTCTCGCACAATCACCTCACTCACCACCCCCACTGCAAACAAGCACACTTTGTCTCCTTGTGCACCACTCTCCTCTTTCTATCTCTCCCACATGCGGACCCTCCCTAGCTCCTTCCCTATATACATATATATATATATATATGTCTTGGCTCTTTCCATAGCTCCCTAACGTATCATCGTTCTCAATCCTCGCATGTTGTTCTATCAACCATCTATTCTAGATCTCCCATGAAGTCCCTATCCCACACATGATGACTCGCTTCCCTTGCGTCTCCGTACATAGGCCACTTTCGAACAACATCAACATTGTCACCCTATCTATACGCCACTTCCGCACACAAATGACCCCTCTCTCTCCCTCTCTCCCTCTCAGTCTCTCTCCAGCTCTCTCTCTCTCACACACCCCTCTCCCACACACACTCGATGTCTCTTTCAAATAGTCTGCTCCCCGCCTGCACCCATGCTATCATGCTAGTACACATGCCTTTGTCTCTCTTTGACACACATGTCACACCATTTCCCCTTCCCTATACTAGGTTTACATTATTAGTGGTCTCTCTTCACCACATACACACACTCACTCTCACACACACACGTCCGCACAAACACACACAGACACACACAAACACCCATCTATCTGGATCCTTCTTTTAAGACACACATCCTTGCATATTCTCTCCAAATCTAGGTATGTATATATCCCCCTCTCCATAGCTTAGATGCACAACAAAATTATCCATCCCTCTAACTCACACATCTCTCCCCATGTCCACATGTGTATCTCACACACTCACTCTCAGATTATGTCTATGTGTCTCCATGTTACACAACACAAAACCCCATGCACATGTCTCTCTCTATCATCCACACACAGATACATAATCATTGCCTTAGTCTCTACATATATCACACACGCAGGATATCTCTCTCTCGCACACACGCTCAACAAAGGTTTTACCGTGAATAACTTACCGTCTATTCATCATCGGTCGTGGTAGTATGGAAAACACAAACCATGAAAAAGAATAAATCTACACGTGCCTAGACCACCTAGTATGACTACTAGGACTAAAGCAAGCTGAAAGCGCGTCGCCGTCACCCCCTCTTTACCGGCGACGGGAAAACCTTTGTTTTACACAGTCGAGAAGTCATCCTGCTAAGGCCCCACATGCTCAGACATTGAATAGAATGTAGATCCAAGCGTATGGAAACAAGTATCGATAATACGTTTGTATCTCCATACTTATATCTCTTCTCTTATGAAAAAACTGAGTTGGTGATGATGGTATGCCTGCCATCTTGAAATATAGACCGTCTGATCTATATCTGACGGATAGAAGTTAAACTAAAATATACTCGCACCTCTCTCCACATTTGCAGACAAGACCCTCCCTTGTTCATCCTTATCTCCCACAACCTCATTGTTGAGCAATTAAAAAAGGAAGCCTCCGGAACAAACTGGCATGGTGGTCACTGCCGGCGTCGTCCATCCCCATGCTTCCGCTCAGCTGACCACCAATCACCACCACACCCCACTCGTCCTCACCTTATCTCTCCTCTTTCTCAAGATATCATTAGTTTTTACACATGGGATTACTCCCTCATGGGTCAACCACAATAGGTGTTTTATAAAAAATTGCATCTTGATGTTCTTGCTAGTACTCCTACAGAAGACTTAGTTGGTGATGATGGTGTGTCCGCCATCCGTCATTTCTGACCATTAGATCTACGTCTAACGACCGTGAGGTAAGTTGTTACCATTTCTCAACAACATCCCACTTCTCTACCTTGCAGAAAACCCCTTAATTAGTATCTTAAAACCAACCACATCTCTCCCTCACCTCACCGAAATAGCCCAAGGAATATATTCTGATTGAAACATAATATATCTCTAGTGATATATGTATATCAAAATTAGAGTGTTTTATATCAAGTGTGTGAATAAGTATTATTCTAATTATGATCCCTTGCAACGCACATGAACATCGCTAGTATTTCCAACCATGCAGAAAAATGCTAGTATTTCCATAGTTTCAAGTTTTCCATCAAGATATTAGTCACTCATTTAGTTTGTATTACGTACACATAGGCACTATATAACTAGCCGTGCTTATTGGCTTCCAAAGCTTAAATTTCACTCCTACTTACAGTATGTAGAGTATTTAACAAAAAAACTACCACTTTCAACTAGCCCTAGTGTCGCGGGAAACCACAACAACCTATGGGGCCAGGAGGTCCCTTGCTGGTTTGGCACGGGGACGTCGCATTGCACAAAGAGTAGACGAGCGTGGGGAAGCATGACAGAGATCACACAAGAAATTTTACCCAGGTTCGGGCCGCCGTGAGGCATAAAACCCTACTCCTGCTTTGGTGGATTGATGGTGGAAAGATGGTGGTGGAGCGTAATACACTTGCCCGACAGGGGTTGCCTCAGGGCGATAGTAGCTATGCGCATATGGGGGTGTGAGTTATCTAACTTTATAACCATTTCTATGGTTGCCATGGGCCTCCTTTTATAGATCAAGGGGTTACCACAATGGCAAAGTAGGCATTATGCACTGATAAGATAGCAAACAGTGCTATCATACCTAAGGCTGTGGGCTGGCAAGGCGCATTAAACACACCGCTCAACGTCACATTGTTGGTTGCTCGGCAAGGCTTGCGGGGCCGTCTTGCCAGCTCCATGCCTGCTCGCAAGACAAATCGCAGAATGGGTGTCATCCGTGGGTTTTTCCTATGGGGAGAGGCTGCCATGTGGCGAATGGCTGCCACTTAGTCACTCTACGGCTTGACACCGTACTGATCGATGACGTGGGTCTTGGCCGAGTGGTTGGTGAGGTGGTATTGCTCCGTCTGACTCCCCGAGACCGATGCTCGAGTTACCTTCCATTTATTTCCACTGTCGTCGTGTGTTGAAATTGTTTGTTGCCATGGTCCTGATTAGTGCAATAGTTATATTTTTGCTTCCTGCGTCATGTTCATCTCTTATTATACTGCATTGTGCCATCCTTGTTTTTTCCATCATCGTCTCACTTGCCTTGTTATATGCTTCATGATGTGATGTTGCATTTGTCATTGTTGTTACATTTACATCATGATCATCTTTCTAGTGTGCAAATTTATCATGTGCATATTTGTTGTATGTTTGCCATATTTGTGAGCTCCTCCTCAACTTCTTTCCTGTTCCATCTTGCCCTTCCAGCTAAATCATCATCAAGCGCAACACACATCACTAGCTTCTTCCTTTCAATTGTCACACATTTATTTCAAGTGGCATTTTCCTATTCCAGTAAAATGTTCACTTATTTTCTATAAATCTTGCACCATGCCTTATACCTCTCTGTCAAGTTCCATCCTTTTTGGAGTTGTTTTGGTTGGAATAAAAATTGCCTCAAGTTTGAATTTAATTCAAACTTGTGATAATTTTCTTTCTCTAAAAATGGCCAAAGCAATTTATTCAAATACTACATAAAACCAGGACCTCAATTATATCCTTATCTGATCCTTCTACGTTGCCAAACTCTCTGGGCTTCTTATTGAATTTTTGACTGAAGAAATTGAATAAGAAAAAGAAAAGAGAGTAGGAGTAGCAGCTTCAAGGCCAGAGCAGCCCAGCCACACTTACCTGCTCTGAAGCCCACTTACCTTGCAATCCAAACAACCCACCAGTGCTCCAGCCCCTTGTTCATCTCCCTGCTCTCGTATGGCATGGCATCCGCCGGAGCCATGTAGGCCAACCCCTTGATTTGACGGCCGTACTAGTTCCCTACACCGTATAAAATATACCGCGGTGCCCTAGACCTCCTCCTCCCTCCATTCCACCCCTCTCTTCCTCCTGCCACCGCCAATGTAAGTCCACGTACGCGCCTGCCGATGCCATGGCCGTGCCGAGACCGAGCTCGAGCCCGTCCTGACCAGAGCCTTCCGCCTCCATTCATCGACGCGGGGGGTAACCTCCTCAATGTCCGCCGTCTCCTTATAACTCGCCCGCATCTAAATGGGTTTCGGAGCTCCTTCCATGATGTCCTTTTCGTAGTCTTAGGCTACACCTACTTCACGGATAGTGCCGCGTCCGCGCCTTTCTTCATCATCTCCGTCGCTTCCCCAAACCAATCGTCGACGCCTACAGCCCCATGATGATGATCCATGCCCCCTTCTCTCTTGTACGAAGGCTACACCGTCGTATGTCATCAATCCGCGAGCATCGTGCTCATCCGCCATGAACGACCATGGTAGCGAGTGAAAGCTCAAGATTTTCCCTCTGCACGCACGCGCGCCTATATCTGCTCACCTACTGCAGTGCACGACCGCTCGCGCCCACACGCTGTTGCGCCTCCCCTCATGCACCCGAGTATCTCGTGCTAGGCACCGAGCTAAAGCCACCATGGTCGAAGACACGGGAGCTTCGTGCTCACGCCACACATTGTCACATCCCTAGTTCTGGTATAACCAAGACTAGCTAGTCATGTGTGCATCATGCTTAAATTCAATTTAAATTTGAAATCAGGATTTGTGAAACCCTTAGAAATCATTTCTAGAAATGACCCAGATAAAAATTGCTCCAAAAAGCTCCAAGAAAATGTTCATGTCTCTCTCTGAAAATATTGGTTAGAGGTAAAATTCAAACCAATATTTTTAGGAGCTCATAAATATTTATTTTGGGCAACTAGAATTAATGTAGTAATTATTTGCACTGGATATATATATATATATATAATATTGTCCAAAAATTCTGAATTTTGGTGAGGGGCTTTGGTTTAATCCCTTAGGTCCCTGCAAAAATTGACAGAAGGAAATAAATTGATTAGTGCTTTTACTAAATCAGAAACTAATGTCAGAAAAGAAAAACAGAAAGAAAACAAAAATTGAAAAGAACTTACCTGGCACTATCCGGCCCAGCAGGCCGTCCCAGCCAGCTGGTCGGGCCAGTCGTCCCCCTCCTCCCGCCAGGAGGCCAGGGGCGCCTGGTCACCGCACGCACGCACGCGTCCGGCCATGCAGTTGCCTGCCTGCCCTCCCCATCGACGCTTGGACGTCCTGGGCGACGACATGCGTCACCCCGGACCTCTCTCACTCTCTGGCTGTCCCTCCTCCACTGGATCTCTTCCTCTCACCGCGACTGAGCACTGACGCCACAGCTGTTCGCCGTAGCCGTAGCCGTAGCGACCATGCCTCTTGAGAGCATCTGAGCCGTCCCCGAGCTCCGCTACGTCACCCTCGTCCTCTTAGTCAAGCCACACGTTGTGGGAGGCCCTGGAGCACCGCCATCGCCGTCGTCTTCACCTCCGGCAGCCGGAGATCGCCCACGCCGTTCTTCTTGCATTCGACCTCCCTCAGCTCGCTGACGACTTCGTCGCACTCACTGTGAGCTCCTGCTCGATTTCCCCCTCTCCGTTTCACCGATCCCGTGTCGTAGCTCTGTTCCCCACCATGGCCATAGCCCCTTGCCGCCGTCCATGTCGCCGCTGTCGCGCCAACCACCGTAGCTCGCGCCCGTGCACGCCATTGCACTCAGCAGCCCCCAGCATGCCAACACCGTCTCCCGCAGCTCCTGCCGCGCCCCGCAGCCTGCGCCCTCTCGGAGCCGAACTCCAGCCGCAGCTGCGAGCTTCGCTTCGGCGAGCTCCGCCGCCCCCGCGAGCTGCCGCCACCTCCCCTGGATGCGGGAGAGCACGGGCTACGCCCCGATTCTCTCAGCCGCCGCCCTCGTGGCCTGTGGCGCGGACTCCGCCGAGCCTTGTGGTCACCGGCGACGACCTCGCCGGCCTGACAGGTGGGCCCCATCGTCAGGTGATTAGCTTAGTGCTAATCACCCCTTAACTAACCCCATGACACTGACTAGTGGGCCCCAACGCCACTAATCATATAATTAGGATGTAACCCCCTCGTTTAACTTTGACATTGATGTGTGGACCCCACACGTCAGGTTTGACCGAGTCAGCATTGTCAACTTGCTGATGCAAGCATGACGCAGTGCTGACGCAATTAACCTTTTTCTGGTCTTGAAGTAAATCAAGAAAATGCTGAAAATCTTACAAACTTTAATAAATCATATAAATTCATCCGTAGCTCAGATTGAAATAAATTATATATGAGAAGTTATCAGAAAAATTCAATCTATACATATGTACTAGTTTCATGCATGACGAACCAACTTATACATACTATATAAGTGAAAACACATAAATGGCATTTATAAAGGCTTATTTTGGAGTTGCATTTGAATCTTTGGTTCAAATGGACTTCATGCAAATGAATGCTAGTTGCATTAGCTCAAACAACATCACATCCACATGCCATGATCATGCATAATATTGTTGCATATGCTTGTAAATTGATGGAAACCTGCTCACATTGTTTGGGGTCGTGATGGAAACCTCGGCCGGACTCCGTTGCAGATAGAACCCGAATATGCGATAAACCTGGATTAGGTTCTTGTGTGGTTAGTCAGGTCATGGACGACAACCTCGCCAGGCTTCCGCTTGAAGGTTTCTGAGATACATGGCATGTACATGGCGGTAAGTGGCGAGAGTGTGTGTGAAGAAGTACACCCTTGCAGGGTTAACATGATCTATTCGAATAGCCGGGTCCGCGGATATGGACTTCTTGGATGCTTGCATGGTACATAGACAACTTAAAGTGGATACTCTAAAATGCTCAAGACACGTGTGAGTGCTATGGATGGCCTTCTCATATTGAGATGGGGTTGAATCCATAGTAGTGTATTGTGTGGTGATTAGCGGACTCGCGTGCACTATCTTACCTCAAAGAAGTTATTCATAGTCGTAGAACAGGATAGCCACTGAGTCAAAGCTGGATTGCTGCAACAAAACCCCACATTGCCTTCTTGATACAAATGCATGTATGATAGCATCTGATGTAAGTTTTGCTGAGTACCTTTGTACTGACATTGCTTAATTTATGTTTTTGCAGCGGAGACTTCAGTCTTACTAGTTTCCACGTGGACTTCGACAAGTAGCTTGTTACCTCAGCCACGATCTTGATCGGATGTTGTAGATAGTCAGGCTCCTCAGACTTTTTCATTTGTAGTTGTCTATAATCAGACATGTTATGCTTCCGCCTGTTGCTTGTATGCTCTGAATGTTGAGTCATGTGACTCCTGTTTGTACTAAATGCTATGATGGCTCTTCTGAGCCTTTATTTATATGAGTTGTTGAGTTATGTTGTGATGCCATGTTGTATAGCACATACTTGCATGTTATGCGTACGTGTAATGTGTATTGTTATGTGTGGGATCCGACAATCTAGTAGCCATGTGTCCTAGTGCTTCCATCGAGCCATGATATATGAGTTGTTTATTCTTGGTAGCCTTTCTTTTGGGAAAATGTCTCCTAGTGCTTCCACCGAGCCATGGTAGCTTGCTACTGCTCTGGAACACTTAGGCTAGCCGGCATGTGCCCTTCTTCGCTCCTGTGCCTGTCCTTTCGGGGAAATGTCACACGTTGTTCCTTTAAGTCCTTGTAGCTTTCTACGACTTGGGTTCATATGTTGATGACTGACACGTTGGTTGTTGGGTCATGTATGTCTGTTCCTGTAAGTTTATGCCACCTTGGGTTTACGACTAGTCATGTCGGCCTGGATTCTCTGTCATATGGATGCTAGCGACACAATCATATACGTGAGCCAAAAGGCGCAAATGGTCCCGGGCCAGGTAAGGTGGCACCCGTGGGAATACCATGCGTGAGGCCGCAAAGTGATATGATGTGTTACATGCTAGATCGGTGTGACTTAGGATCGGGATCCTAACAACTTCGGTGTCAGAGCTTGACTGCCTGTAGGATTACTAAGCCAAACTGGTCAAAGTTGAGTCTAGAAACTCCTTAGTTATATAAGGGAATTGATTGTGGGACGGAACATAAGGCTCTTTTTACTCCTTATACCTCATGGCCTTCTGATCTGAGTCATCCTATCTTTCCTACGGGGATAAGGATCTAGGCTTTCTCTTCCGTCTATCAGGATCACGTGTTACTACTCCGTAGTCCCATAGGATTGGTTGATCAGAGTCCTATCCTAGTTTTCGAGTACTTCCGGTGTAGCCTGTTTAGTATTATCTCGGAACCTAGAGTGGTGATGTTGAGTTGTTGTACTACCCCATTTTTAGCAGGATGTCCCATTCTGAGCATTTTATTGTCGTTGTGTTACCGGAATTGTCCTAGGAGATCGAGAGATACTAATTTCCTTGTCCTACATTCTACAGCCTATAGTTGATGCTGATTCCTTCCTTGGTTTTGTTTCTGAGGATGTCATCAGTTAAACGAAGTTCTGTTGCCCGTAGCCAGAACCACGGAGATGGTAGGGATGAGGATCCTCCCGACCAGCCTTCGTTGGCAGACTTAATGTTAGAGATGGAGAGGAACAAGCGTGAGTCTAACCGCTTGTTGGCAGGTATCGAGGAGAACACCGCCCATCAGTTCAAAGAGTCTGCCACCATCCATGACTTCATTGGCTTGCACCCACCAACCTTTCATCATTCCATCGAACCACTCGATGCAGATGACTAGCTCCGTAGGATCACTCATAAGCTGCGTTCCGCGAACGTAGCTGAAGATGACAAGGTCACCTATGCCATATACCATCTCGAAGGTCCCGTTAGTTTTTGGTGGTAGAACTATGAGGCTATGCTTCCAGCTGGCCACATTCCTACCTGGAGGGATTTCACTGAGGCTTTTTGTGAGCATCACATCCCTCAGGCCCTCATCGACCGCAAGAGAGAAGAGTTTGGTAGTTTCACCCAGAGTAAGTTGGTTGTTGATGCTTATAGTAGAGAGTTTGAGAACCTCGCCCTCTATGCTACAAAAGAGGTGTCCACGGACGCCAAGAAGCAGGCTATGTTCCGGAAGGGTCTCAAACTCAAATTGCATCGTGATCTCCACCTGCATCATTGGGATACATTCCAAGCTCTTGTGAACAAGGCCATTAATGCAGAGACAACTAAGCTCACTTAGCGGGGCCTCTCGTAAGCACACCCGTGATTTGGGATCTTACACCGGCTCTAGCTCTCAGAAGCGCCGGATTTGGGTTCCAAACTCCGCTCTTCCTTACGGACATTCACCGAGGCCATCTTATGTGGTGCCTCACCCAGCTTAGTCATATGCTCCACCCAGTCCTATTGGTAGACCGCTTGTCTATGCAGGTCCACGCCCAACCTCAGGGACTTGCTTTCACATGCGGGAAGACAGGACAATATGCACGTGACTGCTCTCAGGCCTGTTATGCTCCTCCCCAGCTCGAGAAGTCTGTTGGCTGTGTTAAGCCATCAAGAAAGATGATCAGTGCCAAGCCAGCTTGCACTGAACATGGACGTGTGCATCACGTCTCAGCTAAAGATGCTCATGATGATCCGGATGTCGTGCCTGGCACACTTCTTGTTAATTGTCATCCAGCATCGGTTCTATTCGATACCGGAGCATCTCACTCTTTAATTTCTGAAAGCTATGCTAGCTTGCACAACATGTCATTTTGTGATATGCCCTCTCCACTAGTCATTCAAACTCCTGGATCCAAATGGCAAACTTCTAGTGTAAGCAATGTTAATGAAATCCTTGTTGACAGACTTGTATTCCTTGCATCACTTATAGCCCTCAAGTCTACAAATATTAACATCTTCTTGGGTACGGACTAGATGAAAACTCATTATGCCAAGATTGATTGTTACACCAAGTCTACAAATATTAACATCTTCTTGGATAGTCACTGTCTCCACTAGAGTTACAAAGCGCCAGCTCTATTCTCTTAATGCTAGCCATCTCCCACATCTTGAAGATATCCCGGTAGTCCGTGACTTTCCGGATGTATTTTCAGAGGAACTGCCAGGTGTTCCACCCGACAGAGATCTTATCCCAAGAACTGCTCCAATCTCTAGGAGACCTTACAAGATGGCACCCTGAGAACTAGCCGAGCTTAAGAAACAACTTGATGAGTCCTTGCAAAAGGGTTTCATCCATCCTAGTTCTTCTCCTTGGGCTTGCCCCGTTCTCTTCATCAAGAAGAATGATGGTACAGATCGGATGGTTGTAGATTATCGTCCCGTTAATTTGGTCACGATAAAGAAAAAATATCCGCTCCCCGGGATCAATGATCTATATGATCATCTTGCTGGATCCTCGGTCTTTTCTAAGATGGATTTGAGGTTAGGCTTCCACCAAATCAAGATCATAAACCAGGACATTCCCAATACGGCTTTTGTTACTCGTTATGGCCAGTACGAGTACACCGTCATGTCCTTCGGTCTAACCAACGCTCCAGCTACATTCTCCCGCTTGATGAACTTGATCTTCATGGAGTACTTAGATAAGTTCGTCGTGGTTTACCTCGATGATATTCTTATTTACTCGAAGAATGAGGAAGAGCATGACGAACATCTTAGACTTGTGTTAGAAAAACTCAGAGAGCACTGCCTTTATGCCAAGCTCTCCAAGTGTGAATTTTGGTTGCCAGAAGTGACCTACCTAGGCCACATGATCTCTGGTAAGGGCATTGCTGTCAATCCCGAGAGAGTTCAGGACGTTCTTGATTGGACTCCAGCTGAAACAGTTAAACAAGTTAGGAGTTTCCTTGGTCTAGCCATTTATTGTCGCCGCTTTGTTGAAAACATCTCCAAAGTGGCCAAACCCCTCACGCAACTTCTCAACAAAGATAAGAAGTTTGAGTGGTCCCCACAGTGTGAGTAGAGTTTTCAGGAACTGGAAAGACGCCTGACTTGTGCCCCATACTTGTGCCATCGGATTTTACTAAGGACTTTGTTATCATTGTGATGCCTCACAACAGGGACTAGGTTGCATTCTTATGCAAGATCGTCATGTGATTGCCTATGCATCTCGACAGTTGCATCCACATGAGGAGAATTATCCTACACATGATCTAGAGCTTGCAGCCGTAGTCTATGCACTTAAGACCTGGTTACATTACCTCCTTGGTAAATGTTGCAAGATCTACACCGATCACCAGAGTCTCAAGTATATCTTCACCCAACCAGACTTGAACCTTAGGCAAAGGCGTTGGTTGGAAGTGATCTCAGATTATGATCTAGGGATTACTTACACCCCAGGCAAAGCCAATGTCATGGCTAATGCACTAAGTCGTAAGTCCTATTGCAACAATCTCATGTTGCAACAGGGCCAACCACATCTCCATGAGGAATTTTGTAAGCTTAACCTTCACATTGCTCCTCACACATTCCTTTCTACCTTGGTGGCGAAACCTACCCTTGTGGATCATATCATAGAAGCCCAGAAGCATGATATGAGGATTACCTAGATCAAGATAAACATTGTGAAGGGTATTGCTGGTAGTTTCTCCATGGATGATCGAGGTGTTGTTTTCTTTGGGAAACGCCTGGTGGACCCCAAGAAGCAGCATCTTCGGCAACTGACCCTTAAGGAGGTGCATGAATCTCCTCTCACGATTCATCCCGGTAGTACTAAGATGTATCAGGAGCTACGCCAGAGGTTCTGGTGGACTAGGATTAACAGAGAAATTGCTCAGTTTATTGCTAACCGTGACGCTTGTCATCGTGTTAAGGCAGAGCATCAGAGACCTGCTGGCACCCTTCAGCTTTTAGCTATTCCTGAGTAGAAATGTGATAAAGTTGGTATGGACTTCATCACCGGCTTTCCCAGGACCAAGAGAGGGAATAATGCAACCTTCGCAGTCATTGATCATCTCTCCAAAGTGGCTCACTTCCTACCTGTTCGAGAGAGTATCACCGCTAGTCAGCTCGGTGACTTACATATTTATCGAATAGTGTCACTTCATGGTGTTCCACTAGAGATCAATTCATACCGTGGTAGTCTTTTCACTTCTCATTTCTGGGAGAGTTTCCAAACTACCATGGGAACCCATCTTTCCTTCAGTACCGCTTTCCACCCTCAGTCGAGTGGTCAGGTGGAACGGGTCAACCAAATTTTCGAAGACATGCTCAGAGCTTGCATTGTCTCATTCGGTATGGATTGGGAGAAATGTCTTCCTTTCGCCGAGTTTGCTTATAACAATAGCTATTGATCCAGTCTCAAGAAATCTCCTTTCGAGATTCTGTATGGACAAAGATGTTGAACACCTTTTAACTGGTCAGAAACTGGCGAAAGACAATTCTTTGGACCGGACATGATCAAGGAGGCAGAAGAGCAAGTTCGCATCATTCGTGAGAACTTGAAAACAGCCCAGTCACGTCAAAAAGAGTCAGTATGACCGTTGTCATAAGGAAATGACTTATGAAGTTGGCGACAAAGCTTACCTTCGGGTTACTCCGTTGAAGGGTACCCATCATTTTGGTATCAAGGGCAAATTGGCTCCTCGTTACATTGGTCCTTATTGCATTCTCGCTAAACAAGGAGAGGTTGCCTACTAGTTGGAACTACCCCCACATCTTTCTCGAGTTCATGTTGTGTTCCACGTCTCTCAACTCAGGCGTTGCTTGTTGGATCCCATCCGTGGAGTGGACCACGAAACCCTTGATCTCCAAGATAACCTCAGATATCGAGATTACCAAGTTCACATTCTTGATCAAGCAGAGCGTGTCACCCAATGTCAGAACATCAAGTTTCTCAAGGTTCAGCGGTCTCATCATTCCGAGAGAGAAGCTACTTGGGAGCGAGAAGATTGTCTTCAACTTGAGTATCCTACTTTCTTTCCGCCGACCCCTGAATCTCGGGATGAGATTCTTTCAAGTGGGCACGAGTTGTCACATCCCTAGTTCTAGTCTGACCTAGACTAGCTAGTCATGTGTGCATCATGTTTAAATTCCATCTAAATTTGAAATGGGGATTTGTCAAACCCTTAGAAATAATTTCTGGAAATGACCCAGATAAAAATTGCTCCAAAAAGGTCCAAGAAAATGTTCATCTCTCTCTCCAAAAATATTGATTAGAGGTAAAATTCAAACCAATATTTTTAGGAGCTCATAAATATTTATTTTGGGCAACTGGAATTAATGCAGTAATTATTTGCATTGGATATATATTTATATATATATAAAATATTGACCAACAATTCTGAATTTTGGTGAGGGGCTTTGGTTTAATCCCTTAGGTCCCTACAAAAATTGACAAAAGGAAATAAATTGATTTGCTTTTACTAAATTAGAAACTAATGTCAGAAAAGAAAAACAAAAAGAAAAAAAAAATAGAAAAGAACTTACCTGGCACTATGCGTCCTAGCAGGCCAGCCCAGCCAGCTGGCTGTGCCAGTCACCCCCCTCCTCCTGCCAGGAGGCAATGGGCGTGTGGTCACCGCGCGCACGCACGCGTCCGACCATGCAACTGCCTGCCTGCCCTCCCCCTCGACGCCTGGACATCCTGGGCGACGCCACGCGCCACCCCGGACCTCTCTCATTCTCTCTCTCTCTGCCTACTCCCTTGGGTCTCTCCCTCTCACCGTGGTCGAGCGCTGCCTCACCGCCGTTTGCCGTAGCCATAGCTACCGTGCCGCTTGAGAGCATCTAAGCCGTCCGCGAGCTCCGCTACGTCACCTTCATCCTCTCTGTCAAGCCACGCGCCGCGGGAGGCCCTGGAGCGCCGCCATCGCCGTCGTCTTCACCTCCGGCCACCGGAGATCACCCACGCCATTCTGCTCGTGTTCGACCTCCCCCGAGCTCGCTGACGACTTCACCGGACTAGCTGTGAGCTCCTGCTCTGTTTCCCCCTCTCCGTTTCGCCGTTCCCGTGTCGTAGCTCCATTCCCCACAATGGTCGTAGCCCCTCGCCGCCGTCCATGTTGACGCCATCGCGCCAGCCACCATACCTCGCGCCCGCGCATGCCATCGTGCTCAGCAGCCCCCCAGCAAGCCAACACCGTCTCTTGCAGATCCTGCCATGCCTCGCTGTCGGTGTCAAAACTGACGGATCTTGGGTAGGGGGTCCCGATCTGTGCGTCTAGGCTGATGGTAACAGGAAGCAAGGGACACAATGTTTACAAGGTTCGAGCCCTCTCGATGGAGGTAAAACCCTACTTCCTGCTTGATTAACATTGAAGATATGAGTAGTACAAGAGTAGATCTACCACGAGATCGTAGAGGCTAAACCCTAAGAGGTAGCCTGTGATGGTATGATAGTAATTTTGATCGGCCTTCTAAGGACCAACCTCTCCGGTTTATATAGACACCAGAGAGGGCTAGAGTTTACATGGAGTCGGTTACGAGGAAGGAAACACAATATCCGGATCGCCAAGCTTGTCTCCCACGCAAAGGAGAGTCCCATCTGGACACGGGCCGAAGTCTTGAGTCTTGTATCTTCACGCTTCAATAGTCCGGATGATGTACACAGTCCGGCTGTCCGGATAACCCCTAATCTAGGACTCCCTCAGTAGCCGTTGAACCAGGCTTCAATGACGATGAGTCCGGCGCGTAGTCTTGTCTTCGGCATTGTAGGGCGGGTTCCTTCTCCGAATACTCCAAGGTAATTATCGAACACGTAGACCGTGTCCGGATCTGCGAAATGATCTTCACATACCGCTGTAGAGAGAATGATATTTCACAAATGCAATCTACCGAGAACTTTTTTTAGACAACGGGACACGTCATTACGGTTCGAATCATTTTCCCACAACCAGCCATATCGCATATTGCGAGGCGGTTTCCTTGACACGTCTTGTCAAAGCAGAGAGCGTGTCCCCTTATCACAGGATTCTCATCAATACGGGCATGGGTAATCTAACCGCACCACTAATCATGGCGAGTGGGGAACGAGCGGGTTCCACCAGGCAAGTGGGGAGGTGCAAAAAATCTTTCATCCTCTCTATAAAGAGATAAGGTCTCTTCCTCTTTACCCACGCCTCCTCCTTTCGCTAGTCCATTCCCCTCTGTTCGAGCTCTAGCGCCCAAGCATTCCTCCTCCCCATCGCAGAGAGGGTTTCTCGAAGATGTTTGGATCCGGAGCAGGAGGCAAATGGATGGTCTCTACTGTCCAAGAGAAGGATATCAAGAGGCTCCGAGAGGCCGGGTACCTAGCCAAGAAGACCGACCATCGCCTTCCACCGGCGGGAAAGATCGTCCCTACTCCGGAGCCCCACGAGAGAGTCGTGTTTCTTCCTCATTTTGTCCGTGGGCTCGGGTTTCCCCTTCACCCATTTGTTCGCGGAGTCATGTATTACTATGGGATTGATTTTCATGATCTTTCCCCCAATTCTTTCCTCAGTATCTCGACGTTCATCATCGTGTGCGAGGCTTTTCCCCGGATTGCACCTCACTTCAGCCTGTGGCTGAAGATCTTCAATGTGAAGCCCAAGGTGGTGAGTGGCGAGCATGCCGAGTGCGGCAGCGCAATGGTGAGCAAGATGCCCAAGGTCGTTTGGCCGACGGGTGCCTTCAACGACTCCGTCAAGGAGTGGCAGCAACAGTGGTTCTATATTACCGAACCACACGGCAAAAAGTGGGCCGCAGCTCCTGAGTTCAGATCCGGAGCCCCACTGAGGCTCATGTCCTGGCCCAAGAAGGTCCCAAACTGGTGCTCGACCGATGAGCTGTCACTGCTCCAGACGCGTGTTCAGAGTATGGTCGACAAGGACGTCAAGCTCGTCGACGTAGTCCAGGTGATGTTAGTTCGCCTGGTTCTCCCTTGCCAGCATCGAGCCTGCAATTTGTGGGAGTACGACCCAACCGAGCACCAAACCCTCCGGGAGCTCTATGATTCCTCCCATGAGGACATCTGGAAGGTGCTCTTTAAGTCTGGCAAATCATGGTCGGGCTCTGCCGAGGACCGTGGATACCAGTTATCCCATTCTGCAAGCCCGGTAAGTTATGGCCATGCTCTGTCCATCCAGGCTTCAGTTGGCATGTCCAGAGGGAGACATTTTTATCGTGCTCTATTATGACCCCAGGGATGGATAAAAAAGGTGGAGCGGATACATTGTCCGGCCCTGCTGCCGGAGGAACCGGCCGGACCTCTTCCGATGAAGATGCTGGTCCCCGCGCCTTACCAGGCGCCAAAGAAAGAGGCCTCCAAGAAGGCCAAAAAGACCCGGAGTTGCCTTCGTTGTCGCGAGGCTTCGGACGCCAAATCCGAAGACTCCAGTGATGATCCTTCTTCTGAAGACGAAGAGGAGGAAGCGGAGGAGGATGAGCCTCACTCTGGGGGTGGGAAGAAAAGGACTGCCTCCTCATCCATGGAGGCCGAATCGCTTAAGAGGGGAAAAAGTTCCCTCCCAGAGGCATCCACTACGGCTACCGATAGCAGCCCGGAGTGGGATCCCAGGGCCCAGCCCCTGGAAAAGTCGTAAGTATACGAAAACCGAACACATATATGCGTCCGGAGTTATATTGGTATAGCAGTTTTAACTATTGCCATATTTTGCGCAGCCCGGCGAGGTCTCGCGCCGGACAGTCCTCATCGGAGGATTCGCTGGGCTCAGACGCCTTGGCGAGCGAGACGCCTCCAAAGGCCCCTTGCCCAAAGCCCAGGCGCGACACCGAGGTGTCATCTCAACCGGACCCGGACCAGGGAGGACATATCTCTGGAGCCGGACACACGGGAGCGGATAAGGCCCCCGGGACCTCTAAGGTTCCCGGATCGAGCGAACAACCACCTTCGATGGTGGGAGGCCTTCCTACCCCGCCGGTCTCCTCTGTTCGAGCAAAGCTGCCCGGCGGTCTATGGACAGCATTGAAGAGCGCGTCTATCGTCGATGAGCATCGGACCCTCATGGGTGCTGTGGTTGAGAAGATTCAGTCCGCCGAGAGCGGGCTGAATGAGTCCTGCCTTGGCCTTATAAAGGCCTTTGAGGTAAGTTTTCTAAGAAACCTTTGAGGAATTATCATAATATGAGCAGTAGCCCCTGATACACTGTCCGGCGAAAGAGAGGGAGCCGGGTAGGGGATCAAATCCTTTGTTAATGATGTGTACCTCTTTGTTTGAAAACATCGTGTGCGGAGAAGACGTCCGCTCATAATGCAGAAGTGTCCGAACTGAAGCAGAGCCTTGAACGGGCCGAGGAAGAACTTGGCCGTGTGAGGAAGCAATTAGAGGAGGAGAAAGGTATGTTGAAACATCTTCTTGCATTAGGCACGAATGAGTAATTGTGCCTATTGAAAAGTATTTTTGTTGTATGCCCTAGGGGCGAGTGCTGAATATAAGGCACTGAAGAAGGCTGTGACTGATGCCAACAACAAGGCTGTCGCCGAGCAGGCACTTCGTGAAAAACATCACAGCCGAGCGGGAACTCCAGGAGGCTGTGAAGAAAAGCGAGGGCTTGGAGCAGAGTCTGGTAGGCAAAGAATCCAAACTCACCCAAGCTCTCCAAGACGCACAAGATGCTCGGGAAGAAGCCCGAGGTGCTGTATGGGACATTCAGGAGGCCCGGAAAGTTGCGGCTGGTAAGGCCTGTTGTATTCATGGCCATGTTTACATGATAGCAGGGAGATGTCTAAGCGGCAAGCTGAATTCTTGTTTTTACAGGGGCGTTTGCGGATCTGCCTCACAGCATATCGGATGCCACTTAATTTTATCGGACCGAGGAGAAGAAGTCTGCGGAGAGGAATTTTTGGTCGCAGCATTTGGCGCCGAACTATCCGGTGCCTTTTATCGATCAGCTGAAGCAGCTGGTCAAACTGCACCAAGCGGCCGAACTAGCCATGAAGGACTTGGTTGCTCGGCTGTGGCCTGCGGAGCCAATTACTAGCAGTTACTTCGGACTCGTGAAGTGGATTGTGGGCGCCTGTCCTCGGCTTGATGCTATCAAGCGATCAGTCTGTATAGAAGGTGTGTGCATGGTGTTTGCCCGTGCAAAAGTGCATTGGGGGAAGCTTGACACAGAGAAGCTAATGACTGAGGGGCCGCCGGAGGGTAAGGAGCACAGCAAGCCCGAGCTATACTATAAAGGTGTACTGAAAGGGGCCCGCCTTGCGGCGGATAAGTGTGCCAAAGACATTATATTTCCCTGAGGGCATTCGTGTCGCTTTTTGTAATATGGGATAATGGCATTTTTATTATATATTGCCTGTTTTGTTTGAACATATGTTCGTCCTGTGCGGCTGTTTATTGTAAATCCTGAGAGTTGGCCAGTCATCGTCTTCTGCCCCCACGTAAAAAGAATACGGGGGTGTTCGGGATATATCTGAACAATCTTTATCCCATAGTTGGGTCCTTTTAAGGAGGTGTTTCTCACCACGAACCAGGCAATTGGACTATAAGGCTTTATTACTCTCACTTAGCCATAGGAATTCGAGTATGGTCGGCACAACCCCTAGTGTTCGGAAGGCCGAACTAGGGGCTCTATTGGCGCCTGATCAGAAGACCGATCCGTCGCACTCTGCATTTATAATGGCGTTGTGTGGAATAAATCTTTAAGGATTTTACAACCTCTCGAACAGCTGACCAGCTCTCACTGCATCATGACAGTCGGTTTTTGGCTATCTCTACTGAGGTGCTCGTCCGGCAGAACCAGGACACAATCGCAGTAGTTCTCCCAGTGCTACCTTAGCCGATAGAAGGGAACGTAAGGTACCAAAACATGGGAGCCGGGCAAACCCAACCAATGAACCAAGACATGATTCGGAGCTGATGTATATAATGCTATAAGTTTGGGGTGCCGAGCGACCGAAAAGGTTGTCAGACTTTTATTGCCATACTGTGAAGCCCTTGGCATAACCGGGCGTAACACGAAGCATGGCTACCATTTTTTGGCAAAGAGGCGTCGGCGATAAACGGCGGCCATTAAGTGTTATTTAAGTCTACGCCTTGTAGTAGGATGATATGTCTATGCATATGAGTACGATGTATGATTATGAAAAGAGGTGTTTTTTGGCGGAAACTGTGATGGACGGACTGGAGGGGGTTGTGAGTGGATCAAGAGTGAATCCGAACTGCCTTCTACATGCATGTTCCTGCCACTATGTGTCCGGGCTGATTCCACGCCGCCAATCCTGTTCTGCGTCAAAGTTAGTTTGTAAAGGCAGATGCTTGGAGGCAGCTGAACGTCCTCTTGTGGTTGGTCCAAGGGTTCCTGATCGGACCGTGGTGAACCCAACCGTTATACCGCGAAGTAGCGCGGACTCCTTAGTTGGTGTCCTGATAGTTGGCTGTCATATCAAAAATTTTGATAGGCATGCGCGACTCGCTACTCTGGCGGCTGTATGATTTCCGCTCTGAGGGCGGGGTCCGGCCTTGCCCATGTCATACGGTGTTGGCCTAATGGTTTATCACGTGGAATCTAGTCAACTTGGTTCATCCCGTTAGCAGACGGTAAATTACTGTATGAGGGGAAGGTGCCGAAGAGTTACTCTTTGGCGTGGCATTTTTTTGGTGATTCGAAAACAACCGTTAGGGTGGTGGTCCAATTAACATGGCCTTTGCACCTAGCATCCTTTAGAAGATGTTATTTGTGGTTTCGTACCTGTGGGGGTTTTTTGTGTTATGGAGCCCCCGGACTACTAGGTCTAGGCGTACGACAATTGAATTGCTGTGGTACGTGTGATCTGGGATGATCGGCCGTACTTTTATGTTCTGGGGGGTCTCTTGACTAGACGCCTCCCTCATTGTTTCCGACACACGACCGGTCATTTTGTTTTGAGGATTCGGCATTCTCTATTGGTATGCTTTGCCGTCCTTCTAGGAGTACCGTGAATTGCACACGGTTGATCGAGTGTGTGGCTCGGGCCGAATAGGCTTGAGCTGTTCTTTGTCCGTTGACCGGACTGAGAGTTGCTGGACTTGGCGCCAGCTTCCCTGACTTGATGTTTATCACCATTGCACCGAGGCTTGAGGATGCCTCTTCGTGTCTCCTTCTTACTGTCTTGGACCGTAGTGCTGTGTGGACGTCGGGGTGTGTGCCTTTGGTTCTCCTGCTTAGGTTGAGGTAGCCAGTTGTGCCACGTATGCCCTTGTTAGGGTGGTCGAGTCTGTACTTTTCTGTGGCCAGGATCTTGGTCCACCTATCCACTAGCAGATCTTGGTCGGCTTTAAGCTGCTCTTGCTTCCTTTGCAGGCTCCTTGCCGTGGCCATGAGCCATCGCTTGAAGAGAACTTGTTCCACTGGATCTTCAGGCACGCCGAATTCGTCATTGCCGAGTGTCGGTGTCAAAACCGGCGGCTCTCGGGTAGGGGGTCCCGAACTATGCGTTTAGGCGGATGGTAACAGGAGACAAGGGACACGATGTTTTTACCCAGGTTCGGGCCCTCTCGATGGAGGTAAAACCCTACTCCTGCTTGATTGATATTGATGATATGGGTAGTACAAGAGTGGATCTACCACGAGATCAAGGAGGCTAAACCCTGGAAGCTAGCCTATGGTATGATTGTTGTCCTACGGACTAAAACCCTCCGGTTTATATAGACACCGGAGAGGGCTAGGGTTACACAGAGTCGGTTACAATGGTAGGAGATCTACATATCTGTATTGCCAAGCTTGCCTTCCACGCCAAGGAAAGTCCCATCCGGACACGGGACGAAGTCTTCAATCTTGTATCTTCATAGTCTTGGAGTCTGGCCGATGATGATAGTTCGGCTATCCGGACACACCCTAATCCAGGACTCCCTCCCCTGAACCAGGCTTCAATGACGACGAGTCCGGAGCGCATATTGTCTTCGGCATTGCAAGGCGGGTTCCTCCTCCGAATAATTCATAGAAGAGTGTGAACACCAGGATAGTGTCCGGCTCTGCAAAATAAATTCCACATACCACCGTAGAGAGAATAATATTCACACAAGTTCAATCTGCTCATGTATTTTGTGGCGTGACGTCACACCACTACCAAGCCTTTACTTGAATCGTTTTTATTATACCACCTCAGCGCGTTTAGCGAAGCAGTTTCCTTGGCACGTCTTGTCGAAGCAGAGATCGTGTTCCCCTTATTCCGGGATTCCCATCAATACGGACGTGGGTAACCCAACCGCGCCATTGATTGTGGCGCTTGGGAGATTAAGCGAGTTTTACCAGGCCGGTGGGGACACATAGCTTCGTCCGCCCATATATAAGGGGGTAAGGATCCATCTCCTTTACCTACGCCTTCTTCCTCCTTTGCTTATCCATCTCCGTGCACTCGAGCTCCAGCGCCCAAGTCCGCACATCTCACCTCGACCCTTTCCAGCCATGTCCGGAGCGGGAGGCAAGTGGATGGCCTCCTCCGTCATGGAGGGGCACATCGAGAAGCTGCGCAGCGCCGGATACCTGTCCAGCGACATCGCGCACCGGCTGCCCGACAAGGGGCAGCTCATCCCCACCCCCAGGCCCCATGAGAGGGTCGTATTCCTTCCCCACTTCCTCCACGGACTGGGCTTCCCACTCCACCCCTTCGTCCGGGGGCTCATGTATTACTACGGCCTGGATTTCCACGATCTGGCCCCAAATTTCATCCTCAATATCTCGGCGTTTATCGTCGTGTGCGAGGCCTTCCTTTGCATCCAGCCCACTTCGGCTTGTGGCTAAAGACCTTCAATGTCAAGCCGAAGGTTGTGAAGGGCAGCCATGCGGAGTGCGGAGGCGCCATGGTGGGCAGAATGCCCAACGTCATCTGGCTCGAGGGTGCCTTCGTGGAATCCATCAAAGGGTGGCAATCGGGGTGGTTCTACATCACCGAGCCGCGTGACCCTAAATGGGCAGCGGCCCCCGAATTTAGATCTGGCATCCCCATGCAGCTCACCTCCTGGAAAGAGAAGGGCTTGCTATGGGGTAGTTTGGAAGAGCTGACCGGACTCCAGTCCTGTCTCCAGACCCTGGTGAACAAGAAGCTTAAGCTTGTCAACGTGATCCAGGTCATGCTCGTCCGCCGGATTCTCCCTCGCCAGCAACGGGCCTTCAATTTGTGGGAGTTTGATCCGGCACAGCACCGGACCTTGAGCGGGCTCTTCGACACAATGTACGAAGCTGCCTGGAGGGTGCCGTTCAAGGGCGCCGAAGCTCCCGCATCCGCAAACGAAGATCGCGGATTTAGCATGCAGCGCCCGGCCGGCGAGGTAAGCTATGCTATCCTTTATGGGACACTCATTTTTTCTCATAGTTTGACTCTATGTGGGATCTAAACTCCCAATACCTTTAACAGGACTGGCAGAAGACGTTCGGACAGGTTAACTGTCCGGCTCCCCTTCCAGAAGACCCAGCGGACACCCGCTTGACGGGGCTACTGGTACCGGCACTCTACGTGGTGCCGGAGAAGAAGGCCAAGAAGAAGGCCACGGGAACCCGAAGGAGTTCCCGGCGCCAGGTGGTATCGGACTCATTGTCCATGACTCCGAGGCGGACTCCTTACCTGAGAATGAGGAGGAGAAGAAAGAAGCCTCTCCCCCAGCTGGGGGAGAGAAGAAGAGGAAGGCCTCCCCAGCGAGGGAGGCCGAAGGGTCCAAGAAGGGAAGGACCCTTCCCCCGTACTGTTCCGCCAGCATTGGCGACGACAACGAGGAGTGGCCTTCAAGGGCCAAGCCCCTGGCGAGATCGTAAGTATCCGGACTCCTAGATAGTTTATAATTTTTCATTTTGCCACACGGTGTCTTTCTAATGCCGCATACAACCTGTAGTCCGGCCAAGGACGATCTTCCCGCTTCGTCGAGCGGGTCCTTGGACACGTCGGATATGGATTCTCTCCCGACTGCCTCAACCCCCCGTGATGCTGACGACGCCGAGGTGGGATCCCGGGAAGGGACCCGCCAGGAGGATGAGGCCCCGGAGGTGCCGCAAGGCAACCTCCCGGACTCTGCGCCGGACTCCGCACCGGAACCTGCAGTGGTTCCGGAGTCCGGCGAGTGGCCCCTTCGTAAGAAGGGCAAGACTGTGACACCGACGGCCTCTGTCCAACCGGAGGCGCCGGATAACTTGCTGGAGGCGCTCAAAGGCGCTTCCATCGAAGAAGAACACCGCACTGTCATGAGTGCGGTGATTCAAAAGGTTCAGCTCGCCAAGAGCGGGCTGACCGAAGCCTGCAGCAGCCTTCTAACAGGCTTTGAGGTAAGAATTTTAAGATATGTAATATAATATCGCATAGACAGTAGCCCCTGATGCTCGGTTCGGTGTTTGGAAACAAAAGCCGGACTAAGGATCTAAAAAGATATACACAGGAGTTCTAAAAAATATGTCAATATGGGATTGCAGGCTGCGCTGCTGACCTCTGCCGCACTGACTACAGAGGTTGGTGCTTTGAAGCAGAGCCTCGAGCGGTCTGAGAGCGAGCTTGGCCGTGCCAAGAAACAGCTCGAGGACAAGGAAGGTGAGTAACACCATATTAAATTTGTACTTTACAGAAAAGGATTTGGTTGCAAGAGAATTAACAAGGATAACGTGGGTATTCCAGGGGCCACAAATGAGGTGGCGACCCTGAAGGAGGCGGTGTCCGCGGCCGAACGCAATGCAGCCGCAGAGCGAGCCAAGTGAGAGAAGCGGGAGGCGCGGGTGGCGGAGGTGCGGCAAGAGCTCCAGGCTCTCATGGAAAAACATGAGGGTCTGGAGCGCGACTCAAAGACTCGAGAGTCCGAGCTTGCATCGGCTCTTGAGAGTGCCAAAGCCGCTAAGGTCGAAGCCCACAAGGCCCTCCAGGAAATCGAGGCGTTGAAGAAGATAGCGGCGGGTAATGCATTTTTCATGCAAAGCAAGCATGTGAATGTGAATTACCTATTACTTACCCGAATTCGGAGCTCTCCAAGAGCGTTCACAGATCTACCCCGCAGCGTGTCCGATGCTGCCGCTTTCTACCGGGCCGAGGAGGGGAGCTCAACGGAGAAGGTTTTCTGGTCTCAGTATGCTGAGGCCGGACATCCGGTGCCCCTTAGGGACCAGCTAAAGCAGCTGGTCGAGCTTCACAAGGTAGCCGAACAGGCCATGAAGGGCCTCATAGTTCGGCTGTGGCCCAAGGAGGCCATGCCTGGGAGCTACTTCGGCCTGGTGCGGCGGCTGGTGGATGCGTGTCCCTGGGTTGAAGTCGTCCAGCACTCCGCCTGCATTGAAGGTGCCCGTCGGGCCCTTGCCCGTGCAAAGGTGCACTGGGGCAGGATGGATGCTGAGAAGCTTGTGACGGACGCGCCACCGGCGGGCAAGGAGTATCGCACGCCCGAAATGTATTATAAGAGTGTCCTGAAGGGTGCCCGCATGATTGCGGGTGAGTGCTCCAAAGATGTAATATTTGAGTAGACTCGCATTTTGTTATCTTGTGCGCTGAAAACTTTGTTCATATGCGCTAAGCAACGCTTGTTAATTTAAAATATTACCTTTTGTGCGGCCGTTTATCAAATCTGAGAGATGGCAAGTCGTCGGCTTCAGCCCCCATGCCACTAGTGCTGGGGTGTTCGGGATAAACTTGAGCGCTCTTGTTCCCATGTTTGGGTCCATCTAGGGAGGCGCGCAACACAACGAACGAGGCAACCGGACTTATAATGCTTGAGCACTCTCACTTAGCCATAGAATTCTATAATTTTAAATTTTGGCGAAGCCCCTAGTGTTCGGAAGACCGAGTTCGGGGCGCTATCCACGCCTGGGCCAGACAAAACCGGTTCCTCGCTCTAAGCGGCATAAGTCTTTAGGGACTCGAAAAAACCTCTTGAACAGCGACCAGCTCTCGCCTTATCATGACGGTCAGTTTTAGCTTTCTCCACTGAGGCGCTCGCCCAGCTCAACCGGGGCGCAATCGCAGTGGTTCTCCCAGTGCTACCTTAGCCGATACAACGGAACGTAAGGTACCAAAACATGGGAGTCAGGCAAACCCAACTATTGACCCAAGACATGATTCGGAGCCGATGCATATAATGCTATAAGTTCGGGGTGCCGCACTTGTGAAAGCGTTCGGACTTATCATACCATAATGTGGGGAACTTAAGCCCCTGGTGTATTTAGCCGTACCAAAGTGTACGGATGCAACATGTCATAAATGAACATATATATAAGAAAGAAATGCAGTTATAAGCAAAAAGCGATGCATTGTTTATTCAAGAAATACTGCCATGAATGCAGAACGATACAAATAGTGCGGTAAGCTAGGGATAGGACTATTAAACATGTCCCCCTCCAGGGGTAGGCTGCAGAATGGTGTATAAAACGGATTTAATACTCATAATGGAGACCACCTGGATACTCGTCGTAGCCTTTCTCCTCCCCTGGCTGTTGCATCGTGAGTTCGGCAGGTCTACTGCCGGACAGGGCCTCTGGTGAACGGAGTCCGGTGGGTAAGAAAAAAAATAAAGAAAAGAAAAAGAGTGACACACTTGGGAGCCCCTGGTGCGGTTAAGCCGCATTTTGGGCCTATGGTGGTCGTGCCCCTCCCCCTATGCCCATAGTATCTCCAAAGCATAATGATGTACGCGAAGGACCAGTCTTGCAATTTTGCAAGGGCTGGGGTTGGGGCCGCATTGCTACGCGTGCTCGGAACGTGCGAGGTGGTCTTGTTGTAGGTTACTCCGGGCGCGTTTGGCCGTGTCCGGTCGCTTAACGGCCGGACTTGAAAATGTCCTTAAGAGGCTGCTCTGTACTTCTACTACGAGAGCCGCTGTGTGTTCCTCCGTTCGGAGGGAGCGTTCAGTGTTTCCGTTGACCGTAATGACTCCTCGAGGGCCTGACATCTTGAGCTTGAGGTATGCGTAGTGCGGCACCGCGTTGAACTTTGCGAATGCGGTTCGTCCGAGCAGAGCATGATAGCCGCTGTGGAACGAGACTATATCGAAGATTAACTCCTCGCTTCGGAAGTTATCCGAGGATCCGAAGACCACTTCCAGTGTAACTGAGCCTGTACAATTGGCCTCTACACCTGGTATGACACCTTTGAAGGTCGTCTTTATGGGTTTAATCCTTGAGGGGTCTATACCCATCTTGCGCACTGTATCCTGATAAAGCAGGTTCAGGCTGCTGCCACCGTCCATCAGGACTCTAGTGAGGTGAAATCCATCAACGGTTGGGTCTAAAACCAATGCGGCGAATCCACCATGGCGGATACTGGTGGGGTGGACCCTTCGATCAAAAGTGATCGGGCAGGAGGACCATGGGTTGAACTTTGGGGCGACTGGCTCCATCACGTATACGTCCCTGAGTGCATGCTTCCGCTCCCTCTTGGTTATGTGAGTTGCGTATATCATGTTCACCGTCCACACTTGTGGGGGATAACCCTTCTGTCCACTATTGTTCGGCGGCCGGGTCTCTTCCTCGTCATCTCTATGCAGCCCCTTGTCATTGTTTTCGGCAATTAACTTGCCTGCCTGCTTGAATACCCAACAATCCCTGTTGGTGTGATTGGCTAGCTTTTCGGGGGTGCCATGTATCTGGCAAGAGCTGTCGAGTAGTCGGTCCAAATTGGACGGACCCGGAGTAGTTCTTTTGAATGGATTTTTTCTGCTGACCAGGTTTAGAGCCTCTGAATCCGGTGTTGACTGCCGTATCCTCGGTGTTATCGCCGTTAACACGGCATTTGTTTTTGTTGCGACGCAACCTGCCATTGCGGTCCTTGGTATCCGAACTGCCAGAATTTTTGCTGAGGTTGTTACTGCGGGCTAGCCAGCTGTCCTCCCCCGCGCAGAAGCGGGTCATAAGTGATGTGAGGGCTGCCATGGATTTCGGATTTTCCTGTCCTAGGTGCCGGGCAAGCCAGTCATCGCGGATGTTATGTTTGAAGGCTGCGAGGACCTCTGCATCCGGACAATCGACAATTTGATTTTTCTTTGTTAAGAACCGTGTCCAGAACTGTCTGGCCGATTCGTCTGGCTACTGAATTATGTGGCTTAGGTCATCGGCGTCTGGTGGTCGCACATATGTGCCCTAGAAGTTGTCAAGGAATGCGGCTTCCAGGTCTTCCCAACACCCAATTGATTCTGCTGGCAAGCTGCTGAGCCAATGCCGAGATGGTCCTTTAAGCTTGAGTGGGAGATATTTGATGGCGTGAAGATCGTCACCACGGGCCATGTGGATATGAAGGAGAAAGTCTTCGATCCAAACCGCGGGATCTGTTGTGCCATCGTAGGATTCAATGTTCACGGGTTTAAACCCTTTGGGGATTTGATGATCCATTACTTCATCTGTGAAGCATAGTGGGTGTGCGGCGCCTCTATATTGGGCTATATCACGACATAGCTCAAACGAGCTTTGTCTAATGTGTTCGGCCCGGCCGGACTTGCTGTGTCCGGCGCGACGGTTGTCGTCGCGTGCCATGGGGCGCCCACGCGATCCGTAGATCGATCTTGACTGTCTTGCCTTATCCTCCAGTATATCTCGCAAGTCCGGAGCGTTCCCTTGTGGCTTTGTGCTTTTCGAGCGGTGCCGGGGTACGGTTCTAATGGAGGGCCTAAAGGCCTCTCTGTCATGGCCACGAGGTGGTCGGTCAGCCGTATTGTGCTCTGGTGATGCAGGTTTATATGCCTCCTCCTCTAATCGGGGGAGCAACTTGCGTTTGGGGTAGCTTTTGGAGGGGCGTTCGAGTTCATACTCTTCGGCCGAAAGGACTTCAGTCCATCTGTCGGCTAGCAGGTCTTGATCAGCTCTGAGCTGTTGCTACTTTTTCTTTAGGCTGTTCGCCGTGGCCATAAGCCTGCGTTTGGAACGCTCTTGTTCGACGGGATCCTCGGGCACGACGAATTCGTTGTCGTTGAGGCTTGCCTCGTCTCCGGAGGGAGGCATGTAATTATCATCCTCTACCTCTTCGTCTGCCGCTCTCTCGTGGGGGCTAGCTTCTCCGTCCTCCTGTGCTGAATCTTGCTGGAGGGGGTTTTCTTCGGCACTCTCTGGGGTGTAATTATCTTCGGTGCCGGAATCTCCATTCTTGCTGTGGCGGGATTTAGAGCGGCGCCGCTGACGCTGGCGCTTGGGCTGTTTCTTGGAGGAGTCTTCCTCCACTGCTTCCTCGCCATTCCCATCCTTTGGGATGTCCACCATATATATGTCGTATGACGAGGTGGTCTTCTAGTGCCCCGTAGGCGCTGGTTCTTGGTCGCCTCCGGCATCGTCGTCCATACCGTCGATGTCTTCGGAGTCGTAGTCTAGCATGTCGGTTAGATCGTCGACAGTGGCTACAAAGTGGGTGGTGGGTGGGCTTTGAATTTCTTCATCGTCCGCATCCCAACCATCCTGACCGCAATTCGGCCAGGGCTCTCCTGATAGCGAGATATACTTTAGCGAATTCAGGATGTCGCCAAAAGTTGAGTGTTGAAAGATGTCCGTAGCGGTGAACTCCATGATCGGCGCCCAATCGGATTCGGTTGGAGGGGGCGCGGGAGGTTCGGAGTCCGGTGAGGAGTCGGGCACCTCAGAGTCACGAGCGTCACAAGGGACAAGGTCAGTATTCGGCTCCATCACCGTAGGGGTAGCAGCCCCCGAGCTGGTGTCTAGCCACCCGTCCTCGATCTGGGCAGTCGGCTCCGAATTAAGGGTTGGAGCGGACTCATGTGCGGCCTCCAGGGCACTGTCCGGCAGCAGAGCTAAATCATGCCCATCGTGACAGTGCGGCGCGCTCGGATGTGGCTCGAATCCGTCGAAGATCAAGTCTCCGCGGATGTCAGCCGTGAAGTTCAGGCTTCCAAATCTGACCTGACGGCCAGGGGCGTAGCTTTCAATCTGCTCCAGATGGCCAAGCGAATTGGCCAGCAGTGCAAAGCCGCCGAATACGAAGATCTGTCCGGGGAGAAAAGTCTCACCCTGGACCGCGTCGTTGTTGACGATCGAAGGAGCCATCAAGCCTATTGGTGATGCACAGAGGAACTCTCAATGAAAGCACCAATGTCGGTGTCAAAACCGGTGGATCTCGGGTAGGGGGTCCCGAGCTGTGCGTCTAGGCGGATGGTAACAGGAGACAAGGGACATGATGTTTTTACCCAGGTTCGGGCCCTCTCGATCGAGGTAAAACCCTACTCCTGCTTGATTGATATTGATGATATGGGTAGTACAAGAGTGGATCTACCACGAGATCAAGGAGGCTAAACCCTAGAAGCTAGCCTATGGTATGATTGTTGTGGTGATTGTTGTCCTACGGACTAAAACCCTCCGGTTTATATAGACACCGGAGAGGGCTAGGGTTACACAGAGTCGGTTACAATGGTAGGAGATCTACATATCCGTATTGCCAAGCTTGCCTTCCACGCCAAGGAAAGTCCCATCCGGACACGGGACGAAGTCTTCAATCTTGTATCTTCATAGTCTTGGAGTCCGACCGATGATGATAGTTCGGCTATCCGGACACGCCCTAATCCAGGACTCCCTCCCCTGAACCAGGCTTCAATGACGATGAGTCCGGAGCGCATTGTTTTTCCTCCTGAGGGGTTATTCTCCGTTGCCTCGTCGCCATTGGTTTCCTTTGGAGTGTCCACCACGTATATATCGCATGAGGAGGTGGCCGTCCACCGCCCTATGAGTGGTGGCTCCTGTAATTGTCCTGCATCGTCGTCCATACCATCGATGTCTTCGGAGTCGAAGTCAAGCACGTCGGTTAAATCATCGACCGTGGCAATGAAGTGGGTGGTGGGTGAGCAACGAATTCCTTTGTCGCCTGCTTCCCACTCAAACCAGACATAGTTCGGCCCAGAGCCTCCTGACAAAGAGAGAGACTTTAATGAGTTCAGCATGTCGCCAAAGGGCGAATGCTGGAAGATGTCCGCAGCGGTAAACTCCATTACCGGAGCCCAACCTGGCTCGACTGGCTCAAGGTTATGCGGACCGAAACCAACAACTGGATACGAGTCCGGGGGCCCGGGGTTACAGGTTTCCACAGAGGCGGGTCCTGTGCTCGGCTCCACCGCCGATGAATGTGCGGCCCACGGGGTGGGGCCCATCCCTCCGTCCTCAGGCGACGCAGCCTGCTCCGGATTTAGGTCCGGGGCTACTGCGGGGGTGATATCCCAAGCTCTGTCCGACAGTAGGTCTAAGTCGTGCTCGTCGTGACTGTTCGGTGCTCCTGGCGCAGGCCCATATCCGTCGAAGATCAAGTCTCCGTGAATATCCGCCGTGTAGTTCAAGTTTCTGAACCTAATCTAGTGGCCAGGGGCGTAGGTGTTGATCTGCTCCAGACGGCCAAGCGAATTGGCCCGCAGCGCGAAGCCGCCGAACACGAAGATATGTCTGGGGAGAAAAGTCTCCTCCTGGACCGTGTTGTTGACGATTGAAGGCGCCATCAAGCCCTGCAGCGATGGCACAGAGGAACTCTCAATGAAAGCACCAATGTCGGTGTCAAAACCCGTGGATCTCGGGTAGGGGGTCCCGATCTATGCGTCTAGGCTAATGGTAACAGGAAGCAAGGGACACAATGTTTACCCAGGTTCGGGCCCTCTCGATGGAGGTAAAACCCTACTTCCTACTTGATTAATATTGAAGATATGAGTAGTACAAGAGTAGATCTACCACGAGATCATAGAGGCTAAACCCTAAGAGGTAGCCTGTGATGGTATGATTGTAATTGTGACCGGCCTTCTAAGGACCAACCTCTCCGGTCTATATAGACACCAGAGAGGGCTAGGGTTTACATGGAGTCGATTACAAGGAAGGAAACACAATATCCGGATCGCCAAGGTTATCTCCCACGCAAAGGAGAGTCCCATCCGGACACGGGCCGAAGTCTTGAGTCTTGTATCTTCACGCTTCAATAGTCCGGACGATGTACACAGTCCGGCTATCCGGATACCCCCTAATCCAGGACTCCCTCACCCGCAGCCTATGCCTGCTCGGAGCCAAACTTCGGCAGCCGCTGCGAGCTTTGCTCCGGCGAGCTCCGCCGGCCCCAGGACCTGCCGCCACCTCCCCTGGATGCGGGAGAGCACGAGCTATGCCATGGTTCTCCCAGCTACCGCCCCCATGGCCTGTGGCACGGACTCTGCCGAGCCCCGTGGTCGCCGCCGACGACCTCACCAGCCTGACAGGTGGGCCCCATCGTCAAGTGATTAGCTTAGTGCTAATCACCACTTAAATAACCCCCTGACACTGACCAGTGGGCCCAAGCGCCACTAATCCTGTAATTAGGATAATTTAACCCCCATGTTTAACTATGACATTGACATGTGGAACCCACACATCATGTTTGACCCAGTCAGCACTGTTGACTTGCTAACGCTAGCATGACGCAGTGTTGACGCAATTAACCTTTTTCTGGTTTTGAAATAAATAAGGAAAATCCAGAAAATGGTACAAACTTCAAAAATCATATAAATTCAACCGTAACTCAGATTGAAATAAATTATATATGAAAATTTATCAGAAAAATTGAATCTATCCATATGTATTTGTTTCATGCATGACAAACCAGCTTATACCTACTGTATAAGTGAAAACACATAAATGGCATTTATAAAGGCTTATTTTGGTGTTGCATTTGAATGTTTGGTTCAAATGGACTTCATGCAAATGAATGCTAGTTGCATTAGCTCAAACAACATCACATCCACATGCCATGATCATGCATCATATTGTTGCATATGCTTGTATATTGATTGCCGACACCGTTCCTTCTCGATAGGTCCTGCTCCGGAGAGTGCTCTAGAGTACCTGTCTAAGGAGCAGTGCCCCCCTGTTGATCTACCAGGCAAGCAAACCCACCTTGTCCATTCTGATACAATCCTACTCTCTCGCTCCTGCTATTTGATATTGCATTAGGACAACAACGATTCGACTGCTACTTTATGCTGCGGTAGTTGAACCCATTCCTCTTCATGACCTGTCATTGCCACAGTAAATAGTTGAAACCCACTAGCATGTGTAGGAGTTGATTGAAGCCATGTTGTGTTCCTACCATGCCATGCCTGCTATTCCTTAGAGTGTGTCAGGTTTGATTCATTGGGAATGAATTGTAGTGCAGTGCTATGTTCTGATGCTGAGAGTTAAGTGTGTGAACACGATTTGGTAAAGGTAACGCTGAGAGGCCATGTAGGAGTACATGGTGTGTTGTCTCACTGGAACCATCCTTAAGCACTGAGTTCTGTGTATGTTGTCCAATGACTAGATACTACCACACATTGGGTTCCGATAACTCGACCCCTCTCGAATTATTAACCAACTTGATCTTTGTCTAGGAGTTGCAACTAGTATCTTCTGTTTGCAGGCAGTGTTATTCTTCTACCAAGTGGCACCTGGCAGGGTGGCCTTGGGACAGACTAGGCACACGTGGCACAGTGTACTAAGTGGCACAGGGTTGGTGGGCTTGGGTACCCTGCTCACATCGTGTGGGGGCGTGATGGAAACCTCGGCTGGACTCCCTTGTGGATAGAACCCGAATAGGCGATAAACCTGGACTAGGGTCTTGTGTGGTTAGTCAGGTCACGGCCGACACCCTCGTCAGGCTTCTGCTTGAAGGTTGCTGAGATACATGACGTGTACATGGCGGTAAGTGGCGAGAACATGTGTGAAGAAGTACACCCCTGCAGGGTTAACATGATCTATTCAAATAGTTGGGTCCGCGGATATGGACTTGTTGGATGCTTACCTGGTAGATAAACAACTTGAAGTGGATACTCTAAAATTCTCAAGACAAGTGTGAGTGCTATGGATGGCCTTCTCGTAGGGAGACGGGGATGAATCCATAGTAGTGTATTGTGTGGTGATTAGTGGACTCGTCTACGCTATCTTACCTCAAAGAAGTTACTCATAGTCGTAGCACAAGATAGCCACTGAGCCAAAGCTGGCTTGCTGTAACTAAACCCCACATTGCCTTCTTGATACAAATGCATGTATGATAGGATCTGATGTAAGTCTTGCTGAGTACCTTTGTACTCACGTTGCTTAATTTATGTTTTTGCAGCGAAGACTTCAGTCTTACTAGTTTCCACATGGACTTCAACAAGTAGCTTGTTACCTCAGCTATGATGTTGATTGGATGTTGTAGATAGTCAGGCTCCTCATCCTTTTTCATTTGTAGTTGTCTGTACTCAGACATGTTATGCTTCCGCCTGTTGCTTGTATGCTCTGAATGTTGGGTCATGTGACCCCTGTTTGTAATAAATGCTGTGATGGCTCTTCTGAGCCTTTATCTGTATGAGTTGTTGAGTTATGTTGTTCCAGGTTGTACATCACATACTTGCATGTTATGTGTACGTGTAATGTGTATTGCTATGTGTGGGATCCAAGAATCTAGTTGTTTATTCTTGGTAGCCTTTCTTATGGGAAAATGTCTCCTAGTGCTTCCACTAAGCCATGGTAGCTAGCTTGCTACTGCTCCGGAACACTTAGGCTGGCCGGCATGTGCCCTTCTTCGTTCCCGTGTCTGTCCCTTCGGGGAAATGTCACGCGTTATTCCCTTAAGACCTTGTAGCTTGCTACGACTTGGGTTCATACCTTGATGACCGACACGTTCCTTGCTGGGTCATGTATGCCTATTCCTGTAAGTTTGTGCCACCTTGGGTTTACGACTAGTCATGTAGGCCCGGGTTTTCTATCATATGGATGCTAGCGACACAATCATATACGTGAGCCAAAAGGCGCAAACGGTCCCGGGCTAGGTAAGGTGGCACCCATGGGAATACCGTGCGTGAGGCTGCAAAGTGATATGATGTGTTACATGCTAGATCGGTGTGACTTAGGATCGGGGTCCTGACACGCATGCACCGAACCCATGAACCGCACCGCCTCCAAATCTCGCACGCCTGCTGCCAGCCACTTGCTGCTCCCCGCCGGCGCCGTCATTGCAGTTGTCTCATCTATTATGTAGAGGAGCTCGACTTGCTTGGGCTGGTTCATAAGGGACCCAGGCCCAACGATTCAAACCCGCCTAGCTAGCACAGCTGGTTGTACCCAAGCTTTCCTTCCCAGGAGACCAAGAATGAAATCCCGTCGGGCGCATGCATAAGTTCCTCCTTATTTTGCATTTCTCATCTCAATGACAGGAGGACCCCACGTGTCATTCCCTGTAAACCCCCCTCCTTTTTTATTTTGTATTTAATCCAGCGTATTCCATTTCTAGAAAGGGCTGACATTCCAAAACTGGCAAGTCCAATTCTGGCCATTCCAGATGTGGCATATTTCCTTTTCTGTCTGTTTCCAATTCAGGTAGTTTTTTACTTATAGCATTTGCAAGCATTTTCATACAGCAACATATTCATGTTATATTTGCAGGCTAGTTTTATTTGCATGCCATGATACATTTTGTAGTGAGTGAAACATGCTTGCAAACATGTCTACTCAAATCTGTTCATGCCATTCCTAGTTATTTCACCAAGTCTGAAATTGCTTATATAACTTGTCTTTTTGCATTGATGCTATCATCATATCTAAGGGTGTTTGGGACATGTTCAGCGAGGATGTTTTGTTAAGGGTGTTTAGTACATGCCCGCCACACTATTTGTTGCCATGAATAGTTCCTGTAGCATATTCTTTTGTTTTCTCAAAGTATGCATCATGAAGTTGTTTTCAGCCTTACTATGTTATGACTTCCAATCTTGTCTTGATGAATGCCATTGATCTAGGGGTTATATGGAGATGCTTAGTAATCATGTTTTGCCATGTTTAGCTTGTACTTTAATGCCATGCTTTTTCTTGCTATGTTCTTGCAATGTAGCATCATTGATTCATGCCTCCAACATGTCAACATGTTATTTTTGCTCACATGTATGCCCTGTTTTTTCACTAGGTCATAATCTATGTTATAAAGTTTCTTTTTGCATTGATCATGTTGGTTTAATTTGGATGCCTATGAACCTGAACCTTAATGATATTTGAAGCATGTTACCTGTACTTTGAGTGCATATCATGTTTGTGCCTATCTTGTTCCTATAGTATGTTGTTTTGATGATTGTGAAGTGCCCACTTGCTATTTAGACAAATCATTGCCATATCTTGTCTTGAGTGTATGTGTTGAATCGTTGCTTTGTATTGAGCATGCTCTATATGAAACTTGCTTAGTTTTGCATGTAGTTTAATATTACCTTGTTGCATCCTAGATTTGAGTATATGTGCTTGATGTTTGAATGCATTTTGCATCAATGCCATGTTTAACTTGTTTTTCTCATATCTTCTAGGCTGTAGCTCCGAATTAAATGACCTTTATATGTAATTTGACTAGAAAGACGTATAGATCATCATGGTGCATGTTAACTTGCTATTTAACAACTCTAACTTAATGTGTTATTCATATCTGGACCAATTTCGAAATTTGCATATGAGGACTTACCAGAATTGTTATATGTTGTTTCCGGCCTCATTTAAACTTGCTTTGATGTGATGTTCTTGTATGCATCATTTCTTGCCATGAGTAGCATCATGCAGCCTTGTCATGCATCATACTTGGGTGTGCATCATGTCATGTTTATGTGTTGTGTGTTTACCATGTTGTTTGCTTCTTTCTGGTTGCGCTTCTTCTCGATAGTTCTTGTTTCGTTGCGATCGTGAGGATTCATTCGATTACGTGGGTTCATCTTCTTCATGGACTCAGTCTTCTTCCTAGCTGGATTTCAGGCAAGATGATCATGACCCTGGATACCACTACTATCTTTGCTTTTCTTGTTGTCTCGATGATATCGCTATGACGCGCTGCCTACCACTTGTTATCAAGCCTCCCAATATGCCATGAAACAACCTCTAACCTTTTCCACCATCCTAGAAAACCGTTGTTCGGCTATGTTACCGCTTTGCTCAGCCCCTCTTATAGCATTGCTAGTTGCAGGTGCAGTGCAGGTTATTCCATGTTGGGAAATGGATATCATGGGATATCAAAATATCTCTTATTTAATTAATGCATATATATACTTGGTAAAGGGTGGAAGGCTCGGCCTTTTGCCTGGTGTTTTGTTCCTCTCTTGCCGCCCTAGTTTCTGTCATACCGGTGTTATGTTCCTTGATTTTGCGTCGTAACATGGTGAGGGTTTATGTGCCCCTCTTGACAGTTCGCTTTGAATAAAACTCTTCCAGCAAGACCCAACATTGGTGTTACCATTTTCCCAACATAATAACTAAATATGATATTAAATTTGACGCACAGGGAGTTAGCGCTACCCGAGGAGTAATTTATCATATTACTGGGGGGCCAGTGCTCATGGTGTTGGTCCCAAACGGGCAGCCTGCGGGGCCACCACGGGGAAACCCGAGGATCTGGTTTTACTCGTAGCTTGTCTCATCCGGCCGTGGCCTGAGACGAGGTATGCGCGGCTACCATTAGGGTGTCGGCACGCCGTGAGGTCTTGCTGGACTTGTTTTACCATTGTCGAAATGTCTTGTGCACCGGGATCGCGAGTCTGATTGGGTTGTCCAATGATGGAGGTAAAGGAAATACGCCCTAGAGGCAATAATAAAGATATTATTTATTTCCTTAATCCCTGATAAATGTTTATTATTCATGCTAGAATTGTATTAATAAAAAACTTAGTACATGTGTGAATACATAGATAAAACATATAGTCCCTAGTATGCTTCTACTTGACTAGCTCGTTAATCAAAGATGGTTATGTTTCCTAACCATAGACATGTGTTGTCATTTGATGAATGATGACCCACAAGTGTAGGGGATCTATCGTAGTCCTTTTGATAAGTAAGAGTGTCAAACCCAACGAGGAGCAGAAGGAAATGACAAGCAGTTTTCAGTCAGGTATTCTCTTCAAGCACTGAAATTATCAGTAACAGATAGTTTTGTGATAAGGTAATTCGTAACAGGCAACAAGTAACAAAAGTAAATAAGGTGCAGCAAGGTGGCCCAATCCTTTTTGTTGCAAAGGAAAAGCCTAGACAAACTCTTATATAGATAAAAGCGCTCCCGAGGACACATGGGAATTATCGTCAAGCTAGTTTTTATCACGCTCATATGATATGTGGTATGTGGGTGGACCGATGCTTGGGCACTACCCTTTCTTGGACAAGCATCCCACTTATGATTAACCCCTATTGAAAGCATCCACAACTACAAAAGAAGTATTAAGGTAAACCTAACCATAGCATGAAACATATGGATCCAAATCAGCCCCTTATGAAGCAACTCATAAACTAGGGTTTAAGCTTATGTCACTCTAGCAACCCATCATCTACTTATTACTTCCCAATGCCTTCCTCTAGGCCCAAACAATGGTGAAGTGTTATGTAGTCGACGTTCACATAACACCACTAGAGGAGAGAAAACATATATCTCATCAAAATGTCGAACGAATATCAAATTGACATGACTACTTATAGCAAGACTTCTCCCATATCCTCAGGAACAAATGTAACTACTCACAAATCATATTCATGTTCATAATAAGAGGAGTATTAATATGCATATAGGATCTAAACATACGATCTTCCACCAAATAAACCAACTAGCCTCAACGGCAAGGAGTAATCAACACTCCTAGCAACCCACAGGTACCAATCTGGCTTTGAGACGAAGATCGGATACAAGAGATGAACTAGGGTTTGAGAGGAGATGGTGCTGGTGAAGATGTTGACGGAGATTGACCCCCTCCCCCCCGATGAGAGGATCGATGGTGATGACGATGGTGACGATTTCCCCCTCTCGGAGGGATGTTTCCCCGGCAGAACAGCTCCGCCGGAGCCCTAGATTGGTTCCGCCAAGGTTCCGCCTTGTGGCAGCGGTGTCTCATCCCGAAAGCTTTCTTATGATTTTTTTAGGGTAAAAGACTTCATATAGCAGAAGATGGGCACCGGGGGCCTGCCAGGGGGCCCACGAGGCAGGGGGCACGCCCTGGGGGGTAGGGTGCGCCCCCACCCTCGTGGATGGTGGGTGGCCCCCCTCTGGTATTTTCTTCGCTCAATATTTTTTATTAATTCCAAAAATAACTTCCGTGGAGTTTCATGAATTTTGGAGTTGTGCAGAATAGGTCTCTAATATTTGCTCCTTTTGCAGCCCAGAATTCCAGGTGCCGGCATTATCCCTCTTCATGTAAACCTTGTAAAATAAGAGAGAATAGGCATAAGTATTGTGACATAACATGTAATAACAACCCATAATGCAATAATTATTGATATAAAAGCATGATGCAAAATGGACGTATCAACTCCCCCAAGCTTAGACCTCGCTTGTCCTCAAGCAGAAGCCGATAACGAAAAATATGTCCATGTGTTTAGAGATAGAGGTGTCGATAAAATAAAATAAGGACATGAGGGCATCATGATCATTCTTATAACAACAACATATATATATATATTCATATGATTTCTTATGCTCAAGTAATAATCTATCCACAATGTCATGTATGAATCAAAAACTTCATTAAGGACTAACAAACTATGCTCTCGGTCATTGAAGCAATTGCAATTTATCATTACATTGGAAACAGTCACTACAAGAAACCTGTTAATCCGTGACGGATTCCTGGTGACGTTCTGTAAATCCGTCATGGAAACCGTCCCCGACCAGCAAGATGTGTCTGGTCCCAAAAAGGGTAGCCCCTTAATGACAGACGTGGAGGTACCGTCATGAAAACCGTCATCGATCGACCAACTGGGCCTACCTTTCCCCCCTTCATACACCCTTTGCAACAACATGAATTGCTCCTGCTAATGTGGCATATTCATATGAGTTACATTGTAATTTGTATTTGCAAAACTTTTAAAAAAATCAAGGATCCTAATCAAATTAGATGGCACCAAACTAAATGATGAAAATTACTTATGTATAGCATACAAACACGTGGGGCCAACATGAATCAAGCCTAGTATGATTCACCCAGGGGCTAAGGGCAAAGATACTAAAATACAAAACGTGTTGAAGGAAAGCGCGCGGAGGAGAAAACATTCAAGTCGTCTATGCGGCAAAGTCCAAAACTGAAGTGCGCGGAGGGGAAAACGTTCACGTCGTCGACGCGGGGAGTTAAATCTTTTCGACCCATTTAACTCCAGAGCCCACGATCGATCCTAGTGGCCACAGCCTCGCGCCTCTCCCCCGACCATGAAAACCCTATCCACCTCCACCCAGATCCGCCGACTCCTCTCCCTCTCACCTCCAGATTCAGATCCATGTCCAGCCTCCCTCCACGCGCGGCTGCCGAACTCCAGCACCACCGCCCCAACCCTCTCTCGCTCCACCTCCGTCTTCCACCCTCTCTTGCTCCGCCACCACCCCCACCCTCTCCGGCTCCCCCCCTGTGTAGCCTCCTCCATTTCGTGATGGGGCTGCCGTAGCAGCGCTCCTAGATCTATGTCAAGGGCAGCCCCCTGCTCGTTGTCATGGGCGTGGTGGTCATGATGAAAGTGGTTGAGGACGGCGAGATGGAAGTTGTAGCCTACCCGCTGCCCAGGGCAAGGACGGCTGCCCTGACGCTCCCCCTTCTTCACAATCTCGCGCTCGGAGAGGAGGGGGTGACCTCGCCAGACCACTTGCTGTGAAGGTGATAACCCCTTTCACTCTCTATTAATTGAAAAATTATCCATTTAGGATGTCAGGATAGTTCTTTTGCAGTGAAATAACTTTTGTGGCTGGGAATAATTGTTTTGGAAAGCTAGCAAGATGATGTATTACATTTCATATTTTGCATAAATGTTGATGTGACTGATAATTGTTTTAATGTAGAGATTTATATTTACATCTTTTCTTCATCAACATGTACATGTAATAAATATACGTGGGTTGCTTACATAGTTTCTGAGGTTGTGTTGTGTTTATGTGTGTCAATTTTGTTTACAGATATACATCATTGAGATGGGATAAAAGTATGGTGTAGAGTATATATGAAATTGAAAAGATGGGATGCTTAAATCTGGAATGAATTGTGGAGGGAATCCTATGCATGAGTAACTATAGTGGATACTTCTACTAAATCAATGTTTATTTGTTTTCTCCATGGAATAGTTTGACTAAAGTTCTAATTATTATTCTGTAGGTGGAGGAGATAGCTGAAGTCGAGGGTGTTGTTGATGACATAAAAGGTGTTGATGAAATAGAGCCTTGTGAAGAACAGAGGATACAATACAGAAAGGTCAGTCGAAACTACTTCTGCAGTACAAAATAATTAGCTAGATCTACAAACTATGCACCCTTCTTTGTCTCGATGTTCCTTTCCTTGAAGGATGTTGCCTCACACATGACAGTAGTTACACGGCCTATGAACGATGTTCCCTCCCCAACAACGCTCTTGTGAGCATGCTCGCTATTGGTGCTGCCATGGCAGAATCGTGCAAGCATCGGCCATGTAGGTGTCATGTGTATAGCAGTGCTGATCCTTAAATATCTTCGTTGTGCTTTTTGCATCCTCTTAGTGTGTGTGTGCTTGTTTCCATTTTTTACTTAATTTATTGCTTGCTGCAACACCTAGTTCCTCATAGTTTGATAGGGTTGTTTGTTTTGTTCACGGTGGATGCATGATATATAAAATCTCAAATGGTATTTTTATAGTTGCATGTCTATTTTGAAAAAATGCAGATTGCTAACATTTACTCTGCGTACCAATTACTTTCTACTATTCCTGGTTATTCTCTACTGCTCTGTACCTTTTTATATGAGAAAACACCAATCACTATGTACTATACCAATTGGGCAGTCCATCAGTTTTTTGGTTTGCTTGGAAGAAAAGAACCATTATTTGAAAACCAGCTATGAGATAGACTAGATCATTTAAGCTTGGTTGATAGATAATCGGTTCATGTGCTAGGACAAGTGTACATTTTTTTGTTAAGTGAAGAGTGTGCTCTCGGTGGCGACCTCCTCTGCCGCGCGCCGGTAGTGGCCGACCTGCACTGCGACCCTGGCCATTGAGCTGAACCTGATTTGATCCATGGTTAGTTAGGGTGTTGGTGCCGTTTGGGCTCGGTTAGCTCAATTCAATGTTGTTTAGGCTTGAGAAAAGTTGTTCTCTTGTTGAAATGAGAGGGATAAGGTAGGTGCTGCAGCTATTGGCAATCCTATATATGCAATTGTAGGCAACCAGAGAATATGTGTTGCATTTGTATGTCCTCAAGTTTAAAATTTGTGTCTGGAAGTTATTACTGGATCTACTATCCCAATAATTTTTTATTTCCAAAATATCATGGTAAATCTGGAAGTTGCATTGCATATATGTGTATTACACCATACTAGTAAACTTCTAAAAGCAAGTGGAGCTTAACCTTTATAATGCACTCTGCATTCTGCAGATTACGCCATACTTATTTGCATGTCATGCTATATGAACAGACACTGTGGTTGTGATTGTTATGCTGGGAACGATGTTCCTCATGGTCCCAGTAATGCTGCTAGGATGGAAGAAGCACTGGATCCTTGTTGTCACATTCCTTGAGCTCTCGTTGATGGAGGATAAATGGAAATAAGTGATCATCTAGTGGAGACAGAGTAAGTTACAACCACTTTGCTCTTCCTGTTCATAATAAGAAGGAATCCTTACTCTAGTGTCCCATTTACTTGTAGCTTTAAATTTTTTGATACACAATATATATAATGCTTCCATGCATTTCAAGTTTTTTGCAATATTGTTTTTCTCTATATTGCACCCAGAACTGAATGTTTGATTGGATCAGGCAGGTAACATTGTGAGTGGGCCTTCTTGCCTGTTTACTTTTCGATTGGGTCAGGTATTCATGTAAATAGGATAGTTCCAGCTCTTGTTTCAAGAGTGAGTAGTACGCTGAAACTGCATTTTAGTAAATACGGGTTACTTCTCAAATCTGAGAAATTTAAAACCAATCCTCATTGCTGACTGGCTGTGTATATACAGTAATGGTATATGAAGATGAACTTGGCAAAAACTCAGCTTTTACCTTCGAAATATATGTATAGAATTTCCAGATCTAATCTGAAATGTCAATTAGGAAATGCTGAGCATTATCTTTGACCTTTCAAACCGAAAACCTACTGTATGGGCAAACACAAATCATACTATTGTTCTTTGTTTAGAAATGTTGAGCATTACTTTGTTAGTGGGTTTATATGGCCTCAAGTTTTGCTGCTATAGTACTTGAGTTTTGTGATGTGTGTTTGTTAGTCATTTGACTTTCATTCGGCACACTTCTCTTTGGTGACTGCTTCCTCTCTGAATCTTTAACCCTAAATTTTCTCTGAATTTCTTCTGTATCTTGTACATTGCAGGATAACAAGTGAGACAAACTGCAGCGTACCAAGTAGAGACAAACTGCTGCATTGTGGTATGTGGCCTTCTATCAAGATCTGATTCAGTTTAGATTTCCCCCCAGGTCTTGGAGACATGAATTCTGTTACTGTATTAATATGTCATCATGTTCTATTTAGAGTTTTCTCCCTAGGCATTTCTTTTTCTATCCTTGTTGTCTCCTGCAGACCGGTGAATATGTATTCTAGAAATAAGTTTAATCTAAATCTAAGAAGAAAATTACATTGTTACATTGTCGCAGTCCTGCAGTAAGAATACAGAGGTTTAAACCTGTTTATTTGTGTACTACGCACATGTATTAGTCAGTCAATTTATTGTTGTTATATACTAGATACTTTGTTATTCTCATTTGTAGGCATTTCTCCTACTATATATTCATATCTACAAATGTCTAATGTTGTTGTGAATATGGTAGGTATGTTGCTGTCTGTCAGAATCCGCCACGCCATATAGTTGCCATCAGGAGGGTCGACGACAAGAACACGAGTGACAACCTTTGTAGTTATATGTTTTGTCGATGTAAATTGGATTGTACCGGTTCCTAATCCTATGGATGGTTGCATATTGAGTGATTTTGTCAATATATGGTGCATATTATCATTTCATGGAGGATATTATAAACTGCTAGGTTCTACATACCTATAAATGGTTGCATATTGAGTGATTTGTGTAACATATGGTACTTTGGAAATATTGTCCTGGTCCAAAATTGGCAATTATTTATGGAACACATTATGCTAAAAGCGTATTTGACCAAAATTCGGCTGAATGAAATGGATGGGACCGAATTTAGATTGATCCTAAATCCATGATGGTTTCTGTGACAAAAATAGTGTCCATGTAGGTAGCCACATTATTCTAGTTAGTCAATTGGAAATCCTACGTGGCATTGGTCCATGATGGACTGTTCCGTCACGGCCTAGTTTGGGCTTGGGCGGGTCTGAGGCAATTCCATGACAGCCAAGAACCGTCATGGAAGCTATGATGTTAAATTATGACGCGATATACATGACGGATCTCAAGTCCATCAAGGATGGACACGCATGACAGTTTTTGGCTGATCTGTGACGGCTAAGGACTGTCATGTATTAACAGATTTCTTGTAGTGAGTCAATATAAGAGCTTTTCAGCAAGTCCACATACTCAACTATCATTTAGTCTTTCACAATTGCTAACACTCACGCAATACTTATGGTTATGGAATTTTAATCAGACACAGAGAAAGATAGGGGCTTATAGTGTTGCCTCCCAACCTTTTACCTTAAGGGTAATGTCAACAATAATAGTTCATGCTAACTTACATCCAATTGGATATATATATCAGGATCTTTCCAACACAATGTGCTTGCCAGAGGATAAAATGTAAAAAGGGAAAGGTGAAGATCACCATGACTCAAGTAAAGTTATAAGACAAAAGTAAAAGATAGGACCTTCGCAGATGGAAGCAGAGGTTGTCATGTGCTTTTATGGTTGGATGCACGAAATCTTAATGCAAAAGAACGTCACTTTATATTGCCACTTGTGATATGGACCTTTATTATGAAGTCTGTCGTTTTTATTGCTTCCACATCAGAAGATTGTATAAAGCTTGTTTTCTCCACACTAATAAATCATACATATTTAGAGAGCAATTTTTATTGCATGCAACATGACAACTTACTTGAAGGATCTTACTCAATCCATAGGTAGATATGGTGGACTCTCATGGCAAAACCAGGTTTAAGGATATTTTTGAAGCACAAGTAGTATCTCTACTTGGTGCAAAGAATTTGGCTAGCCTGAGGGGGGAAAGGCAATCTCAACATGTTGGATGATCCATGACAATATACTTTATTTCGGATATAAGAAAACATAACCCATTACATTGTCTTCCTTGTCCAAAATCAACTCTTTAGCATGTCATATTTTAATGAGTGCTCACAATCATAAAAGGTGTCCAAGATAGTATGTTTACATGTGAAAACCTCTCTTTCTTTATTACTTCCTATTTTAATTGCAATGATGACCAAAACTATATTTGTCAACTCTCAACAACTTTTATTCATCATACTCTTTATAAGTGAAGTCATTACTCTCCATAAGATCAATATGATCTCTTTATTTCTTTTTATTCTTTCTTTTATTCCCTCAAGATCAAAGTAAGATAATTGAGCCCTTGACTCAACACTAATCTTTATTATATATAGCTCACGGACTCGATTACATAGAAGGATCATAAGGCAAAACTCAAAACTAAATCATACCAAAACTTTATTCTACTAGATCAAGATATTACCAAAAGGATCAAACTAAGGAAAACGGTAAAGATAGGAGTGTGATGGTGATACGATACCGGGGCACCTCCCCCAAGCTTTGCAGTCGCCAAGGGGAGTGCCCATACCCATGTGATTATGTCTCCTTCTTTGGAGGTGATGATGATGGAGTTGTTGATGATGTAGGCTTCTTCCTTAATTTGCGCTTGAGGATGGAATTTTGCTCCCTTAGATCATCAATCTCCTGCTCAAGGCTTAATATCCTTTTGCACAGTTCCTGTTTGTTCTCCTGCAAGAGACGAAAGGGATAAACTCGACCTTATGTTTCTTTGCTCTATCAGGGAGGCTTGGCTTTTTAAACTCCACATGCATGTCCCCAGGTTGAGGTAATGGGATTTCATCTTCATCCGAGCTCATCTCCTCCTTTCCCTTAGGCTCGTAGTCTTCTTCTTCCTTAGTGGTCCAACCATAATCCTCCAAGTCCCGTTAGACCTTAGGGTCTGCAAGGTAATCAGCCACATAGCTGTCTCCCTCCGAATCCTGGGATGACATATTGCTCTAATCTGCGACAGAAACAGCTCAAGACAAAAACAGAGGATTTCGTCGTGGTAAGGTGGTCAAAACCTTTGGGAGATTATATAATGAATTTTTATCGACCAAGAGAAGTACCATGCAAGAAAACGGAGTTCGGAGAGCACACGAGGTGCCCACGAGGCAGGGGGCCTGCCCAGGGGTGTAGGGCGCGCCCTCCACCCTCGTGGATGCCTCATGTCCTTCCCGGACTACTTCTTATTTTCCTATTTTCTTAAATATTCCAAAACAGAGAAAAACTGGTATTAGAACTGTTTTGGAGTCGGTTTACTTACCATACCACATACCTATTCCTTTTCGGAGACTGAAACTTTCTGGAAAGTTTCCCTTATGTATTCCTCCGGGGTTATGGTTTCAATAACATTGGTTTCAGCATTTATGGGATTACCTGAAATATAATGTTTGATCCTTTGGCCGTTCACCACCTTTGGATTTGTGCCTTTGAAGTTGTTGATTTTTATGGCACCGGATAGACCTCTTCGATAATGTAAGGCCCTTCCCATTTAGAGAGAAGTTTTCCCGCAAAAAATCCTAAATGAGAGTTGAATAGCAACACGTAATCACCTACATTAAAATCACGCTTTTGAATCCTTTTGTCATGCCATCTTTTAACTTTTTCATTAAATAGTTTGGCATTCTCATAGGCTTGAGTTCTCCATTCATCGAGTGAGCTAATGTCAAATAACTTCTTCTCACCCGCAAGATTGAAATGATAATTGAGCTCTTGAATGGCCCAATATGCCTTATGTTCTAGTTCGAGAGGTAAGTGACATGCTTTTCCATAAACCATTTTATATGGAGACATACCCATAGGATTTTTATATGCAGTTCTATAAGCCCATAATGCATCATCAAGTTTCTTGGACCAATTCTTTCTAGATATATTAACAGTACTTTGCAGAATCGATTTAAGCTCGCTGTTACTCAGTTCTACTTGGCCACTAGACTGTGGGTGGTATGGAGATGCAATTCTATGATTAACATCATACTTAGCAAGCATTTTACAAAAAGCACCTTGAATAAAATCTGAACCACCATCAGTCATTAGGTATCTAGGGACTCCAAACCTTGGAAAAATAACTTCTTTAAGCATCTTAATAGAGGTGTTATGATGAGCACTACTAGTTGGAATAGCTTCTACCCACTTAGTAACGTACTCAACAGCAAATAAATATGTGTATACCCATTAGAGGAAGGAAACGGTCCCATATAGTCAAATACCCAAACATCAAATGGTTCGATAACAAGTGAATAATTCATAGGCATTTCTTCATGTCTACTAATATTACCAATTCTTTGACATTCGTCGCAAGACAAGGCAAACATACAGGCATCCTTGAAGACAGTAGGCCAATAAAACCCGGATTGCAATACCTTATGCGCAGTTCTATCTCCAGCGTGGTGTCCTCCATAAGCCTCGGAGTGACACTTGCGTAGGATCTGTTCCTGTTCATGCTCAGGTACACAACGTCTAATAACACCATCTACTGCTTCTTTATAAAGGTTCGGGTCATCCCAGAAGTAATGTCTTAAACCATAGAAAAACTTTTTCTTTTGCTGGTACGTGAAACTACGTGGTATAAATTTAGCAACAATGTAATTAGCATAATCAGCATACCATGGAGTAGTATGGGAAAGCTATCATCAATAGTTAGTGGGTCATCAAGAACATTCTCTAACATAGAAAAGTTGTCTGCAACGGGGTTCTTAGCTCCCTTTCTATAAATAATATGCAAATCAAATTCTTGTAGTAGGAGAACCCATCTAATAAGTCTAGGTTTAGCATATTTATTTTCCATAAGATATTTAATAGCAGCATGATCAGCGTGAACAGTTACTTTCGAGTCAATGATATAAGGTCTAAACTTATCACAAGTGAATACAACTGCTAAAAATTCTTTTTTCAGTAATAGTATAATTTCTCTGGGCACCGTCTAGAGTTTTACTAGCATATTGAATAACATTTAGTTTCTTATCAACTCTTTGTCCTAGAACAACACCTACGGCATAATCACTAGCAACGCACATAATTTCAAAGGGTAAATTCCAATCAGGTGGCTGAACAATAGGTACAGAAATCAAAGCTTTCTTAAGTATTCCAAATGCTTCCACACAATCATTATCAAAGACAAAAGGAATATCTTTTCGTAAGAGATTAGTCAGAGGCCTAGAAATTTTAGAGAAGTCCTTAATAAACCTCCTATAAAAACCGGCATGACCAAGGAAACTTCTTATACCTTTAATGTCTTTAGGACACGGCATCTTTACAATAGCATCAATTTTATCTTTATCAACTTCAATGCCCCTTTCAGAAATTTTATGCCCCAAGACAATACCTTCATTAACCATACAGTGGCATTTTCCCAATTCAAGACAAGATTAGTTTCTTCACATCTCTGCAAAACTCGATCAAGGTTGCTCAAGCAATCATCAAAAGGAGATCCATAAACGGAGAAATCATCCATGAAAACCTCAACAATCTTTTCACAGAAGTCAGGGAATATAGCCATCATGTATCTTTGAAAGGTAGCAGGTGCATTACATAAACCAAAAGGCATGCGTCTAGAAGCAAAAGTACCGAAAGGGCAAGTAAAAGTGGTCTTTTCTTGATCCTCTTTTGACACAGGTATTTGAGAGAAACCAGAGTAACCATCTCGAAAGCAAAAATGTGTATATTTGGATAATATTTCTAGCATTTGATCAATAAAAGGTAGAGGGTAATGATCCTTTTTAGTAGCTTTATTTAATTTGTAGAAATCAATTATCATTCTATAACCTGTAACAATTCTTTGCAGGATCAGTTCATCTTTATAATTAGGAGCGACAGTAATACCTCCCTTCTTAGGGACACAATGGACATGACTTACCCACTGAATATTAGCAACGGGATAAATTATACCTGCCTCCAGGAGCTTTAGAATTTCTTTTCTTACCACTTCTTTCATCTTAGGATTTAACCGTTGTTGGTTTTCAACAAATGGTTTGGCGTCTTTCTCGAATTTTATTTTGTGTTGGCATAGAGTGGGACTAATGCCCTTAACATCATCAAGAGTATATCCAATAGCAGCAAGGTGCTTCTTCAGAGTTTGCAATAACTTCTCCTCCTGCTCTGAAAGGTTAGCACTAATAGTAACCGGATATATCTTTTGTTCATCAACATAAGCATATTTAAGAGTATCAGGTAATGGTTTAAGCTCAAACACAGGATCACCCTTGGGTGGTGGAGGATCCCCTAGAATTTCAACAGGCAAGTTGTGTTTCAAAATAGGTCCCTGTTTAAAGAATACTTCATCTATCTCCCTTCTTTCATTCATAAACATATCATTTTCATGGTCTAGCAAATATTGTTCTAAAGGATCGTTAGGTGGCACGGCAATAGAAGAAAGACCAAAAATTTAATCCTTACTAGGCAATTCTTTATCATGGGGTTGCCTATGAAATTTAGCAAAATTAAAGTCATCAGACATATCCCCTAAACCAATCGTAACACTATCCTTTTCGCAATCTATCCTAGCATTAACAGTATTCAAGAAGGGTCTACCAAATATAATGGGACAAAAGTCATCTTGTGGGGAACCAAAAACAAGAAAATCAGCAGGATATTTAACTTTCCCACACAAGACTTCAACATATCTAACAATCCCAACTAGTGAAATAGTATCTCTATTGGCAAGCTTAATTGTAACAGCAATTTCTTCTATCTCAGCAGGTGCAATATCATGCATAATTTCTTTGTATAAGGAATGAGGTATTGCACTTGCAATAGCACCCATATCACATAAGCCATGATAACAATCATCTTCTATTTTAACAGAAATAGCATGCATGCCTACAACACGTCTATGTTTATTTTTAGTATCGGGTCTAGCAATTCTAGCAGCTTCGTCACAGACGTAAATAGCGTGCCCATCAATATTATCAGCCAAGAGATCTTTAACCATAGCAATACTAGGTTCAACTTTACTTTGCTCAGGTGGTGTAGGTGTTCAAGTATTACTCTTACGAACCACAGTGGAAGCTTTAGCATGATCATTTATCCTAACAGGAAAAGGTGGTTTCTCAATATAGGTAGTAGGAACAATAGGATCATTATAAGTGATAGTCTTTTCTTCAACTTTAATAGGTGCAACTACTTTTACTTCAATGGGAGGATTATATTTAAACCACTTCTCCTTAGGGAGGTCAACATGAGTAGCAAATGATTCACAGAAAGAAGCTACTATCTCAGAGTCAAGTCCATATTTAGTGCTAAATTCACGAAAAGCATCGGTATCCATAAAAGATTTAACACAATCAAACTTAGGTGTTATACCTGACTCCTTACCTTTGTCGAGATCCCAATCTTCAGAGTTGCATTTAATTCTTTCCAATAAATCCCATCTGAATTCAATAGTCTTCATGATAAAAGAACTAGTACAAGAAGTATCGAGCATGGAGCGATTGTTGAGAGAAAGCCGAGCATAAAAATTTTGAATTATAATTTCTCTTGAGAGCTCATGATTGGGGCATGTATATAACATTGAATTAAGCCTCCCCCAAGCTTTAGTGATGCTTTCTCCTTTGCGAGGCCAAAAATTATATATATAATTACGATCATGATGAACAAGTAGGACAAAACTTCTGATGAAATTCCAATTTCAATCGGTCGTAGTTCCATGATCCCATATCATCACATAGCCTAAACCATGTCAATTCCTTTCCCTTCAAAGATAAAGGGAAGAACTTCTTCTTGATAACATCCTCGGGCATACCTGCAAGCTTAAATAATCCACAAACTTCATCCACATATATTAGGTGCAAATCGGGATGCAATGTTCCATCTCCTCTAATAGGATTAGCTAGCAGTTTCTCTACCATACCCAAAGGAATTTCAAAGTAAACATTTTTAGTAGGTTCAGTAGGTTGAGGAGCAACTCTTTGCTCTACTGGTCGGGGTGAAGATACCCCGAACAAGCCCCTCAAAGGATTATGTTCCATAGTAAAAAGTGACAATAAATTTCAGCACACTATATAAATCTTTCCTTACCAACTTCCACTTACCAAAGGCGCTTCACTCCCCGGCAACGGCGCCAGAAAAGAGTCTTGATGACCCACAAGTGTAGGTGATCTATCTGTCGGATATCGGGTTCCGGCAAAACCCTTAAGGTTCGAACTCTGGGGTGCGCACGAAGATCCTCTCCCTACCGATTCACGCCCCAAAACCTCACCGTGATTCTAAGCTAGCACGATGAACAATACAAGGGACATGAGGTTTATACAGGTTTGGGCCACCATTGTGGTGTAATACCCTAATCCAGTGTGTGGTGTGGTGGATTGCCTCTAGGGCTGATGATGAACAGTACAGAGGAAGAACAGCCTCGCGAGGGTTGTTCTTGAGCTGGTGCGGTGTTCTACCGGGGAAGGATTCGATGCTCTCTACTTTGGTGGCTATCTCTATATATAGAGGCCCTAGTCCTATTCCCAAATATTGAGCGGGAAGGGAGCTAACAATGGCCATTTTGAAGGGGGACAACTAGTACAAGCTATCCTGACTAAAGGTGGTCTTCGACTGCCAAAGGCACTGGTGATGACGCCGTCTTGGGCTCCACAGTGATCTCCGTCCTGCCGCTCTACTGGTCTTGGTCTCGGTGCATTGATATGGAAACCTTTGCCTGATGCCTCGGTACTCCGCGCCTGCGCTTGCCCCCTTCGCACCAAAGAGGAAACAAGGAAACTGCGCAGGCTGGCGCCCGCCTGGCGCCCGCCTGGTCTTGATCGTCATGTCTTGCGTCATGATCACCTCATGAGGTACTCCTTGCATTGATCTCTCCGCCTCCTCGTGAACCTGCCTGGTGAGGCTGCCCCTGAGGAGGCCCTGTGTCGTCCGCCCCGCGAGGCTTGGCCCCTCGCGAGGGTCTTGAACTTGGGTTGATGAAGACGGGCCGTACTGCGCCACTGCTTGAGCCACGCTACAGGCCACAGGTAGGCAACTCTTGGGACCCCCGTTCCCAGGACGCCGACAGTAGCCCCTGGGCCCAAGGCGTGCTCGGACTTGGCTTAGTAGCAAAGGCAAAGGGCAAGTGCGGAGCTCCGCGGGCCCCAACAGCATGCGGCCTTGGTTGACGCTTGGCGACTGATGGGACGTGGGCGTCTCCGCTTCCCCATGCTCCCCCAATATCCGCCTGGCTAGGCGGCCACGAAGCTTTACACTGATATTTTCTCCTTATCGCCCGCGTGCTTCCTGTTCCCCTCTATTCCTCGAACCTCTGTTTTCGCTTCCAATCTGACTTGAGCTGTGCCCCCTCCATCGCCATGGTGCCAACTAACAAATAGAAGGGGAAGAAGCCCGTTCCCTCATCCAGTTCGCCTCCGGCGATCGAGCCCGCAGTCGGCAGGTCGCTCATGCTCAATCTAGAGGCCTTGGAGAAGGTCCACCCCGCACTCGCCTCCAGCGTCAATGAGTTTGGAAGGACAATGGTTTGGCCTGCGTCCCATGCCTCCGTCGACAGGATTGTCACGGAGGTTCGATTCTACGTCGATGCCCTGTGGGCTGGCCTGGTTCCTCCTTTCTCCGCCTTTTTCAATGCGGTGCTCTCCCACTATCATATCCATATGATGAACTGATGACCCACAAGTATAGGGGATCTATCATATTCCTTTCGATAAGTAAGAGTGTCTAACCCAACAAGGAGCAGAAGGAAATGACAAGCGGTTTTCAGTAAGGTTTTCTCTACAAGCACTTGTAGGTAACAGATAGTTTTGTGATAAGATAAATTGTAATGAGTAATAAGCAATGAAAGTAAATAAAGTGCAGCAAGGTGGCCCAATCCTTTTTGTAGCAAAGGACAAGCCTGGACAATTTCTTATAATGAGAAAAGAGCTCCCGAGGACACATGGGAATTATCGTTAAGCTAGTTTTCATCACGCTCATATGATTCACGTTCGGTACTTTGATAATTTGATATGTGGGTGGACCAGTGCTTGCTTACTACCCCTACTTGGACAAGCATCCCACTTATGATTAACCCCTATTGCAAGCATCCGCAACTACAAAAGAAGTATTAAGGTAAACCTAACCACAACATTAAACATATGGATCCAAATCAGCCCCTTACGAAGCAACGCATAAACTAGGGTCTAAGCTTCTGTCACTCTAGCAACCCATCATCTACTTATTACTTCCCAATGCCTTCCTCTAGGCCCAAATAATGGTGAAGTGTCATGTAGTCGACGTTCACATAACACCACTAGAGGAAAGAGAACATACATCTCATCAAAATATTGAACGAATACCAAATTCACATGACTACTAATAGCAAGACTTCACCCATGTCCTCAGGAACAAATGTAACTACTCACAAAGCATATTCATGATCATAATCAGAGGAGTAATAATATGCATTAAGGATCTGAACATGTGATCTTCTACCAGTAAACCAATTAGCATCAACTACAAGGAGTAATCAACACTACTAGCAACCCACAGGTACCAATTTGTGGTTTTGATACAAGATTGGATACAAGAGATGAACTAGAGTTTTGAGAGGAGATGGTGCTGGCAAAGATGTGGATGGATATCGACCCCCTCCCGATGAGAGGATCGTTGGTGATGACGATGGTGATGATTTCCCCCTCCCGGAGGGAAGTTTCCCCGGCAGAACAGCTCTGCAGGAGCCCTAGATTGGTTCTGCCAAGGTTCCACCTCAGGGCGGCGGAGTTTCGTCCCGTAAGCTTGCTTATGATTTTTTCCAATGTAAAAGCCTTCATATAGCAGAAGATGGGCACTGGAGGGCCACCAGGGGGCCCAGGAGACAGGGGGCGTGCACAGTAGGGGTGGGCGCGCCCCCACCCTCCTGGCCAGGGTGTGGGCCCCCTCTGGTGTTTTCTTCTCTCAATAATTCTTATTAATTCCAAAACTGACTTCCGTGGAGTTTCAGGATTTTCGGAGCTGTGCAGAATAGGTTTCCAATTTTTGCGCCTTTTCCAGCCAGAATTCCAGCTGCCGGCAGTCCCCCTCTTCATGGTAAACCTTGTAAAATAAGGGAGAATAGCCATAAGTATTGAGATATAATGTGTAATAACAGCCCATAATGCAATAAATATTGATATAAAGGCATGATGCAAAATGGACGTATCAACTCCCCCAAGCTTAGACCTCGCTTGTCCTCAAGCGGAAGCCGATGTCGAAAAATATGTCCACATGTTTAGAGGTAGAGGTGTCGATAAAAAATAAAATACGGACATGAGGACATCATGATCAGTCTTATAACATCAACATATATAGATTTTATCATATGATTTCTTATGCTCAAGTAACAATCAAATCACAATGTCAAGTATGGTTCAGAAACTTCATTGGGAACTAACAAACTATAATCTTAGTCATTGAAGTAATTGCAATTTATCATAACATCAGAAAGAGTCAAGAATAGAGCTTTTTAGCAAGTCCACACACTCAACTATCATATAGTCTTCTACAATTGCTAACACTCATGCTGTACTTGTGGTTATGGAGTTTCAACCGGACACTGAGAAAGATAGGGGCTCATTGTGTTGCCTCCCAACATATTCACCTTTGGGTGATGTCAACAATAATAATTCATGCTAACTTAGATCCAATTGGATATATATATATCAAGATCTTTCAAACGCGAGGAGCTTGCCAAAGGATAAAATGAAAAAGAGAAAGGTGAAGATCACCTTGACTCAAGCATAAAGTAAAAATATAAAGTAAAAGATAGGCCCTTCACAGAGGGAAGCAGAGGTTGTCATGTGCTTTTAGGGTTGGATGCACAAAATATTAATGCAAAAGAACATCACTTTGTATTGCCACTTGTATATGGACCTTTATTATGCAGTTTGTCGCTTTTATTGCTTCCATAACATGATCGTATAAAGCTTATTTTTTCTGCACTAATAAGTCATACATATTTAGAGAGCAATTTTTATTGCCTGCAACATGACAACTTACTTGAAGGATCTTACTCAATCCATAGGTAGGTATGGTGGACTCTCATGGTAAAAACTGGGTTTAAGGATATTTGGAAGCACAAGTAGTATCTCTACTTGGTGCAAGGAATTTGGCTAGCATGAGGGGGAAACGCAAGCTCAACATGTTGGGAAGATCAATGAAAATATACTTTAACTGAGATGTGAGAAAACATAAACCATTACGTTGTCTTCTTTGTCCAACATCAACTGTTTTAGCATTTCATACTTAATGAGTGCTCACAATCATAAAAGATGTCCAAGATAGTTTATTTGTATGTGAAAACCCCTCTTTCGTTATTACATCCTATTAATTGCAACGATGACCAAAACTATGTTTCTAAACTCTCAACAACTTTTATGCCTCATACTTTTTATGTGTGAAGTCATTACTATCCATAAGATCAATATGAACTCTTTTATTCTTTTTATTATTTCTACTTTCTCAAGATCATAGCAAGATAGCAAAGCCCTTGACTCAACATTAATCTTTATTATAGATAGCTCATGGACTCGATTACATAAAGAGATCACAAAGCAAAACTCAAAACTACTTGATACTAAAACTTCAATCTACTAGATCAAGATACTACTAAAAGGATCGAACTTAGTAAAACGGTAAAGATAGGAGTGTGATGGTGATATGATACCGGGGCACCTCCCCCAAGCTTGGCAGTTGCCAAGGGGAGTGCCCATACCCATGTGATTATGTTCTCGGAGGTGATGGAGGTGGTGATGATGATGGTGGATAATCGCACATCGAACTTAGAAGCTCCTCCAACTTGCGGAGGATACCCTTGAGCCCTACAATATGATCCTTCGACAAAGTATTTTCCTGCGTGAGATACTTGTTTTCTATGCGAGCTAACTTAATCATCTTGAAAGCTTCAATCTCAGTTGGGGTGAAGAGGTTAGGAAGAGGTGGAGGGATGTCTTCTTCCTTCACTATCGGAGCTTAATCCTCCATGGCCTTCTTGATTCCTTCATCCTTGTTGATCTCCTCCGATTCTTCTCTTTTCATCTCTATCTTCAATAGCCAAGCATCCTTGTCTTCATTGTTGAAGGAGGGCGATGTCATGGTGCTCTAGATCTGTCAGAAAAACAGCTCGAAACGAAAACAGAGGATATTTGCGTGATACGGTGGTCAAAGCCTTCGGGATATTATATAATGAATTTTTACCGACCAAAATACGTAACCTGCAAGAAAACGGAGTCTGGGAGGCACACGAGGTGTCCACGAGACAGGGGGGCACGCCCAGGAAGGGTGGGCGCGCCCTCCACCCTCGTGGAGGCCTCGTGTCCTTCCCGGACTACTTTTTTCTTTCCAAAATTCTTAAATATTCCAAAATGGATAAAAAATGCCATTAGAATAGTTTTGGAGTCGGTTTAGTTACCGTACCACATACGTATTCCTTTTCGGAGTCTAGAACGTTCTGGAAAGTGTCCCTTATATATTCCTCCGGGGTTATGGTTTCAATAATATTAGTTTCAACATTGATAAGATTACCTGAGATATAATGTTTGATTCTTTGACTGTTCACCACCCTCGGATTTGTACCCTCGAAGTTGTTGATTTTTATGGCACCGGAACGATAGACCTCCTCGATAACGTAAGGACCTTCCCATTTAGAGAGAAGTTTTCCTTCGAAAAATCTTAAACGAGAGTTGAATAGTAACACATAATCACCTACGTTAAATTCTACCTTTTGTATCCTTTTGTCATGCCAACGTTTGACTTTTTCTTTGAATAGCTTGGCATTCTCATAGGCTTGGGTTCTCCATTCATCAAGTGAGCTAATATCAAATAACCTCTTCTCACCGGCAAGTTTGAAGTCATAGTTGAGCTCTTTACTAGCCCAATATGCTTTATGTTCAAGTTCAAGAGGTAAGTGACATGCTTTTCCATAAACCATCTTATACGGAGACATACCCATAGGATTATTATACGCAGTTCTATAGGCCCATAATGCATCATCAAGCTTTTTGGAGCAATTCTTTCTAGATCTATTCACAGTCTTTTGCAAAATTAATTTGAGCTCTCTATTTCTCAACTCTACTTGACCACTAGACTGCGGGTGATAAGGAGATGCGATTCTATGATTAACGTCATACTTAGCAAGCATCCTACGGAAAGCACCATGAATAAAATGTGAACCACCATCAGTCATAAGATATCTAGGGACTGCAAACCTCGGAAAAATAACTTCTTTAAGCATTTTAATAGAAATTTTATGATCAGCACTACTAGTTGGAATAGCTTCTACCCGCTTAGTAACGTAATCAACAGCAACTAAAATATGTGTGTAACCAATAGAGGTAGGAAAAGGTTCCATATAATCAAAGCCCCAAACATCAAATGGTTCAATAACAAGAGAATAATTCACAGGCATTTCTTGACGTCTACTAATATTACCAATTCTTTGATATTCATCACAAGATAAGACAAACTTTCGAGCATCTTTGAAGAGAGTAGGCCAATAAAAACCAGATTGCAATACCTTATGTGCAGTTCTATCTCCAGCGTGGTGTACTCCATATGATTCAGAGTGACACTTGCGTAGGATCTGTTCCTGTTCATGCTCAGGTACACAGTGTCTAATAACACCATCTGCTCCTTCCTTATAAAGGTGTGGGTCATCCCAGAAGTAATGTCTTAAATCGTAAAAGAACTTTTTCTTTCGCTGGTATGTGAAACTAGGTGGTATAAATGTAGCAAACAATGTAATTAGCATAATCAGCATACCAAGGAGCAGTACAAGAAGCATTAATGACCGCTAATTGTTCGTCAGGAAAGCTATCATCAATAGGCAGTGGGTCATAAAGAACATTCTCTAACCTAGACAAGTTGTCGGCAACGGGGTTTTCAGCTCCCTTTTTATCAATAATATGCAAATCAAACTCTTGGAGCAAGAGAACCCATCTAATAAGTCTAGGCTTAGCATCTTTCTTTTCCATAAGATATTTAATAGCAGATGATCAGTGTGAATAGTAACTTTGGAATCAACAATATAAGGTCTAAACTTATCCAATGAAAACACAACTGCTAAGAACAATTTTTCAGTAGTAGCATAATTTCTCTGGGTAGTATCAAGAGACTTACTAGCATACTGGATAACATTCAATTTCTTATCATCTCTTTGCCCTAGAACAGCACCTACAGCATAATCACTAGCATCACACATAATTTCAAAGGGTAAATTCCAATCAGGTGGCTGAACAATTGGTGAAGTGATTAAAGCTTTCTTTAGTATTTCAAATGCTTCTACACAATCATCATCAAAGACAAAAGGAATATCTTTTTGCAATAAATTAGTCAGAGGCCTAGAGATTTTAGAAAAGTCCTTAATGAACCTCCTATAAAAACGGGTGTGACAGAGGAAACTTCTTATACCTTTTGTGTCCTAGGGACATGGCATCTTTTCAATGGCATCAACTTTAGCTTTATCAACTTCAATACCTCTCTCAGAAATCTTATGCCCCAAGACAATGCCTTCATTAACCATACAGTGGCACTTTTCACAATTCAAGACGAGACTAGTGTATTTTCATCTCTGCAAAACTCAATCAAGGTTGCTCAAGCAATCATCAAAAGAGGATCCATAATCGGAGAAATCATCCATGAATACCTCACAAATCTTTTCACAAAAGTCAGAGAATATAGCCATCATACATCTTTGAAAGGTAGCAGGTGCATTACATAAACCAAAAGGCGTACGTCTATAAGCAAAAGTACCGAAAGGGTAAGTAAAAGTAGTTTTTGATTGATCCCCTACTGACACAGGTATTTGAGAAAAACCAGAATAACCATCTAGAAAGCAGAAATGTGTGTGTTTGGATACTCTTTCTAGCATTTGATCAATAAAAGGTAAAGGGTAATGATCTTTCTTAGTAGCTTTATTTAATTTACGGAAATCAATTACCATCCTATAACCTATAATAATTCTTTGCGGGATCAATTCATCTTTATCATTAGGAACGAGAGTAATACCTCCCTTTTTAGGAACACAATGGACAGGGCTTACCCAATCACTATCAGCAACTGGATAAATTATACCTGCCTCAAGGAGCTTTAGTATCTCCTTTCTTACCACTTTGTTCATCTTAGGATTCAATCGTCGTTGAGGATCTCTAACTGGTTTGGCACCTTCCTCGAATTTAATTTTGTGTTGGCATAACGTGGGACTAATGCCCTTAAGATCATCCAGAGTATATCTGATAGCAACACGGTGCTTCTTTAGAGTTTTTAATAATCTTTCTTCTTCTTGCTCTGAAAGGTTAGCACTAATAATTACAGGATATATTTTCTTTTCATCAAGATAAGCATACTTAAGATTATAAGCTAATGGTTTGAGTTCAAACACGGGATCACCCTTGGGTGGAGGGGGATCCCCTAGAATTTCAACGGGTAGGCTGTGTTTCAGAATAGGTTCCTGTTGAAGGAACACATCATCTATTTCCCTTCTTTCATTCATAAACATATCATTTTCATGGTCTAGCAAATATTGTTCTAATGGATCAGTAGGAGGCACGGCAATAGAAGCAAGACTAATAATCTCATCCTTACTAGGTGATTCTCTATCACGAGGTTGTCTATGAAACTTAGCAAAATTAAACTCATGAGACACATCCTCTAAACCAATTGTCACAGTATCCTTTTCACAATCAATCCTAGCATTAACAGTATTCAAGAAGGGTCTACCAAAAATAACGGGACAAAAGTCATCCTTTGGGGAACTAAGAACAAGAAAATCAGCAGGATATTTAACATTCCCACACAATACTTCAACATCTCTAACCATCCAAATTGGTGAAATAGTATCTCTATTGGCAAGCTTGATAGTAACATCAATACCTTCCAATTCAGCGGGTGCAATATCATGCATAATTTCTTTATATAAGTCATAGGGTATTTCACTAGCACTAGCACCCATATCACATAAGCCATGATAACAATGATCCCCTATTTTAGAAGAAATAACAGGCATGCCTACAACAGGTCTACGTATCTTAGCATCTGGTCTAACAATATTAGCAGTCTCACCACAGAAATAAATAACATGCCCATCTAAATCATCATCAAAGAGATCTTTAACCACAGCAATACTAGGTTCAACTTTGATTTGCTCAGGAGGTGTATAAGTCCTAGTCTTACTCTTACGAATAACAGTTGAAGTTTTAGCATGATCCTTTATCCTAACAGGAAAAGGAGGTCTCTCAACATAAGCAGTAGGAACAATAGGATCACTATAAGTGACAGTATTTTCTTCAACTGTAATAGGTGCAACTACTTTTACTTCAATGGGAGGATTATATATAAACCACTTCTCCTTAGGGAGATCAACGCGAGTAGCAAAAGATTCACAGAAAGAAGCTACTATCTCAGAGTCAAGTCCATACTTAGCGCTAAATCCACGGAAAGCATCGGTATCCATAAAAGATTTAACACAATCTAACTTAGGTGTCATACCTGACTCCTTACCGTCTCCGGAACCCCAATCTTCAGAGTTGCGTTTAATACTTTCCAATAAATCCCATTTGAATTCAATAGTCTTCAACATATAAGAACCATCACAGGAAGTATCGAGCATGTTGCGATCACTGGGAGAAAGCCGAGCATAAAAGTTTTGAATAATCATTTCTCTGGAGACACTACAAAAAAAGACACATCCGTGACATTTTGGGCCGAACAATTTTTTTTTCTGTCATACATATGACACTTCTATGATGATAATTGTGACAAAACCCGGTATAATCATAGATGTGGTGGGCTCCTACTTCTATGACAAAAAAATCATGACAGAAAATGGGCTTTTCATCCTGGGTGGGTCGGAGACGCAACTGCATGACATTCTTTGGGCCCTCCATGACGGAAAAAATCTTGGTAGAAGCGAGGGGGAGGAAAATTTTGGGGAGTTGCCAGTTATGGTGGGAGGTCGGGGGCGGAGCGATGCATGTTTCTCTCGTACGTACGCGCGTGTGTGCGAGGCATTGGCTCTAACAGAACCGGAGCGAGGCGTTGGGCTCTAACTGAACCCGAGCGATTGCACTGCAGGCTACGCATTACTGAACCCGAGCGATCGATCGATGGCTGTTAACTGAACCCGATGGAGCGATTCCTTCGCTACTGCTGCTAACTGAAGCCGAT
>NC_041391.1:270987628-271014570 GCF_002162155.2 Triticum dicoccoides
GTCTGTTTCGTCCGTTTTGCGATACGCCACACCCCTCCCGATCAACAGGACCCCCGTTTCGACCGTAGGAGGTCCGTTTCCTCCGTTTTGCGGTACGCGACACCCCTCCCGATCAACAGGAGCCCCGTTTCGACCGGAGGAGGTCCGTTTCCTCCGTTTTGCGGTACACCAGGCCCCACCCGATCAACAGGACACCGTCTCGAACATGGCCGGTCGAACACAAGGCCGTTTCCTCTGTTGTGCGGTACGCCAGGCCTCGTTTCCATCTCCTGTTCCGTCCAAGCCCTCCCGATGAACACGACCACGCATTCCGTTCTGACCCAGCCAGTTGGCTACCACGCGTTCCACTGCCTCCGAATGAACACGACGCATTCCGTTGCCTCCCCATGAACACGACGACGACGCTGTTTCTCTGTTCCGACCCAGCCATGTACGTATGCATGCGTAGGCGTTCGAGACCCTGCCCGTATGTACGTACGTGGCCATATTTTCTTTCTTGCACCCTTGCCGCTGTACGTACGTGTACATGCTATGTGCGCGCCTCTAGTACAACACGTGTGTGCCTCTACTACGACATGTGCGCGCCTCTACATCGTCCAGTATGCACGTACACGTTCACGACCAGAATGACAACGGTACGTATGCTTCGACCCGGTGGGTCCCGACTGTCAGGCACTTCCTTGCCTGCGAAGATGTAGCTGGTGGGTCCCAGCAGTCAGGGGGGAGAATCATTTTTTTGTGAAATACGGTGGCCCATCCAGTGGGTCCCTGCTGTTAGGTGGAGGAATCATTATTTTGTGTGTAATAAGGAGGCACTTCCTTGTGGCGGCCGTGGACCCAGCTGTCAGGCTCCGATGGAAGTTGTTCCTTGACCACGTCGACCACGCCGCGCCGAGAGCACCACGGCGGTGGACGACGGCGAGGCCTAGGAATGGGACGACTCGGAGCTAGGGAAGATGCAGCAGTGGATGCCCATGCGAAGAGGTGTACGAGGATTCACTGGTTCGGCTGCGGTGTGAGGCTGCTGTCACCGCAGAATAACAGGGGGTGTGGGTGAGTAGAGGGATGGCCTGGACAGCGGTAGGAGTAGTCGGGGGCGGTGAGGCCTCCACGGCATCACAGCCGGCCACGGGAGGCAAGAGCAGGCGGCACAACCGGCACTGGTTTGGGCGGCTGGAGCAAGAAGACCAGAGGTTGAAGAAGAACTACAGCCGTTGGATGAACATCGTACGGTAACAGCAACTAGAATCGTTCATATTGACTAAGTTGACAAAGCCCTCCGTCCCCGTCAACTTGGTAGGCCCACAAGTCAGCCTCCCACTATGCTGGGTACCAGTTGGCAGGGGGAGTATTCATTTTTTTGTGCGTAATAAGGAGGCACTTCCTTGGGTGCGAAGATAGCTGGTGGGTCCGACATGTCAGCTAGGGGCACGTTTTTTCGCGAAATATAGAGGCCCTTCCGGTGGGTCCCAGATGTCAGGTGGAGGAATAATTATTTTGCGCGTAATAAGGAGGCACTTTCTTGCTGTGGCCGTGGACCCAGCTGTCAGCCTCTCCACGTACAGTCCACGTCCAATGGGAGGTGTTCCTTGACCACGTTGACCACGCCGCGCCGAGAGCACTAGGGCGGTGGACGACGGCAAGGCCTAGGAAGGGAACGACATGGAGGCAGGTAAGACTCGGCAGTTGTTTCCCACGCTGAGGGGAGTACGACTGTACGAGGGTTTACTAGTTCGTCTGCCCTCGCTGGAGAATAACAGCAGGTGTGGCCATGTGGGTGAGTAGAGGCATGGCTAGGCCAGCTATGGGAGTACGATGGGGCAGTGAGGCCTACGCGGCAGCACAGTCAGCCGTGGGGAGGAGGGAGCAGGCAGTCCCGTCGGCTCTTGTTTGAGCGGCTGGAGCAGGAAGAGCAGAGATTGAAGAAGCACGACGGCAGTTGGATGGACATCGTACAGTCACTGGAGCTAGAATCATTCATATTGACTAAGTTGACAAAGCCCTCTATCCCCGTCAACTTAGTAGGCCCACAAGTCAGCCTCCCACCATGGTGGGTCCCAGCTAGTAGGGGGAGTGAGGGAGTCCTGGACTAGGGGGTGTCCGGACAGCCGGACTATCATCGTCCGCCGGACTCCAAGACTACGAAGATACAAGATTGAAGACTCCGTCCCGTGTCCGGATGGGACTTTCCTTGGCGTGGAAGGCAAGCTTGGCAATACGGATATGTAGATCTCCTACCATTGTAACCGACTCTGTGTAACCCTAGCCCTCTCCGGTGTCTATATAAACCGCAGGGCTTTAGTCCGTAGGACACAACATACATTACAACAATCATACCATAGGCTAGCTTTAGGGTTTAGCCTCCTTGATCTCGAGGTAGATCCACTCTTGTACTACCCATATCATCAATATTAATCAAGCAGGACGTAGGGTTTTACCTCCATCAAGAGGGCCCGAACCTAGGTAAAACATCGTGTCCCTTGTCTCCTGTTACCATCCGCCTAGACGCACAGTTCGGGACCCCCTACCCGAGATCCGCCGGTTTTGACACCGACATTGGTGCTTTCATTGAGAGTTCCTCTGTGTCGTCACCGATAGGCTCGATGGCATCTTCAACCAACAACGTTGTCCAGGGTGAGACTTTTCTCCCCGGACAGATCTTCGTATTCGGCGGCTTCGCACTGCGGGCTAATTCACTTGGCCATCTGGAGCAGATCGAAAGCTACGCCCCTGGCCATCAGGTCAGACTCGGAAGCCTAAATTTCATGGCCGACGTCCGCGGAGACTTGATCTTCGACGGGCTCGAGCCACAGCCAAGCGCGCCGCACTGTTACAACGGGCACGATCTAGCTCTGCCACCGAACAGTGCCTTGGTGGCCGCACGAGAATCCGCTCCGGCCCTTAGACCGGAGCCGATCGCCCAGATCGAGGACCGGTGGCTGGACACCACCTCGGGGCTTCAACTTCCATGGCGATGGAGCCGAACACTAGCCTTGTCCCTCGCGAAACTCGTGACTCCGAGGTGCCGGACTCCTTGCCGGACTACGGACCTCCCACGCCCCTGCCAATTGAATCCGATCGGGCGCCGGTTATGGAATTCACCGCCGCGGACATCCTTCAATACTCGCCCTTCGGCGACATCATAAATTCGCTAAAGCATCTCTCGTTATCTGGAGAGTCCTGGCCGGATTATGGCCAGGATGGTTGGGATACGGACGACGAAGAAATTCAGAGCCCACCCACCACCCACTTCGTAGCCACTGTCGACGATTTAACCGACATGCTAAACTATGACTCCGAAGACATCGATGGTATGGACGACGATGCCGGAGATGAACAAGAAACAGCGCCTACAAGGCAAGGGAAGACCTCCTCATCATGCGACGTATACATGGTGGATACCCCAAAAGGAAGCGATAACGAGGACCGACAGGGCGCGGCAGAAGATAATCCTGCTGACAAACAACCAAAACGGCGACGCAGACGCCGCACTAAGTCCCGCCTCGACAACAACAGCGCTCCTAATGACCCAGCAATACAGCAGGGTAAACTAGCGGACAACGAACGCGCAGACAAGCAACTGTCCGAACAAGACGAGTCGGATAATCAATCCAGGCCCGGTGAAAACAACAGTCCAGGCGACCTCACGCCGGACACACCGCCGGAGAATAAAAACCTTCGGAAAAGACTCGTCTCCACCGCAAGAAGTTTGAAAAAGGAAAAACAGAAGCTCAAAACAGCGGAAGATACACTCAGAATGAGGTGGAGCAAATTGCTCAAAACCGCAGACAAATATGGCAATGGCCATCAATCAAAGAGCTACCTAAAGCGCAAGCTACTGCCAGAATTTGATGAGGAGGCCATAGATCCCCCACAGTCAAAAAACAAAGCGGCCTCCTGGTTGGATAGACGGCCAGATGATAGGCCAAAATCTAAAAGCGGCGCCGCACATAAGCCGACTAACGACCCTGGAAAGACAAATGGCCCAGCCAGGTCCATTTACGGGCCAAAGAAGAGGGCCCCAGGAAGCAATACAACACGACAAGTGTCCGAAGACAGCAGCACACCCAAACACAGGGGCGCCGCACACCCACTATGTTTCACCAATGAGGTGCTGGATCATGAATTCCTAGCAGGATTTAAACCCATAAACATAGAGGCCTATGACGGAACAACAGACCCTGGAGTCTGGATAGAAGATTATATACTACACATACACATGGCTAGAGGAGACGATCTCCATGCCATAAAATACCTACCCCTCAAGCTCAAAGGGCCAGCCCGTCATTGGCTCAAAAGCCTCCCAGAAAACACTGTTGGAAGTTGGGAAGAGCTCGAGGACGCGTTTAGAGCAAATTTTCAAGGGACTTATGTCCGCCCTCCGGATGCAGATGATCTAAGTCATATAACTCAACAGCCCGGAGAGTCAGCGCGCAAATTCTGGAACAGGTTCCTCACCAAAAAGAACCAAATAGTCGACTGTCCGGACGCCCAAGCCTTAGCAGCTTTTAAACACAACGTCCGAGACGAATGGCTCGCCAGACACCTCGGGCAAGAGAAGCTGAGGACAATGTCCGCGCTAACAAGCCTCATGACCCGCTTCTGTGCAGGAGAGGATAGCTGGCTAGCAAGACGCAACACCAGCGACCCAAGTACATCCGAGATCGGAGATGGAAACGGAAAATCACGGCGCATAAAAGAGCAGCACCGGAATAAAGAGAAAAGCACAAAGAGCACGGCAGTCAACGCTTGATTCAAAAGCTCGCGGCCAAACAACAAAACACCGCCTCTTAAGGATGACAGCGATGAGCTATCCAACTTAAACAAGATTTTGGGTCGGATATGTCAAATCCACAGTACCCCCGGAAGGCCTGCAAACCACACCCACCGAGATTGTTGGGTTTTCAAATAGTCCGGCCGACTAAATGCCGAACACAAGGGGCTCGACGCGTCAAGCGAAGATGACAAACCCCGCCAGCAGAGCACCGGAAAACAAAAAAATTTCCCACAAGAGGTCAAAGCAGTAAATTCACTTCATGTGATAACACGGAAAAACAGTGCGGCACCCGTTAAAATGGGTCTCGCACGGTCCAACCCAGCGGAACATAGAGATTGGACATCAAAACCAATCACTTTCGACCACCTGGAGTATTCCAGAAGCGTTCGAAATGCAGGATGGACTGCCCTGATATTGGATCCCATAATCGACGGACTACAATTTACACAAGTCCTGATGGACGGAGGCAGTGACTTAAACCTGCTGTATCCAAACACAATCCGCAAGTTGGGGATAGACCTTACTAAAATTCGACACAGCCGCACTTCCTTTAAAGGAGTGACGCCAGGTCCTTACGCCAAGTGCATAGGCTCCCTATTACTAGAAGTTATGTTCGGATCACCGAACAACTTTCGACGCGAAAAACTAATCTTTCATATCGTCCCATTTAAAAGTAGCTATCAAGCACTCTTGGGACGAGAAGCTTTTGTCCGCTTCAATGCCATACCACATTACGCGTCTCTTACACTTAAGATGCCCGGTCCACGTGGCATCATTTCAGTGCGAGGGTCATTTAAAGACCCCGGACACGGTTAGACGAGTCCGGCACAAAATAAGCTAGGGGCTCCCTAGCCGCACACCCCTTCACAAGGGGCTGCGTGCACAAGCAACAGCGAGCTCACATAGACTCCGCTTTACTTATTTATATTTTTTCCTTCGTATATATTTTGCACAAATTCCTTTTAAACTAAGTTCCTCTCTTTTTACAGATGAACAACATGCACACCCGTCCAGGATAACGGCACAATGGAGACACAGGCGCAGACATGCAGTAGGGACCCGTCGCGAGGATTCTTTTCAGATTAAGACCCTGCGTAAACCTTTTTACTGTCTCTTGTTGTTTTAATCCCTTGGTTTCTCATTATAACCAAAGCGGAACCTGACGTTTTGGCATCGGCCGCGTCAGAGGACCATGCCCATACCTGGACACTAGGGGCTTAGGGCATTGTTCTGCCCATTATTACAAAGACCGAACACCTTAGGGAGTGTTCGGTGTCTCGAGTTAGGCCTTATATGCATCAGCTCCGAATCATGTCTTTGGTCAAATATTGGGTTTGCCCGGCTCCTGTGTTTTGCTGCCTTACGTTCCGTATCATCGGCTAACGCGGCACCAGGAGAACTACTGTGATTGTGCCCCAGTTCGGCTGGGCCAAGCACCTCAGTAGAGAAAGCCGAAAACTGACTGTCATGATACAGGAGACTAGTCAACCACTCGATCGACCACCGGAATGTTTAGAATTCCCCGCTTTGACGAAGGACCATTTCCCGGTCAGGCACACACGCGCCCTGAATTCGGAGAAGCGCGGTGCCCCAAGGGGCTATATCGTAGCCCCACCCTCGAACTCCACTGGCTAAGTGAAAGTGATAAAGCATCATAGTTCGGATTGCCTCGTTTGCTACGCTACCACCTCCTTAACAGGACCGAGACGTCAGATTAAGTGTGAAAACGCGCTATTTTTTGCGAACACCCCCGCACCTTGTGCGTGGGGGCTGAAGCCGAAGACTGCAATCTTTCAGGTTATACAAAGGTATACATAAACGGCCGCATAGGAGATATTTTAATACTTGGAACGCACAAGTATAAAAAGCGGTTACATCATAATCATTGTTTTAACAAGATAAAATGTTCATTTGAACGTGACATTTTTTGAGCACTGCGACTCTATTACACGAGCGCCACGCATAACTTCCCCAAAGTAGTGCTCGGCGGGTAACCGGCTTTCGTCCGAACTCGGGGCAGCGACAGCGGTGGCATCCATCTCTGTCCAATGTGTTTTCACACGGGCAATGGCCATCCGCGCACCCTCTATACAGGCCGACCGCTTCATCTCCTTGATATGCGGCACCGCCCCAAGAAACTGCTGCAATAAGCCAAAATAGCTCGTCGGCTTGGGCCTCTCCGGCCAGACATGAGCCACGATATCCATCATGGCAAGTCCGGACAACCTGTTCAGCTCTGCCCATTCGGCCAACCGATCGGTCAATGGAAGTGAACGATCCGGACTATGGAATTGAGACCAAAATAGCTCTTCCGTCTTGTGATCCTCCTGACTCCGGAAGTGCACAACGGCATCCGCCGCACTTGCCGCTAAGTCCATATATGGATCCTCCGGACCCCACAGTTGACCAAGCTGGGCATACTTTGGATCCGTAAACCGGCGACGCAGCAGAAAAGGCTTGCCAGCCACAATATCCCCGGCCTGGCGCAGCTCCTCCTTCATAGCCCGCATTGCAGAACGGGCATCCTTGGCCTCGGCGGTGGCCTTCCCCAGGTCTTCCCGCTCCGATATACACTCCTTTTCAAGAGCCTCGTTGCAGTCGGCAACATCCTTCAATTTCACGGCTGATTCGTCCATCTTTTCCCTGCTTAGGCAGTGTGCAGCCCTTTCGGCTTCTAATTCCTCGGCCGCCCTCGAGGCGGCCGCATCACTCCTTCTGGCCTGCTCCTTGGCTTGAGCAAGTTCTGCTCGAAGGCTCTCCACAGCAGCAGCACCATCTGCGTCAAGCACAAATGTTGTAAAAGGTGGGCTTTTCACTCCCCTAATAGGTGACTGCGGAGAACCAATTTACCTTGCGACTCATCAAGTCGCTTGTTGACTAGCGTGATGTCTGCATTCGCTACATCGAGCTGCCGCATTAATTCGGCAACTCCATTAGTCCGGCTAGCCCCCGGACTATCAGCCACCTGTATAGGAAAGGCGACACTTAATACCTGCGATTTTGATCCTCGGCACGCTGTCGCTTTTGACAACCTACCGAGTCTCAGGGGCTACTATATATACAGGGCGCACTTTTTACGTGCAAAACTGTCAAAAAAGGTGCGTCATTTTTACGTACCTCGAACCCCGCCAGCAAACTTCGGACGGCATTATGCAATCCGCTTTCGGCAGACGAAATCCTTCCAATCACCATGCGCATCAATGCACGGTGATCTTCTGAGACGGACGCCCTCTCGAGGAGATCCTTCAGCTCCCCCGGCTGCACACTAGTCGGTGCCGAACTCTTCGGCTCTGCCGGGCTCGGGGATACCCTCCGTGATGACACTTCTGGCTCGTCCGCCATATCCGACGGCGCCGCAGACGGAGGCGTCTCGCTCTCCATCATCTCTAGACGAAGATCCCCCGAAGACGAGCTCATCTGAGAGGGCCGCAGATCCGAACTACAAGGTAACAATTTCGGTTATCCACAGAAGCACGAATGGAGGTATTTTCTTATTAATGAACTCCCCCTTTTCTTTACTCACGGCTTGCTAGAGGGCTGATTCTTTAGAGAAGACAGTGCGGCCGGGGCCTCCCCGGACGCAGGACCCTCCGGCGAAGATTTCTTCCCCCGCTTAGGGGCTTTGGCCTCCGGGTCTTCGGAGGCGGTCCTCTTCTCCCCTTGGAGGGAGGGATTCTCTATCCCCCCCTTCTTCGAGCGCCCCTTTGGGCGGGACGGTAGCTCCTCTATTTTCCCCTCGCCTTCTTCTGAAGGCATGACCTCCAACATTCTGACCAGCACGGGCTCCGGCGCGGTCTCTGGGAGGGGGGCCGGACACCGTATCAGCTTTGCTTGCGCTATCCACTCCTGCTAAAGGATAACGGATTAAAAGGTGAATCAAAGAAAGGCAAACAAATGGTATGTCCGAACACTGAGCTACTTACTTGAGTATCCGGGCGATTGCAGCTTAAGCCTGCATCCTCGGTCAATTCCGGACACGCCACTTGTGGTCCGAAGAACAACTTGTACATCTCCACGGGTGTCGTACCCATGAAGCGTTGGAGAATCCGTGGTCCCTCCGGATTGAACTCCCATTGCCGGAGAGGACGGCGTTTGCAGGGCAGGAGACGCCTAATTAGCATAACCTGCATCACCACGACCAGATCGATCTCCCTCGCTTGGAGGTCTCGAATCCGGCCCTGCAATAGGGGCACGTCTTTTGACGGCCCCCAATTGAGCCCTTGGTTGACCCACGACATCAATCGGCGTGGAGGTCCCAGGCGGAATGAAGGTGGCAGCTTTTGCTTGCTGCCCTTCGGAGCGGTGATATAAAACCACTCCTGCTGCCACAAACCGAGCTCCTCTTGGAAGGAGCCCTCAGGCCACGGGGCATCGGCCCTTCTGCTTATGGCCACCCCGCCGCACTCCGCTTGACGCCCCCCGATTATCTTCGGCTCCACATTGATGGTCTTCAACCACAGGCCGAAGTGGGGGGTGACGCGGAGGAAGGCTTCACAGACAATAATGAATGCGGAAATATGGAGGATGGACTCCGGGGCCAAGTTGTGGAAATCCAGCCCGTAGTAGAAGATGAGCCCTCTCACGAAGGGGTCCGTCGGGAAGCCTAAACCCCGACGGAGGTGGGATATGAAGACGACGAACTCACCGGGCTCGGGAGTGGGTACGGCCTGCCCTTGGGCGGGCAACCTGTGCGAAATCTCGTAGGACAGGTACTTGGCCTCACGCAGCTTTAGCACGTCCCCCTCCGTGACGGAGGAGGGCATCCACCGACCCTGAAGGTCGGAGCCGGACATTGTTGAAGATCCGAAGCGCTCGAATCTGGGGCTCTGGGTGTTGGAACTTGGAGCAAGGAGGAGATTCGATGGAAGATTTAAGAAAAGAAACGATCCTTGGTCCTCTTATAAAGGGGGAAAATACGAGGAGCCGTCTCCGTGACCGTTCGGGATTCACCTTCGATAGAGGAGGCGTGGCGACGGGCGCAGTTGGGTTACCCACGCTCGTATTGATGAGAATCCCGGAATAAGGGGAGCACGATCTCTGCTTCAACAAGACGTGCCAAGAAAACCGCTTCGCTAAATGTGCTGAGGTGGTATAATAAAAAACGATTCAAGTAAAGGCTTGGCAGCGGTGTGATGTCAAGCCGCATAATACGTCAGCAGATTGGATTTATGTACATTTTATTCTCTCTACGGTGGAATGTGGAATTTATTTTGCAGAGCCGGACACTATCCTGGTGTTCATGATCTTCTCTGGATTATTCAAAGGAGGAACCCGCCTTGCAATGCCGAACATTATGCGCGCCGGACTTATCGTCATTGAAGCCTGGTTCAGGGGCTACTGAGGGAGTCCTGGACTAGGGGGTGTCCGGACAGCCGGACTATCATCGTCCGCCGGACTCCAAGACTACGAAGATACAAGATTGAAGACTCCGTCCCGTGTCCGGATGGGACTTTCCTTGGCGTGGAAGGCAAGCTTGGCAATACGGATATGTAGATCTCCTACCATTGTAACCGACTCTGTGTAACCCTAGACCTCTCCGGTGTCTATATAAACCGGAGGGCTTTAGTCCGTAGGACACAACATACATTACAACAATCATACCATAGGCTAGCTTTAGGGTTTAGCCTCCTTGATCTCGTGGTAGATCCACTCTTGTACTACCCATATCATCAATATTAATCAAGCAGGACGTAGGGTTTTACCTCCATCGAGAGGGCCCGAACCTGGGTAAAACATCGTGTCCCTTGTCTCCTGTTACCATCCGCCTAGACGCACAGTTCGGGACCCCCTACCCGAGATCCGCCGGTTTTGACACCGACAGGGAGTATTCATTTTTCTGTGTGTAATAAGGAGGCACTTCCGGCGGGTCCGAGCTAACAGCGGGGGGAACGTTTTTTCGTGAAGTACGGTGGTCCGTCCGGTGGGTCCCAGCAGTCAGGGGCAAACATTTTTTTCGTGAAATACGGTGGCCCGTCCGGTGGGTCAGAGCAGTCAGGGGGGAAACATTTTTTCCGCGAAATACTGGTGGCCCGTCCGGTGGATCCCTGCTATCAGGTGGAGGAATAATTATTTTGCGCGTAATAAGGAGGCACTTCCTTGCGGCTGCCGTGGACCCAGCTGTCAGCCTCTCCACGTACAGTACTCTTCTGATGGAAGTCGGTCATTGACCACATTGACCACGCCGCGCCGAGAGCACCGGGGCAGTGGACGACGGCGAGGCCTAGGAAGGGGACGACGCGGAGCCGGGGAAGACGCGGCAGTGGATGCCCACGCGGAGAGGAGTACGAGGGTTCACTGGTTCGGCGGCGGTGTGAGGCTGCCGTCGCCGCAGAATAATAGGGGGAGTGGGTGAGTGGAGGGATGCCTGGCCAGCGGTGGGAGTAGTATGGGGACGGCGAGGCCTCCACGGCAGCACAGCCGGCCACGGGAGGCAGGAGCATGCAGCACGACCGGCGCTGCTTTGGGCGGCTAGGGCAAGAAGACCAGAGGTTGAAGAAGCACTACGGCCGTTGGATGGACATCGTTGAACACGCGACGCCAAGAGCACCAGGGCGGTGGACGGCGGAGAGGCCTACAAAGGGAACGACAGGGAGCCAGCGAAGACACGACAGTGGCTGCCCACACGGTGGAGAGTACGAGGGTTGACTGGTTCGGCTGTCGTCGCCCTAAAATAACAGGAGGTGTGGGTGAGTAGAGGGATAGACAGGCCAGGGATGCGGGTATGATGGGGCCATGAGGCCTGCCCGGCAGCACTGCCGACCATGGGAGGCGGGAGCAGGCGGTTCCGACGGTGCTGGTTTGGGCGGCTGGGGCAGGAAGATCAGAGAGTGAAGAAGCACGATTGTCGTTATATTGACATCTAACGGTCTGACGCTGGTAGAGTCGATTGTTGACTAAGTTTCTTTTTTAAGAAACCTTGTGTACGCATGAACTTAGTAGGCCCACAAGTCAGCCTCCAAATATGTGGCAGACAACATAAAGCCCATTTGCTATTTTATACAATTTGCAGCCCATTTGCTATTTTTTATAATTTGCAGCCCATTTGCTAATTCTTAAGTAATTTATTACAGCCCATTTTCTGCCCAGGACCACGGTCAAAAAGTTCAACCTTGTTTTGCATATTTCGGTGGAGTGCAAACTATTGTAATCCCGAAATGATAAACATTTTTTAAGAACTTATTGATTTGCCAAAAAAATTGTTTTGTTTATGTAAGCAAATAAGACGTGGGACAATTGAGTTGGTTTAAGGGAAAACCAGTGGTAAAAAAATCAATGCTGGGTGGGGAAAAAACAACAAAAATAAGGATGCAAATATGAAAAGAGAATTTTATGTGTTTTCAATATAATGATATGTGTATATGAACTAGTAAAACTATAGGTAGAGATTAGAAAACGGATGTAGGACATGCGTTTCAAGAGGAAAATAGAGCTGGGTTTTGTGTTTGATTCAGTAACAAAACTGCCTGCGGATGTTGTAGGACAAAATATAACTAACGCTGGCAGGCCAGAGGCCAGTAGATACCTGCTGGATCTTTGTGCCCCGTTGTCGTCATGGGCTGGGCCCATTAAAAACAAAACCAACCCTAGTCAGTCTACAGCCCAGTTGAAACTTGCTCGACCTGAAAAAACAATATACGTGCTCAATAAACGAGAGAATTCTGCAAGCACAGACTGATAACTGGGGCGCAGCACGGATATTGTTTTTTTATCGTGAATCCGTGATAATAAGTGCATGCACTTGTTTCGAAAAAACTGCAGAACTGGGAATTCGGACAGCGGGTGCTTATGCTACCCATGAAATAAAAATCAGGTGCCTAAGAATTCGTTTCGAAACAAATGATTCAGCTTTATATCCACGTCGACCCTCGGCATGATGGTTGGAAGCAAATGCAAGTTCATACCAAAAGATCGTTAACAACAATACCAACTTGCGGACGACAAGGTAGTACAACTACCAACACCAAACTACTCCTGGCCTTAGTGTTCGTCTGGTAGAAAATCTTGCAGAGGACCAGCTCCCGCTCCTTCTCTTGCTCCAGGTCCCCGATGTGGTACTGGTGCATCACCCAGTTGGTCCTCTGCTGGTTGAAGTTCTTGTTGGTGTGCAGCACCAGAACCTTTTTTGCTGACCGTCTGCCGTCCGTTAACCATCACAGGCAAGGTATTGCCAGTCTTGTGCCACATCGCGTGCGTGCCACACTCCGACTGTATCTTGCGACGCGTCCACGTGCCCCTTTTGAACGCCCTAGAATTGCACTAGAAGAAATGCTTCCTTAGGCCACTCAGTGTGATACCTGCAGTATTGTGGAATACAGGTTTTAGTGTACCTAGTTGGCATTTTCATAACATCTTTGGCATGTTGCAGTCACTTGTTTCACTTTTTATTAACTGTCAAATTGTAATTGTTTCACCAGGTCTGCGTCTAAAAAGAAAAATAGAGCTATAAACAAAGGAATATGTTTGTGCAAGTAGACGGCCGATCGGTGTCTTACCTGGAAGTTTCTCAGGTTGGGTGTAGCATATGTCGAGCTCACTGTCGATGGTTGGTATGAACAAATCGACGAGAGACTGAAATATCGCGCTGTCAACACTCACTTTGGCCTCAAGGTGCTCGATCAGCTCCTGATTTGTGGGATCGAACTTGACGCCAGCCGGCAGCACCGGCCAATCCTTCTTCGACTTGCATCGGTAATTCCAGTTATGTGGTACTCAATGTATGACCAATCGACTGTTTTAAGTGAATGATGAAAGTTTTTGACAGAGTAAAAACTCGCGCTTCTTCGACAGTTGTACAAGAGTAATTGCCATGCCGTTTTGGAAGGGCGCTTGTAAAAACTCTAAACTCTATTCTCCTCTTATTTAATGGATGAGGCAAATCTTTTGCCTCCGTTTCGAAAAAAAAGATTTCGACAGATAAGTGGTACTCCAAATCTGAAGTTCGGAATACCCGAACATGCCGCCGGGATTCTTGTGTGACCTTACGCGCAACGTGTTGTCACGTTAATTCAATGTGTGGACATGATGAATAATTTGACCGACGTATACTAGTACTGCTACTGTACTACTTACTAGTCGTATTTAGTGTCACAATTTATACATAGGTTTAACTAACAAGTACGCACTTGAAGCCTAACTGATATATATGTATATATATGGCTTCTGCACAGCATCTCCATCATCATTATCAGTACATCCTACGCAAGTGAGCTAGGATGCACTTGATCCCAGGAAGGTACCTATCCTTCAAACTAGAGGAGTGCGTCAAACTAACAACAGTACATAATATCCAACAAAAGAGCGTCGTGCTACAGCAGCAGAATACATGGCTCAGTCTAGATATCAGCACGAATCATGTTGTGCATATTTGTTGTTGGCATGAACCACATTGCCGCATGTCGGGTTTGCAAAAGCCAGCCATCGCATGGAAGCTTGATGCCTTTCACACACTGAAGATTACCTGGCAACAAGCTATGTCGACGAATCTCTGGATATGATGATTCATGAAACCCATGGTATGATGTGTAAACACAGCCCCCCCTCGCGAATGGAAGTTGCATAGCACAGTAATCATCGCCGGTGATATAATCGATGATTGGTTGGATGATGGGATAATTGAGCCCGAGGAACAAGGAGTGGTTGCCAAGGCTGTAAACCCGCCTCCAGTTGAATACGCCTGGCCCAATGGAGCTGGGATCTTGCTCGAACACGAAGCAGCCATAGCCATCAATGTCACGAATGCCCCACGCATTGTACTGCATGTAGTTTGATGTAATGGTTTGGTCAATTTGGTATGTGCGAATGAGCATCAAATGACCGCCGTCAGCTGAACGAGCGATAAACCAGCACCCATCGGCTGGTATGATTCCAGGTCCTGGAATCATGAAGGCCAGCGCATTTGTGTCTGCTGCAAAAATTCAAATTGGAGACCAAAAGGACAGAAATAAACAATCATGTTCAGAGTATGTGTGGAATTAAGATTATTATAACAGTGACACATATCATAGACAGAGAATTGCAATGTCGTGGTCATAATCATACCCCAAGTTAAAAAAATAAGCCAATGGCTTTCATATTCTAGCAACATGTCATGGTTCAAACACCATGTAACAATGAGAGGAAAACAGCTATGACAGCGCCTAGTCATATTCTACCATAGCACTTACTACTACTATTCTCGTATCAACTCTAAGCAATAACATGCGTTGTTATAAAAATCTAGTAAACGAGAGTAACATATAGTAATCATGATGCTATGCTCATAATATGTATTCTAACAATCATTAGATGCCAATTGTTCTCATATCAACTCTAACAATAACATGTGTGGTCATAAAAATCTAGGAAATGAGAGGAACATATAGCAATGATGTGGTTATAGACATGCTATGCATTCTAAATTTGTAACAAATGAACTGGCAGTCATATTCATAAGGTAAAGATGAGATGAGATAGAACAATTACACAATGATAGATTCCACCATTATAGGCAGCCAATCTATGCGTCGACCGCGTAAACGACGCCATTGTGCACTATAGCATCAGACAGAATTGCTGCCTCAACAGGATTGATGATGAGCCATAACCATGTATGGCGACCGGATTCCAGATAGACTAATCCCATGTTGAACAAGGCAATGAGCTTGTAATCCATGTAGTCTTCTGATGGTGTGGGCACTTCGCAGATTACAACTTTCTGCAAACAGAGGTCGAGCCAAAAGCTTGATGCGTCTCATGCGTAGTAGGCAGGAGTGTCTGGCGGGCCGCGAGGCTCGATGTCGGTGGTATCCAACGATGGAAGGGTGATCTCTCACTGGGTGTAGATATCCACGAGACGCCACGGACTACCGGTGTGGTGGATGAGGACGATCCAGTTGGCCTTCATGCCCGCCTAGTAGTGGCCACACATGAAGGACATGTGGACGGGTAGTGGTAGCATGTCGAGGGGCACCACGACAACCTCCGTAGGATCGTCAAGTCAGTGTCTGGGCCACCTGCGAGGATTGGGCATCAGCAAGCAGGGTATCTTGAAAAGAGCCGGCCGGTTGCAGACGAGTAGATGGTACAAAGGCATCGAGCATGCGGCCAAACGAACGGTGCTGAGTAGGTCCATACGACTACAGATCTGCTCCAAGATAACAACGGGGAGGGAATTCCAATCGCGGCTCTACGTGTTAGTCGGTTCTGCCATTGGGGTTTCCGGTGCCTGCGAGCCAGCGGGGAAGTGGATTCGGGTGGGCGAGCGAAGAACCTTCTCCTCGTGTGGCCGAGCAGTGAGAGGGGGGATATGGTACGCGCGAGCTACCATGGAAGATCAGGCGGGCGGGCGAGCAGTGAGCGGGAGTAAATGGTGTGCGGCCGATGATGCGGAAGAGAGGAGGAAGAAGAAGAGAGGAGGATGAAGAATGGAAGACGGGGAAGAAAGTGCATTAAATCTCAATTCTACTAGTACTACTACCAGGATATAGGCACCGTCCTCCGGAGTGTAAATAGTTACACCGATGACATGTGGGTCTACCACAAGAGGGCCCATATGTCAGTTAATGGAGGACACATGTGCGTAGGTGTATTTGCGGAAGCGTGCTCTACTGGCAAACAAGATGGCAGTACTGGGTAAGGCTGATTTAGTAACACCAACATGCTGGTTCAGCTTATTAATTACGTGTCCCATCTGCTGCAGCGTGTATTGTCACTTCACTGCGAAGACTAGTTGAATAGTTCTCTCTGACCGAGATGGGGAATGATGGATCGTGAGCATTTCCTTTCTACAGTATCCCTATGCCTCTACGGTCACTTCACTCATTTTCCTCCGTACCTATTCACTTGTTGAAATCTGTAGAAAGACAAATACTCCGTATTTGGGAACAGAGGGAGGCTTTTACTCCGTACTAGAGTATTTGGGAACACAGGGAGTATCACCATATGGAGGGAACAGAGGATGTTTGAAATATGAACATGTCAATGGGAGGGAGTAAGCCCCATGCATGCATGCATGCAACATGCAACACTCACACGTACTCCACATGGATGCACACAACACTCACGCACCCATGCGGCACACAGCACACGACGCAACACACACGCTCACGCTCAAGTGCTCAACCTACTCCCTACGTCCGTGAAAGACTGTACATTTAGAGATTTACACATTGACTAGGGTATAATTAACGCCCAAAAGTAGTAGACTTATGTGTGCATGCGACCATTGAGATAAGAAGATTAAATGAAGGCCGTTGCATGCTGTAATTAAGGATAGACATGTAGCCTATACCTACAGCACAAGTTGGTGCATTAGTCAATCAATATTGATTTGGATTAAAGGCTAAATGCATTGGAAGTGTAGATGTACATCATGTACTACTACACTCTTTGTTTTATAGCCGATGTACACTCTTTGTTGGACGGCCGAGGGAGGACACGTGCATGCACTCACATACACAGCCAGGGCGGTTCGGGCGCAAGGGTTGGACTCGTGTGGCGCCTGCGTAAAGTTTTGTTTAACTGATTTCTTTGCTCCGCCAACTGACAGGTGGGACCCAGAAACTAGGTGACAATTTAACCAGTCAACAAAGTGCCACGTCGACTATGTGGCCGGTCAGTAGGGTGCAATACGGTGCTCTATGATGAGCTAGTGATTGTATAATTGACGCAAAACTATATATAGTGACCGTAAAGAGCGTATTGTTACATACATTGACCGCCAATGTATTTTTCTCGTTTAAAATGAAGCCATATTAATCGGGAAGGACGTAGTATGGACTACTACTAGTACTAGTACTGCTTTGATGTGTCTCGTCAACTCGCCGAACGAGGAAAAGCTTGCTTACTATGCCTCTCCCTTGCCCACGCGCGCGGTGGTTCGCAGGACGAGGAGAGGGTTTTGACTACAGTGCCCTCTCCCTCTTCCTCTCCCTCGCCCTCGCCCTCGCCCTCGCGGTGGACGTGCAACAGTTCAATCGGTGTCAGATTGCCAGACGCATATTGTACTGTAGTATCATCATTGTTGGACCTTCCGAAGAGGCGAAGAGGCAAGTGCAAGGTTCACACGAGTACGAACTGTTGAACCTCCCGAAGAGGCAAGGAGCCAAGCGCAAGGTTTTATAGGAGTTGTCGTCCTAGTAGGAGTGTACTACAACTATAGCGAACGATGCTACTGCATGATGCCGCCACGTCACGTATATCCAAAGCTGTGCCACCTTTTTTTCTCAAAGAGCGTGTTGGAGCCCGTGCAACAACCACACAAGTTGCACGTACACATAACACATTTACTAGTAATAAATTCTAAAGGACAAATGCCAGTATTCCACACAAGTTCATCTCCAATTCATGTGATAAATTTGTGCACGACTAGTCTACATATATTCACAGCGCTACCATTCACAATTACCGTACTCCACTTAAACGTTATAGATGGGATACATGCATGGCCTCCTCCAGGTTCCAGTCCCAGGTGTTCTTCATGGATGGGACGATCCATAGCGGTGGGCAACGGGAATCATTGTTGCAGCTTTCTAGTCCGGTTCCACACGATGGAGACTCATCCAAGCTGAAGCGGGATAAATCAGGGATAGCGTGTCCCAGCATGTTGTTCATCCGGCGGTGTGCAATGAAGACACAACCATGCTTCATGAACGGCAGGCCTTCCGTGTCGTGCACGGAAGGTGGCATCCGTTTCACAATGGGGTAGCTGTCCCCGATGAAAAGCGAGTACTCTCCAAGAGTGTTCCTCGGCAGCCACGTAGCATCACGGGGGTCGAACTCGGCGCCGTTCATCTGGTACACGCGGCATCCTAGATCTGGACACATGGTGACGTACATAGTCAAGGTCCATGCATAATAATGTTGTGCTCAAATATGGCGGTCAGTACTACTGTGCAGCAAATAGTACTACTCTGGTATAGAGGAAGTAAAATAACCGGCTTATTATATATAGCCACTCTTGGCTACATGGATGAGATAGTAAGACATGGAAAAACAAAAATGGTGGCAGCTAGTGGGTTCAAGTCTTCAAGGGCCCAGCTAGCTATACGCGTCCTCCAAGGTAAAAAGTACTCCTACTAGTAGTACTAAGTATACTACTAGTACAACAATGAAAGAGAAGGCGAGAGGGTTAAAAAATGGAATACCTGGGTAGATGGTGACGGTCCGATTGTGGTAGATTGTGTGACCATGTTGCACATCAGTGGTACCATGGGTAACGATTGCTAAGATAGTTGATCCCAATATGCCAAAGTCAGCTACAAGGTCCCAGGTTAGACCGAATCGCGGATGCAAATGCACATCCAGGATCGACGATCTTAATTTGATCGGGGGATGACTGATCCCTGCAAAATAATGGAGTACCGTTAGGGATGCAAATGATGGTTTGTGCATTCCGTTTGTAATCTCTCGTACCGTAGGATGGCAACCAGATGAAACAGGTACCCTGGCTTGTCACCGTGAAGATGCGGCCTAGATAGTGCACGACGTCTTCGAACGTGTAGGGGTACAAATCTACCACCGCCAACATGCGCCAGCCTCTGCCGTTACTGCGTCTTGCATTGATGGCAATCCTTATGTCGAACACCATGATGAGATAGTAATTGTCGTAGCCGCATTGCTTTGTCGGCGGGTCCGCAATTGCTATCTTCTTCAATCTCATGTAGGCATCATCATACGTAGTCAAGACCAGCCAGTGCGGAAGGCCGATCCCAATGGTGGAGAAGGGGTCTACCAGAACGGCCGCACTGCTGTGGATGTTGTGCAAAATGATGGTGGTATCCGGCCGGAGGTATGCAAGCCAATATTCGTCGGCACCGACCCAGACCTATATATAAGATGGTGGACAGCGGAGAAATTACGGGATGGAAATGGAATAACTAAGTACTACATGATCAAACTCCATTACTGACCTGCTCATCGGACAAAATCCGACTACCTCTCAATGTCGGCAACTCTATCGGAGTCAACGTACAACCATGGCCAGGGAGCGGTGGACTGTTCGAAGGATTGTCCCATAGAAGAACCTTCTCCTCGAGGACGCATGGAAGACCGACAAGCATGGCCTTTTCCCAAACCTGTTTAAGCAACATCTTGAAAAAGTTGGTGCAGGAAGCACCGAGTCTTGCGGCGGTGAGGACGTCGGAGTGGCGAGCCATTTCTCCCAGAGGATCGTCGTCCAAGGTCTCCCAGCCCGGACGAGGAGGAGAACCGCCTGGCGAATCTATGGGAGCGGCGACGAACTGCCTTCTCTTCGGGGGGAGGGAAACTGGTGAGGAGGAGATAAGAGCGTAGTAACCGCAGGGCCTCGTCCCTTCCAACTGTAGATCGTTCCTCAGCAAAGGGGTGAGGCTATTATTTACTACTAGTACTAGCATTATGGAACATTATGGGATTGCATTATACTGTAAATAATAGCACTAGTAAGAAATTTTTGGCACTAGGTAGTAGTTTTTGGCGTGGATTAAGAAATTTTGGGTATGTTTTTGCCATTTTTTGTACACGCCAACTAGTGTCAAAAACATCTTACATTATGTGACGGAGGAGTACGTACTCGTACTGTAGCAGTACCAGTACTACTTTTCTCAACTACGAGTATTAGTGCGATGTACTGTACTTCTAGTCTAGTCTAGTCTAGTATAGTGCACTAGTTTTGAACTCTTGAATCTCAGGGCCAAGGAGCTACAGTTGGAAGTGGAGGGTACTACTGTTCTCTAGAACCATCGCTATACTATCAATGTAGGGGAAGTACACCTGTGTAGTGGCCTAGTGGGTACTCTCGGTGCTATATTCAGCCGCTCCTCTCACGTAGGAGTAGCTGGCCTACACAGCCGCTCTTCTCACGCACACACTAGCAGCCTGTTTATCAGCGACGGTTACTGCGGTCTGCGGGGGCAGAACATTTGAGTTATTTGATACAGCGAGACTAGGCTTTTCGCTTCCATTTGTGGAGGTGTAATGTATCTTGTCGAACTTTGTTAATAGTTCCTTCTTTATGAATGAGATGAAGCAAAGCTTTTGCCTCCGTTTCAAAAAAACACGTCAAGAGGAATTTCTTTTATAGTAGAGCCGATAATGGAGTGAAGTCCATGCGTGCAATGCCACAAGCTACAGAGTACTAGTAGTATAGCACTTTACATAGAGTACAGAGCCATATTGCACAGTTCCCAATGCCCCACCAGGATTTTCCGGCTCCTCGGGCTTAATTGGGAGGCGCTAGTTTAAATATGCTACTACTAGCTGATGAGGAAGCTGCAAGCGAGGTGCGGCTAGGGCGAGCACGCGAGCCACGGGATGCTGGGAAGGAAAACCCGTTCACGTGGCTAGGCTATTCAGTGCACCCAGATTGTGGGGCCGCACGTCCGTTTGACTTCAAAACTCAAACTACCCGTGTAAAATATTGGCTCGCAGCAAAGTGTAATAGTACTATTTTTTTAAAAGGCCGCCGTGCATCCGGCCGCGATCGAACCCACAAAACAAGGTATACACTCCAGCGACCACTAGTAGTACTCGTTAGAGTACAACGCAACCTAGAATCGCCTTTTGTCGCTAGTAGTACATACATTGTTCCTTACAAGAAACCCCTAATAATGCAAGAAACCACTAAAATGCCAAGAAACTACTACCACTTGCATACGTGGTAGACTTAAGATAAGACTACCTTATCAACCATTGTACATGCTCTTACCAACCAAAATCCTCGATTGACCTCCTACCTCCGGCCCATCCACCTAGTCAACCTCGTCCATGGGACGCAGCTACCGCCGCCGGCAGAAGGCGAGGTCAAAACCGCCAGCGGTGCGGAGCCCATGTTGCGGCAGCCCGGATGCCAGCTCCGTCCGGCGCTCGCGGCCGCTAGCTAGCCAAGATAGCTCCGTCCAGCTGCTTGTCTGCACGGTTTGCTAGCTAGATTGGCACGGCAGCGCGGCGGCTTGCTCGCGCGCCCCGCCCTCAGGCCAGCCATCTGGCTCGAGCGAAGGCCAGTGCGACGGCTTGCTCGCTCGTGAGTCACGCTCGGGTCAGCCTGCCAACCCGTGCGGAGGCCAGCGCGGCGTCCGGCCCGTCCGGCGGAGGGCGGCCTACTCACTCATCACCGGCGCCACCGACGAACACGCATCAGTACTGTTTGAAGTAATGTTCAGGAAAAATAATGATTTGAGGGGGAATAACAGGATAGAAGGTCAGATGTTGGTCTCTCGTGTCAACAGTCAAACAAAATGTGTTGGTTTAAGCTGCCTCGTCAGCACGGACGTGTGGGCCAACCCAGTCATAAATGGGTTTAAATGAACCTAATCGGTAGGAGTACTAGGTACTACCTCTCTCTCAGTTTACACGGCGTGCGCGTACCCCTAGGTAGTCAAATTGACCAACCTAATACAAGTCCTATATTACAAAAAATATACCAACATAAACTATGGAGTTTCTACTTTCAAAAGGTATAATTTTTGTGCTATATAGTTTATATTAGAGTGATAAAATTTACAACCTAGGTATACGTGCAAGACTTGTAAACTGAAATGGAGGTAGTAGTAGTTTTTGGCGTGGATTAAGAAATTTTGGGTATGTTTTTGCTATTTTTTGTACAATAGATTCTTCCTAGGGCTGGTTGAAAGTGGTATTTTTTGTTAAATACTCTACATATTGTAAGTAGGAGTGAAAGTTAAGCTTTGGAAGCCAATAAGCAACGCTAGTTACATAGTGCATATGTGTACATGATTGAAAGTAAATATCAACGATGAGTGCCTAATATCTTAATGGAAAACTCGAAACTATGGAATACTAGAAAAAAATACTTGGTTGGAAATACTAGCAATGTTCATGTCCGTTGCAAGAATCATAATTAGAATAATACTTATTCACAAACTTGGTACAAAACACCCTAATTTTGATATACATATGTATATTATGTTTCAATTATAATATATTCCTTGGGCTGTTTTGGTGAGGACAGGGAGGGATGTGGTTGGTTTTAAGATACTAATTATGGGTTTTTTTGCAAATTGGTAGACAAGTGGGATGTTGGTGAGAAAAGGCAAAAACTTACCTCACAATCGTTAGATGTAGATCTAATGGTCAGAAACGACGGATGGCAGACACACCAGCATCACCAACTTAGTCTTGTGTAGGAGTACTAGCAAGATCCGTGCATTAACGGAACATCAAGATGCATTTTTTTATAAGAAACACTTGTTGTGATTGACCCTTGCGGGAGTAATCCCATGTGTAAAAACTAATGATATCTCGAGAAATATGAGATAAGGTGAAGAGGAGTTGGGTGTGGTGGTGGTTGGTGGTCGGACTGAGCGGAGGCATGGGGATTGACGACGCCGGCAGCGACCACTAGGCCAGTTTGTTCCAGAGGCTTCCTTTCTTAATTGCTCAACAATGAGGTTTGTTGGAGATAAGGATGAACGAGGGAAGGCCTTGTCTGCAAATGTGGAGAGGGGTGCGGGTATCTTTTAGATTAATTTCCATCCGTCAGATATAGATCAGACGGTCTATATTGCAAGATGGCACACGTACCATCATCACCAACTCGCTTTTTTATAAAAGAAGAAATATAAGTATGGAGATACGAACGTATTATCGATAATTGCTTCCGTAAACTAGCATCTACATTCTATTGAACGCCTCAGCATGTGGGGCCTTAGCACAATGACTTCTCGACTGTGTAAAACAAAGATTTTCCCGTCGCCAACAAGGAGGGGGTGACGGCGGCGCACTTTTTGGCTTGCTCTAGTCCTAGTAGTCATACTAGGTGGTCTAAGGACATGTAGATTTATTCTTTCTCATGTCTCGTGTTCGCCGTACTACCATGACTTTTGATGAGTAGACGGTAAGTTATTCACGGGGAAACCCTTATTGAGCGTGTTTGCGAGAGAGAGAGAGAGAGAGAGAGAGAGAGAGAGAGAGAATGTGCGTGTGTGATATGTTAGAGACTGAGGCAATGATAATATATTCTTTGTGTCTATGTGTGTGGAGGATAGAGAGAGACATGTACATGGGGTTTTGTGTTGTGTAACGTGGAGACACATATACATAATTAGAGAGTGAGTGTGTGAGATACACATGCAGACATGGGGGGAGATGAGGATCCAGATAAATGGGTGTTTGTGCGTGTCTGTGTGTGTTTGTGCACGCGTTTGTGTGTGACAGGGAGAGAGTGTATGTGGAGTAGAGAGACCACTGATGATGTAAACCTAGTATAAGGGAAGGGGGAATGGTGTGACATGTGTAGTAGCGAGATAGCACGGGTGCGGGCGGGGGGAGCCGACTATTTGGAAGAGACATTGAGTGTGTGTGTGTAGGAGAGGGGTGTGAGAGCTAGAGAAAGAGAGAGCTAGCGACAGAGAGAGAGAGAGAGAGAGAGGAGAGAGAGAGTGTGTCGTGGTATTCTCACGGGGGGTGTTGCAAGACGACATATGCCACAAGGTGGCTTCGTGTGAGGGCAAGACTGCTGCCGGAATATCCAGGGACGGGTATGCGAGTAGCACGCGCTAGTTTACCCAGGTTTGGGGCTCTCCGGAGAGATAACACCCCTACTCCTGCATGTCTGAGTATATCTGGTATATCTGGTACAGAGAGCTCCTGGAGCTGTATCTAAGCTCAGTGCCATATGCATCTGGCTTTGTATATGCAGGTGGCCGGATGACCATGCATGCTCTTGTGGCCGAATGGTTGTGGCCGTGGGTGTTCATGCGTGAGTGCATGTGTGTGTCCTCTGATGGGTGGATGGAGCTAGCTTATATAGGCATGGCTAGCTTGATATGTAAGCTATGTGGGTAGCTTAGGAAGTAAGCTAGGTAGGCATGGTGGGGTGTCATCCTTGTCCCCTGGGTCACTTCATAAATAATGCCCACGGACAAGTGGCACTGTACATGATGGCTGGCGTGACATGTGAACAGTGCCGGGTATGGCCGTCACGTCAGGGTCGCGTCGAGCTGCAGTCGGCAGTCGGCCTGGTGGCGTAGTCGGCAGCCAGCAGTCGGCCTGGTGTTGCAGTCGGCAGCCAACAGTCGGCCTGGGCGGCCGGGGAGTCGGCAACCAGCAGTCGGCCTGGTGGCGCAGTCGGCAGCCAGCAGTCGGCCTCGTGGAGCAGTCGGCAGCCAGCAGTCGGCCTGGTGGCGTAGTCGGCAGCCAGCAGTCGGCCTGGTGGCGGAGTCGGCAGTCAGCAGTCGGCCTGGTGGCGGAGTCGGCAGTCAGCAGTCGGCCTGGTGGCGCAGTCAGCAGCCAGTAGTCAGCAGCCGACCGGGAAGTCGGACTGAGGGGCTTTGCTAGCCCCGATGTCTTGAAATATCGTCTCGCCTTCTTCGGGGTATCCGTGTCCAATTACTCCGACAGTAGCCTCCAAGCCTTCGGGCAACTTGGCAAAGTTGGGCGGAGGTTTTTTGGCGAGTGTTCATGGAAATGATCATGCAAAAAGACAAAGTTAGTCCACGCAGATATATCAAATGTTTGCTTTTAGCATTGCAAGTGTTATGCGGAGGGTGCCGACTCGGTTTCGTCCGAGCCCCCTTAATCTTTTTCATGTTCCCTCCGCCTTTTGGCTTGTGCTCTCGCTCGCCGGACAGCCGCTCTGCGGTCTGTGGCTGAGAGTGGGCCGTGAAACGGAGTGTACAGTACTCAGAGTCTGGGAGCAGATTTAACCGAGCAGATACTCATAAAGGGAACAGTCGGGTCGCCCAAAGCGTTTTTCTTCCCGGACGTTTTTCGCGTGGGTGGCCTCCAGCGTTCACTCTTGCTAGTCGGACAGCCGCTCTGCGTTTGTGACTGAGAGTGGGCCTTTGGTACCGTGCACGCTACTAAGCCATCTGCGGGAACTAACGTCTCAGGCCAAGCGGCCAGCCCCCGGGCCAACTCTGGCTGGCGCCGGGGCGAACAGTGATGCTACTGTAATAAAATGCAGAGACAGCCCCCAAGCATCGCTCGGGGTTATCCGTGCTTGCGTGGTGCAAAAAATATGCGGGTAAGGAGCTCACATTGTTTTCGCGTAGCCGAGGCGGAGGTTGTTGAAGACAGCCGGTGCGGCTCGGCGCTCGCGGAGCGTGCCGGTGCACCCGCTGGGTGCAGGCTTCGAGTCTCCGGGTGCTCGAAGGGGTCCCGGCCGGCCAGGCTCGACCGGCCAGGTAGCGAGGCATCTTGCAGCGCCTATTTTCTTCTTCTCTCTCTTCTGCCGGCTGCTGGGAGCCGGACAAAAACTCTTCTCTTGTCTGCAATCTTCCGTGGGGGCGCGCCAGCGCACCCACTAGGTGTAGCCCCTGAGATTCGGGCCGACTGCTGAGCAGTCGGGCCGGATCTCCCGGCAACTACTTTGTCTTCTTTCTCGCGGGGGCGCGTCAGCGCACCCACTGGGTGTAGCCCCCGAGATTCGGGCCGACTGCTGAGCAGTCGGGCCGGATCTCCCGGCAACTACTTTGTCTTCTTCTTCGCGGGGGCGCGTCAGCGTATCCGCTGGATGTAGCCCCCGAGATTCGGGTCGACTGCTGAGCAGTCGGGCCGGATCTCCCGGCAACTACTTTGTCTTTTTTGTTGAAGTTGATTCATTTTTCTTCTCTTTGTCTGGCTGTTGGTAGCCGGACGCTTCTTTTTCTTGTGAGCCGGCTATGGGTAGCCGGACGCACGTCCCTTTTTTTGGCAGTGGGCAGTCGGCTCTTTGACTTTTCAGTCGAACTACTCCTCTATTTTTCTTTCTTTTATTTTCTTTCTATCCGACTTCACGTGGGGAGCTGGACTCTTCTTTCCTCTGGCGGCTTGGGCAGCCAGCATCTCTCCACCCGACCCCATTTCTTTTTCTTTCTATTTTTTTCTCTGCCAATCGGCTGTGGGCAGTCGGCTTCCCACTTTTTTTTTCTCCATCTCCGGGGGGCAGCCGGACCTTGACTTTTCTTCACCGGCTCCACACGAGCAGCCGACGCCCACTTCTCTTTCGATGAGCAGTCGGCCATAGGAGGGGGTTGTAGTGGAGGGAAGCGGAGCCGGCAGGCGGCCGGAGCGGTGTGGCCGGCTAGCGGCGAGCCGGCTGGCACGCATATCGGGCGGACGGGACGCGGCAGCAGCCAGCGCGGAGTCTGGGGGGAGCCGACCAGCCAGCGCAGGCCAGAGGGCGGAGGCGGCACAGCAACAGCCGGGGGCTCGGAGGCCGGCAACGGAGATGGCCGGGAGCCGGCCAGCGGCGCCGGATGCGGCCAGG
>NC_041391.1:271015376-271017164 GCF_002162155.2 Triticum dicoccoides
GCGCGGGGACAAGGCGAACGACGTGGCGGAGGCTGGAGGAGTCGGTCGCGCGCGCATGCGCGGAGCGTAGGCGGGGATTGGAGCCGCAGCCGGCCCACGCCTGGCGAGCGCACGGGCGACGCGGAGACAGCCGATGCGGGGCCGCGCACGTGATGGCGGAGGGGAGCAGCCGGCCAGTGGCTCTGGAGCCCGGCAGAGCAGCACGGGAGGCGGAGGACTAGGGCCAGCGCTGGTGCGGAGACGGGCGAAGCAGCAGGCAGGCGCGGCGGCTGCTGCTGGGACGCGGTCCGGCACCGGCACGAGCGCGGCGGCGAGGAGCAGCGCCAGCGCAGGGAGCCGACGACGGCCGTGAGCGGTGGAGCGCTGCCGCAGGGAACAGCACGGGGCTGGGCGTGGGGCCGAGCCGGTTGGGCGTCGGGCCGAGCCAGGCCATTGTCTGGCCATCGTTTGACTGATGCATGGCCACTGTCTGACCAATATACGGGAATCATCCAACTTGCATCTGGCTAGCAAACGGATAGTGTATGGCTAGCATATGAGAGTACGACCATAGTCTGGGATGTGTATGGGCTGAGTATGACCATTGTTTGACTCGCGTCTAGCTAGCTAGCATAGACGAAATATGGAGGAGCGAAAGTGCGTTCCGTCCAGAGCAAGGCGCATCGCGGATAGGGGTAGACGCGAGCGGCGCGTGAACGGACGCGGCCGATGAAGTGAGGCCCCGCGAGCGGCATGCGCGGACGGACAGCCGGCGTCGCAACGATGGTGATGACGAAGGCGGCGAGGCCGACGGGCGAGGACGCGCCGTCCCGCGCGGCCGCTCTGGGGGCGGGTCGAAGTCGAGCCCCCAAGCGCTACCGGAGAGACGGCGCGACGCCGCGGCGGAGATGATGAAGATGGTCCCGCCCGGACTGCGAAGCCAGTAGCAGCGCGGTAGCATAGTACCGCCCCACGGTGGGCACCAAATGTCGTGGTATTCTCACGGGGGGTGTTGCAAGACGACATATGCCACAAGGTGGCTTCGTGTGAGGGCAAGACTGCTGCCGGAATATCAAGGGACGGGTATGCGAGTAGCATGCGCTAGTTTACCCATGTTCGGGGCTCTCTGGAGAGATAACACCCCTACTCCTGCATGTCTGAGTATATCTGGTATATCTGGTATAGAGAGCTCCTGGAGCTGTATCTAAGCTCAGTGCCATATGCATCTGGCTTTGTATATGCAGGTGGCCGGATGACCATGCATGCTCTTGTGGCCGAATGGTTGTGGCCGTGGGTGTTCATGCGTGAGTGCATGTGTGTGTGTCATCTGATGGATGGATGGAGCTAGCTTATATAGGCATGGCTAGCTTGATATGTAAGCTATGTGGGTAGCTTAGGAAGTAAGCTAGGTAGGCATGGTGGGGTGTCATCCTTGTCCCCTGGGTCACTTCATAAATTGTGCCCAGGGACAAATGACACTGTACATGATGGCTGGGGTGACACGTGAACAGTGCCGGGTACGGCCGTCACGTCGGGGTCGCGTTGGGCTGCAGTCGGCAGTCGGCCTGGTGGCGCACTCGGCAGCCAGCAGTCGGCCTGGTTGTGCAGTCGGCAGCCAACAGTCGGCCTGGGCGGCCGGGGAGTTGGCAGCCAGCAGTCGGCCTGGTGGCGCAGTCGGCAGCCAGCAGTCGGCCTCGTGGAGCAGTCGGCAGCCAGCAGTCGGCCTGGTGGCGCAGTCGGCAGCCAGCAGTCGGCCTGGTGGCGGAGTCGGCAGTCAGCAGTCGGCCTGGTGGCGGAGTCGGCAGTCAG
>NC_041391.1:271017509-271047412 GCF_002162155.2 Triticum dicoccoides
GTCGGACTGAGGGGCTTTCCTAGCTCCGATGTCTTGAAATATCGTCTCGCCGTCTTCGGGGTATCCGTGTCCAATTACTCCGACACAGAGAGAGAGAGAGAGAGAGTGAGAGAGAGAGAGAGAGAGAGAGGGTGAGAGGGGGCGAGAGGGGTCATTTGTGTCCATAAATGCTGGTATAGATAGGGAGACAATGTTGCTGTTTTCCGAAATTGGCCTACGAACGGAGACGCAGGGGAAGCGAGTCATTGTGTGTGTGTGATAGGGACTTCACGAGAGATCTAGAATAGATGGTGTAGAGAACAATGTGCGAAATCGAGAATGATTATACATTAGGGAGCTATGCAAAGAGTCACGACATATATGTATACAAGGAAGGAGCTGGGGCGGGTCCGCATGTGGGAGAGATAGAAAGAGGAGAGTGGTGCACAAGGAGACAAAGTGTGCTTGTTTGCAGCGGGGGTGGTGTGGGAGGTGAATGCGCGAGAACCACATAACTAGGGAGATAGACGTTTGGGGGCGACGTTTTGTGTGTATGGAAAATATACACTCTACATAGTGCATGTGCTTGGGTAAGAGAGATAGCGGGAGTCCTTGAGAGTGAGGGAAGAGATGTGTGCATGCCCGGGAGACAAAGTGATAGAGACCTATGTTGGGGTCCGGACTTTACAAGAGAGAGGGGTGTTAATGTGCTCGTGTGTTGGTGTCTGGGGAAGAGAACGACTTCTCTATGTGTGTGTGTGTGTGGTGGTGGTGGTGGGGGGTGACTTCAGATAAAGAGTGAGGTGTCTATATTTGAGGGACTTTAGCATAATTGAGATATTGTGCACTCATGGTTGATCAATTTGTTTCATAGTTTGTACTATGAGATAACGATACTTTTGAACATGCGTGATATACCTTGATGTACCAGAATTACAAACCTAAGATTGGAATTTTGGAATTCGACTCCATCATTAGCTTTTGTAATTCATTTAAACGGAGGTACATTTTTTAAGCCGGAATTTCGTGATTTGAAATTCATATATCAAACCTAGAGATATACACATACGGGCATGTTCAAACATTATAATCATTCACTTTATTCATACACATACACATTTTTGCTTTTGTCATCATATTTAGGATAAACACATTTGGAATTTCATTTGAATTGGACCGTGTGATGGTATTTTCTTGTAGTAGCTCAATGATCCATATTTGAATTGAATGGACAATCTAAGTTTTGAGTTGGAGACATTGATTTTCAAAACTTGCACATTTTTTGCGTGCAAAACAAACAAATTGTCGGCCATGATATCATAGTCGGCCGTACGAGAGCAGAATACTTATAATTTTAGGCGCTAAAAGCTTTCAAACTTCCCGCTCACATCGAAATATCACGCGCCCGAAAGTTTAGCCCTGCGATATTCCTGTTTTACCCCTGCCACATGAACGGAAAAGGGATGCTTTGCTAACTACATTGTTTTCCCCTCTTTGCCCCCAACATTCTTCCCCAGAGCCCCTCCCCTTCCCCTCCCCGACCCCCCAACCACGGCAAGCCGCTGAATCTAGTCCTCCACCACAGCGGTGGACCTCACACCCCGCCGGATCTACCTTCCGCACCTTGGAACCCCCAACTACCAACTCACCACTTCATCGGAGCCGCTTCAGCGACTGGCTTGTCCACCACTCCAGATCTCCTTGACCGCCATCGTGGTCCACCGCACCGGATCTGCTTAACCGGCGCCCTCGTGCACCACAGCGTAGGCCCTTCACTGAATCCCTCGTCCGCCCCTTCGCTGGCCCTTCATACAAGCCCTCGTCCTCGGCAACAGATCCGCCTCACCGAAAGTACTGTACAACGCGCTCACCGAAGCCTTCGTCCACTGCACCGGACCCGCTCCACGAACGCCATATTCAACTCCACCGGCCCTGCTTTACCGACGCCGCAGCCTCATCAGGTTATTTCGATTTGTACTCCTTCGGTTTTTCTTTTTATCGTGCAACTATTCACTTGCCACAAATGAGCTTTCTTGTATGTCGACAGGCGGGGCCGCTTCAGCGATGGCGACAACCGGCCCAAACTCAACCGCAACACGAGCACCATCGACGATCCTTAGCTATCAAGTATGACAACGATACCCATACGCCGCCGAGAATCAGGTACTATCATCCAACGGCCGACGCCTACGTTCACTTTCCTAGCATAAGCACCGCACCTTTGAATTTCTTCAGGGCATCATTCAGTTTTTCATGGGATGCGTTATTCTCCTTGCACCTGTAGGGCCATACTTCTGCCAGTGAACATGTTACATGTGCTAAATTACATACAAGTGCACATATAGTTAATATGCTTTAGTTTAGTTCTGATGCCACCTGTTGGTTCCATCAGACTGGTTAATGTTCTCTATGCTTAATTACACATCAACAAACTAGCATGTGGTTCCGCTGCTTTTTGTTCGTATTACCCTACATTTTCTGATGCTAGCTATTACATCACTGCTCCGAGCCTCTGTACATTACTTGTTTGTGTGTTCTTGATCTTCCCAAGTTGCATGACTAATTTGATGCTTCTATTAATTATGGAGCTGTCAACCCCATCAAGCAAAATATTTGTTCTTTTGGGGCTGGCACCTCGACAAGTATAAAAATAGAGGGAAGCAGATATATTGTCGTGTATGCACACACCCTTCTTTCATTAGTTTAGATGAACCATTGATGATCAATTCGGACCAGTGCATGCGATTAAAATTAATTTTACCTAAATAGATGGTGCAGAATAAACTACAACAACTAGATTTGCAACCACGGGTTGCTGATGATATTTTCAAAGAACATTGCAACAGCAGCTAGGCTTCACAGCAACATATGGTAAGCCAATGTGTTTTAGTGTGAAATGTAATGTGAGTGGGCTGCTTTCTTGGCTTGTGCCCTCAACGTGTAATCCTACCGAATTACAAATAGTTCAGTTGTCTGCTTTGCTGTATTTCTTGATTCGAATGCTTGTTTGTTGTTACGCTATACCTGAGTTGGCCAATATGTCAGCAGTGCCCGCTGTACTATCATAAAGAAATGCATGCCTATTTCATTTGAGTCCTTAACTTTTCCTCTCAACTTCATCACAATACTATCTTCGTAGTTTATATGAGGCCACACTGTTAAGTGCTTTCTCAAATTATTTCAACCGCTTAGATGCCTTGGCAACTTAAATATAGCGGTTGTACACTCCCTTTCAACTAGGGATGTCAACTGGGTCCCATTTAATCCCGATTAAAGTCCACTAGAGGTATGATAGTTCAGAAGAGTTTTTGTTTTTTGAGGAAAATGAACTAGGGAGGTAGCAAAAACTAACTAGATGGGACTGGCGGATGTCGTTTATTTGCCACTTACATCCCTAGTTTCATCTTACCATTTTAATTTCTTTTCGGCTGATGCTGCTTCGAACCATTCAAATATAGTTTTCCATGCTCGGCAATAATTCGTCCGTCGTTTACCATGTAAGCTTACTGCCTGGATCATAGGATAACTATCTCTTACTTATGTCCAGCGGAAACCTTTCAGGATGCCGTTCACACTAGGACACAACGTGCAACCCCATAATCTATTTGTGGAAGCAGTGCGCCATCCATGTTACCAGATGGTAGCAGTTCAGAGGCAACACCGCCGGAGAGCAGTCTGAGCACAGATTGGCTCTACTAGAGGCAGAAAGAGATGGTGTGGCTGCCATGAATGAGGTAATCTTTATCTTGAGGCTGGAAATTACGGAATTAGCGGCACACATTATGCAAGCAACCCAAGAATTGGAGGAAGTAAGAATGTTGCATTTGAAGACGGAGGAGGTCCTGCTATTTCTGCTATCTGAAGCCCAAGGTAATCCCGGTTCTTCTTTATATACCAGTTGAAATTGTCATTAGATTATTGTACTTGCATGTTGTGTCATGTCTCTGAATGGATTATGTTGCAAGACCCCCTATGTTGTCCGGAATTCCATGTTGTCCACGTGTTGTAATGATCCGAATTTTTTAGGCGAGGTAATCCTTAGTACTTGTATGATTGACATAAGGTGAACTGTTTTTCGTGTGAGCATATTGTATTGGATGAAATAACTGTTTGAATCAGAGTGTATCAAACCTACTGAATTCGAAGATCACGGCATTTCTAAATCATAATCATATATAAAGGTGGAATAAATCTTTGTTGTGGTGTTGAAGAAATAAATATCAAAACGTATAATTATCTGTGGATATTCGTAATTGAATACAAATTGGATTTGAATTTAGTTTGCCAGGTCCCAGGGCAAACGTGAATGCTAATTCTCCCAAGTTTTGAGCAAAGCGGCTAAACACCCACTATAATTTGTGGGCTGCCCGAAGAAAGTGTTTGCGAGATAGAAATTATTGTCTACCCCTGATACTGAGTACATCCTTATCGACCAGATTTACACTGCTATCGATAGGGGTAGACTAGTAACTTCAATCAGACCTGACACGACGGCCTCTGAGCCCATTCAGACACGGTGGGTGCCAAACGTGGGCGGCAAAACACATTTGATTCAAGCTTGTCCGAAAGACGTGTGTCTCTTCCTCCATTTCCCCATTCATACACGGTGGGCGGCAAAACAAACTCTCCTCGTCGGAAATTGATGTAGGCTAATATTTTAAATAGGGGCAGATGTGTAACTTCCATCAGACGTGACACAACCGCCCTACCTGTCAGCCCCGTTCATACACCGTGGGCGGCAAAACACCCTCTCCTCGCCTGAAATAGTTACCGGCAAATATTTGGGAGATGCGAGATTACCGTCCTATCCCCAACCGACGCGATGTCCGAAATTTTAAACGGGGGATAAGTTCGTAACTTTCCCCCATTTCAGAGAAGCGCGTCCCAAAGTTTAAGCTCCCCCTCCCCTCCATTTCCCCATTCATACACCGTCGGCGGCACGAGAACCTCGGCACTGCGGCCAGCCTCCTCCGTCCGCCACCCCATCCTCCACCTTGCCAGAGCCGCTACCCCTACCCCGTCGTCCACTGCAAGAGATGGTCGTCTCTCATCCACGGTGCTGGACCATGATCCTTTAATCGCCTCCTCTCGCTTCATCGGCGCTGTCGTCCACCTTGCCGTTGCCGCTCCTATGACCGCCTCGTCCACGGCAACAGGATATATCCCCCGACCCGGCCGTCTGCCATCTAAAGTCTTCTTCCCCGCCGCCGAAAGCCGTCACACCCGCAGCACCCTCGACGTATCAGCATAGGCCTACACGGCGTTGCAAGAGAGGTGGTACTCTTCCATATGTGCTTAAGTTATTGATCTCAGCCGAAAAATAGATTGTAGTTTGTTTACTGTACTTTTCTTGTCCGTACCAAATCGTAGTGGCTAGTTGAAAGCAAACATTGGTTGCGAAGTAGCTTTGTCCGGTTTGCACCTTCAGATCCGCCATGGCACGGGCACTATACTCGTAAAGCTTATGGTTTCCCCCCTTTATATTCACTACCATCATCGTAGGTGCTTCGTGTCGTGCTAGCACTGCTCCTCAAGACCTCAACCCAAAGCTTACGTGTTGAAATACGAATCTGATATGATGCTCATATCACTAAAACAGAGAACGTTTAATTGGTCACCTAATGTTCCTATATTCGTTTCTATAAGCATGTGCGCCACACACTGGTCCAGCTAGTTTCACTTTCCTGATTTTTCTCTTGATGCTTAGGGTTTTCCCCTTTTATCTACTCTACTATGATCTGCGTAGGTGCTTTCTGTCGTACTGGCATTACTCCACTCTTCAAGCTAAACAACACAACACTCAGAATTCGAAAGCTTAGTTGTTCAAATATGATTGTGATATGATACTGATATTAGTTAACCGACACATTTAATTGGTTAGCTAAAGGTCCCACTTGAGTTTCCAAATGCATGTCGCGACATATAGAGAGACAGCATAATTGCATTTCTTTGTCACTTGTTGACCGTACTTTCTTGTCCATACCAAATCTTAGTTGTTATTTCAAAGCAAACATCGGTTGCTAACTACCCTTTGCGCGGTTTGCAGCTTCAGATCTGCCATCCCACTACCACGGTCAACACTGTACTCATCATGCTTATGTTTTCCCCATTTTATTATGACCACAATCAGCCTACGTGGTTCGTGTCGTAATAGCACTGCTCCACCCATCGAGCTAAACATGCTTAGTTGTACAAATTCATATCTGATATTATTGCTGATATTAGTAAAACTGAGAGATGTTTAATTGGTGAGCTAAATGTTCCTATTTTAGTTTCGAAATGCATGTGAGCCACATATGGAGAGACCGGAAAGAATAGTATTTCTCTGTGCGCTCTGGTTCATCATGGGTGGCCAACCGACATTGTATTGAAAGACTTGTAATATCTTCAATCTGCTTGCTCTTCTGCTCTCCTTTAAGATGATACTCTTCTCTTGCGGTCGACTGGCCAGGTCGAGTTGTTCTCCCTTAGTATATTTTGAATCTGTCAGGTCAGGTCGACTTGTTCTTCTTTACTATATGTTGAAGCTATCATCTGCGAAGTGTCATCACTTCTGGAGCTCTCATATTTTGAGTAGTAGGCCACATTATATTAATGAACACAACAAATTACAGCATGCATGGCATCTTTTAAAAGAATTACAGAGATAGCACAAAGGGGTTTACAGGGAGGCAGTATTGGATTAGAATCACTTCTGCATTACAAAGAAAATCTCACTTGTTTTTATGTTTTCATGCATGTCAGATATTGAACATTATCAAACTGAATATGAGAATGGGCGCACGAGGGGAATATTGCGGAATGATCCACTGGCTAACAAACTTGGCATGGTGGAGGATGGCCTATCTTATTCACCCATCAAGGTGCTTGCTCTAGCTTTGCAAAGTTGTATTGGTCGCACATATTTTGCATCTGACCTCTTGCATTGCTTCTACTTTGTTACATCATCTACTTAGTTTAAGCATCATATATGATTATATGCCATACCTATCCATTTTCTGTACCTATTCCATGTGTCGTCACACTATGTTTTTCCAGTCAAATGTTGTTCTTTCGTAATAGATGTCCAAAAGGAAGAGGGTGAGTGCAGATCCTCAAGGAGTACAAACTAGGTATTTGGAAAAGGTAGTGATACCTATTAAATCGGATAGATCAGCAGCCACAGAAAACACAGGCCCAACTGTACCACACTTTACCCCTACTCCAGTGGCCAAACCCCTATTAGAACTGCTGGGAGCCCAGCGTCAGGTACTGTCTATGATATCAATTCAAAATTTGAACTCCTAAATTTCTGCTTGTGCCTTACCTTCTCTCTTGTATGAAAACTAATTTCAGATGAATCTCCTTGCTCAAAGGATCATACGATCTCAAAACAATAATGGGCTCTGCATTGCTCTCGTCAGTACCTCTCTCCCTTTTGCCTTGTAACACTGTACTTAATTAATTGCTATTTGATCATGTATCATCAGTCTGCACCTGAGCTTCATTATCCTCTGTTTCTTACAATATTATTCGATCTATATTTACTCTTTGCAAAATGTGGAATAATGGCAACCCTTATAAAGAATTTTCTTTGGGAAATTTATTGAATTATCCTTCTATCATCATGGAGAAGGGCTTTGTCCATCCCGTGTTAACATGTAATGTAAGTTCATCCTTCTCAAGCCTTCAAACTTTGTTCTAGTATAGATTTGGATAGGCATCATTTCCTCCACTGCTGTTTGCTTTGCTGTTTACATCTGATTGGATGTTTGCAACAACTACCAGTTTCAAATTGTAGTTGTAAAAACATGTTCCTTATGCAGAACAGATCCATTTATTTGCTTATATAATTGTGAAACATGTTACGTGTCTCCTTGTTTCTCTTTCAGAGTCATATCTCTTACGCCAGGCAGAACTTTAGGGAAGATAGTGAGGCAAACCATCTTGTGGACAGCGAGATGACCCCAAGGTACTGTCTTGATGAAGACAGTGAGTTGAAGCTACTCACCAGCAGGTGTGAGACAACCTATGTGCAGTCGCTGCCTCAATCAGTTTGACTTCTTCAATATCAACTTAAAGCGGAAAGGGTTGCTTCAGCTCAGCTCCTACTTGAAGTCAAAGATGCAATGAAGATGTCAGAGGACTGCCGTGCGCACCATCAAGCCTTAAATCTAGTGTTGATGCATCTATCATTGACACAACTGAGGTCTACTCAGCTTCTTCAGCTGTTTGGGGGGCCCTTCCTGGCCAGGCCTAGTGCCTTATGAAGTTCTCTTAGTTTTGTATATTCTTTTGTCGGCGCGTTTATTTGCACTAGTGGCGAACTTTGATGCCCAGTGGATGTAATATGTGATAGCCGTGATAGCCTAGCGTAAGTTGCTTGCTTATTTATTTCCTTGTTATCTTGTTTATTTGTTTGCTTGTAGTCATTGCAGTTCCTTTTCCGCGGTTTGCTAGTGGCTGCAATAACCTATTTTTTAAACTAGGCTACAATAACCATGGGCTAATATTTACTGTAGTGACATTGGGCCTCCTACGGGCCGTAGAAACAGTGGGCCTTCTATGGGCCATAGAAATAATGGGCCTTCTAAGTGCCGTAGAAACAATGGGCTTTCTACGGGCCGTATCATCAATGGGCCTTATATGGGTAGTATGATAACATGGGCCAATAACATGCCGCATTATGGCCATAAACGGGCTAGAGTTAGAATCGTCCGTTCATGGGCCGACCATAACGGGCCATCGTTAATAGGCCGTATTTCATGATGCTATGAAAATGCCTAACGTATTAACGGACCACAAACGGGCCGACTGTAACCACGGGCTGAATTTGGCCCACAAGCAGAAAATGACAGTAACGGGCCGTAAGTAAACGAATGCTGGAAATGAGCCCAAGAATAAATGACCCCATGAAAGATAACATGGGCTGGAAACGGCCCAATGGAATAACAGGCCATTAATGGGTATAAAGTGATACACTGTTCATTACGGGCCAGTTTCACCACGGGCCGTTAATGGGTGTAAAGTGATACACTGTTCATTACGGGCCAGTTTCACCACGGGCCGTTAATAGGTCAAGAGTTACATAGGGCCTCATATGGGCCGAAAGATGTCATGGGCCAAAAGTGAAAATGGGCTGGAATCATATTGGGTGGCCCAGATGACGCTACTGGGCCTAATTCGGATAGGGCATAATGGGCCTTGGGTTAGCGGGTTGTAAATGGGCTATATGCGAACAAGCCGTTAACAGGCTTTCCATGGGCCGGCCCGCCACATTTTGACCAAGTCAAACAGGCCGGCCTTTTCACAGGAATGGGCCTCTGTTGGGCCGTGCCACATGTCGATGTATCGTAGGCGCCTTCCCTCCAATGAGTGGATGACATCTGTCCCAACAATGAGCAGACACGTGTTTCCTCCAGCCAATGATGATTTTACACGTGGAAAATCCCCATTGGTCGGGGCTGTTAACGGGTCACCGGATCCAAAACCCGACCCGATAGCTTAACGGCGTTCCGTTATGGTGGATGCCACGTGTCAGTCACCCTTGACGAAAGCACTTCTGTGACGCGCGATTTATCGTCATGGAAGTGGACACTTCCGTGATGATAATTTTGGTAATGTCATGGAACACTTCTATGACAGCACATGTATGACTATCTTGATTCTGTCATAAATTTGTCATGGATGTACATGCATGACAAAAAATGCGACCTAATGTGACAAACACGTATCATCACGGAAGTGTATTTTTTTTGTAGTGAGAGCTCATGATTGGGGCATGAATATAACATTGACTTAAGCCTCCCCCAAGCTTGAGCGATGCTTTCTCCTTCGCGAGGCTAGAAATTATATATATAATTACGATCACGATGAACAAGATGCATAGGATAGAACTTCCGGTGAAATTCCAACTTCAATTGTTTATAATTCCAAGATCCCGTATCATCACATAGCCTATACCATGTCAATGCATCTGCCTTCAAAGATAAAGGGAAGACCTTCCTTTTGACAACATCATCGGGAATACCTGCAAGCTTAAATAATCCACAAAGATAAGGTGTAAATCGGGATGCAATGTTCCATCTCCTGCAAAGGGATTAGCTAGCAGTTTCTCTATCATACCCGAAGGAATCTCAAAGTAAATATTTTCAGTAGGTTCAGTAGGTTGAGGAGCAACTCTTTGCACTTCCGGTCGGGGTGAATATACCCCGAACAAGCCCCTCAAAGGATTAGTTTCCATAGTAACAAGTGATAGAAAACTTCAGCACACTATATAAATGTTTCCTTACCAAGTTCCACTCACCAAAGGCGCTTCACTCCCTGGCAACGGCGTCAGAAAAGAGTCTTGATGACCCACAAGTATAGGGGATCTATCGTAGTCCTTTCGATAAGTAAGAGTGTCGAACCCAACGAGGAGCAGAAGGAAATGACAAGCGGTTTTCAGTAAGGTTTTCTCCGCAAGCACTGAAATTGTAGGCAACAGATAGTTTTGTGATAAGATAAATTGTAACGAGTAATAAGGAATGAAAGTAAATAAAGTGCAACAAGGTGGCCCAGTCCTTTTTGTAGCAAAGGACAAGCCTGGACAATTTCTTATAATGAGAAAAGAGCTCCCGAGGACACATGGGAATTATCGTCAAGCTAGTTTTCATCACGCTCATATGATTCACATTCGGTACTTTGATATTTTGATATGTGGGTGGACCGGTTCTTGGGTACTACCCTTACTTGGACAAGCATCCCACTTATGATTAACCCCTATTGCAAGCATCCGCAACTACAAGAGAAGTATTAAGGTAAACCTACCCACATCATTAAACATATGGATCCAAATCAGCCCCTTACGAAGCAACGCATAAACTAGGGTCTAAGCTTCTGTCACACTAGCAACCCATCATCTACTTATTACTTCCCAATGCCTTCCTCTAGGCCCAAATAATGGTGAAGTGTCATGTAGTCGACATTCAAATAACACCACTAGAGGAGAGACAACATACATCTCATCAAAATATCGAATGAATACCAATTTCACATGACTACTAATAGTAAGACTTCACCCATGTCCTCAGGAACAAACGTAACTACTCACAAAGCATATTCATGTTCATAATCAGAGGAGTAATAATATGCATTAAGGATCTGAACATATAATCTTCCACCAAGTAAACCAATTAGCATAAACTACAAGGAGTAATCCACACTACTGCAACCCACATGTACCAATTTGTGGTTTTGATACAAGATTGGATACAAGAGATGAACTAGGGTTTTGAGAGGAGATTGTGCTGGTGAAGATGTTTATGGAGATTGACCCCTCCGATGAGAGGATCCTTGGTGATAATGATGGTGATGATTTCGCCCTCCCGGAGGGAAGTTTCCCCAGCAGAACGGCTCTGCTGGAGCCCTAGATTGGTTCCGCCAAGGTTCCGCCTCGTGGCGGCAGAGTTTCGTCCCGTAAGCTTGCTTATGATATTTGTTTTCCAGGGTAAAAGCCTTCATATAGCAGAAGATGGGCACCGGAGGGCCACCAAGGGGCCCAGGAGATAGGGGGCGCGCCCCCACCCTCCTGGCCAGGGTGTGTGCCCCCTCTGGTGTTTTCTTCGCTCAATAATTCTTATTAATTCCAAAACTGACTTCCGTGGAGTTTCAGAATGTTTGGAGCTGTGTAGAATAGGTTTCCAATATTTGCTCCTTTTCCAGCCAAAATTCCAGCTGCCAGCATTCCCCCTCTTCATGGTAAACCTTCTAATATAAGGGAGAATAGCCATAAGTATTGAGATATAATGTGTAATAACAACCCATAATGCAATAAATATTGATATAAAAGCATGGTGCAAAATGGACGTATCATGCACCTCGATAATCAATCCGTTACCCTTCTTGCTGTCTTCACCTTCGTCTGCGAAGGCATGGTGGGCATTGCTCCTTCCATTGCCCTATTGCGCCACTTCTTCTCCCTGCGCCTAACCGACCTGTTGCAGGGCTCGGGGTGCGTGAGCTTCCAGGCCGTGGCAGAGACGGCCGCCTCGGGGATTGACATTAGTCGTCCACCTTCCATGAGTGGGTTCCGCACACGGTGGCTGTACGTGGATGTCGGAGTGCCCAGCCCCCTGCTCTCGCATCCGGCATTGCCTGCTATCCCCAATCTGGGATGGGGCCACGAGAGGCTCGCGAGCCCCCGGCTATCCTTCGTCTGGAGCCGAATGGGGAGGTTGAGAGAGCTCGCCGTGACTGCGCCCCGGGTGGTGAAGGAGTTCCTCCTGTGTCACGTGGCTCCTCTCCAGCGCCAATCCCGACTGATGTGGGCCCTGACTGGATATCGGAACCGTATGAGGCTCCAGGAGACAGGGCTGGCACCCGAAACGCTGAAGAAGGTGCTGGAGGTCTTGACTGGCGACCCCCTCGCCGGGCGATATCTGGCACGGGGCAGCCTTCTGTATCTCTGCTCGGGTGGGGCCGAGTTCGCGAGGCAAACACCTCACTTCGACGAATGGGGGCTGCGCCCGACCGGCCTCGTGGGTCCTTGCAAGAATCCCGTCGTCGTGGCTCCCCTCCCTATCGCCAACATCGATCTTGCCCCAGGAGCTGGCGCAGGGAGGCAAGCATCGCTTGAAGCTTGAGGCTCTGGTGTCATGGCGCCGACATAGCACGGGGCTCCCGAGGCATCATCCTCTAGAGCTTATGAAGACCGCCCTGAGGTGGTTGTTGATGTGGAGACGCGACCTGCGACTCCCGTGGCCGGAGCCCCCGAGGCCTCGGCAAGTCATCAGGAACTAGTGCCTGATCGCTCCTCCTAGCTTGGCGCCCCTAAGGTTGGCTGCCTGAGCGCATGCTGAGTGCCTGGGCCGGTTCCGCATAGATTTCGACGCCGTCTGCAAGAGGAAGGAGTCTTCGAGTGGCAGCGAGTGCCCCTGCCGACCGTTGAAGCATAGGAAGTACTTCACCATAGATGAGTAAGTACATCGTTCTTGTAATTCCTCAATCACTGGTCCCTTTCTTGACTGTGGCCCTTCAGGATCCCTCCTGCCAAGCCTGCGGAGTCTGCCAAGAAGCAACTTCCTCCGGCCTCGCCTCCATCCCTGACCTTGAGCGTCCCGAGATTGCGTGCTGCCCCTGACGCGAGTTCGACCGGAGAAGTAAGCTGGCCCGCATGGTGCCTCGAGCCTGTGCCCTTGCCGCCTTTCCTTCGCGACCTCACCCGGGGCGTGACCAGCCTGCCTCGGGCTCCTTCTCTGATCATAGACGGCGAATGGTTGAAGTCGATCCTTGGCTCTTCTTCTGGGAACGGATCTGCGCCGGCCAGGGTCCCTTGAGGAGCCCGTCCCTTCAGGGCCCACCGCCAATGCCGGTGGTGGAGGACGACATCGATGACGTGTTCAAGCGAGCGCGGGAGCACAGCGTCAACAGCCAAGAGTTCCTCCGGAAGGCGATGGGCGAGCTTAGTGGAGAGCTCGCAGACGTGGACGTGTGTCTCGAAGCTAAAGGCCTGCGGCTGGTTGAGGAGTGGCGCAAGCTGAAGGTGGCAGTCAACCTTGCGTGTCATCAGCGCGAGCTTGACAACGCGAAGGCTGAAGCATCCCTTGTGGTCTCGCGAAAGGCTTGCTTAGGTGCTATTGAGGAGGCTCGGGAAGCAGACCAACGGCGTGACGTCGCGGAGAAGCGCATGTGGGAGCTCCAAGCCTGGAGCACTTCCCGGGAGCAGCAAGTGGAGCTGCGCCAGGCTGCCCGTGCATCGCTGAAGGGGACACCTATCGAAGAGGAGGAGCTCCGGAGGTGTGAGAAAGCGCAGATGCTGGAGGCCGCCGAGCGCAACCTAGACCTTGAGTGGTTGGAGAAGAGAGAGCGCTAGGTTACCCAGGCGGAGGACGATGTTGGCGCGCGGGAGGCTCGAATCCAAGAGGAGGTCGACCGCCACATGGCGGAAGTTCGCGCGGGCCTTGTGTGTGAATATGACGAGAGGCTGGAGCTGATTGAAGTCAAGGCTGCGGGCAGGACTGCCGCCCTCAGGTCCAAGCTAACCGAAGCGACACAGCGCGCGGAGGCCACCGCAGCCGCCCTGGTCTCGGCGCAGGCTGAGTTGACCTCCTCCCATACCGAGCTGCTTCTTCTTTAACGGAGGGTCGATGATGCCGAGTCCATTGCGCGGCAAAACAGAGAAGAGATTCGCCAGCGGCAGACGCTGGAGCACATGCATGGCCCATGCTCCAAGCGCTCAGGGACAGGGCCAAGACGGGCCTAGGCAATATCTGCGATGCGAATGCTCCGCAACCCCATGTGACCAACTATGCCGGTCATCTCCAGTTCTTCACTAATGTGGTGACGCATCTGGTGAATCGCTCTGAGAGAGCTCGCCAGCTTGTTGAGGAGAGGAGCCGCAGCCTGCTCGGGCGTGCATTCTCCCGTGTCTTCAGCCACCTTCATGATAGAGATCCCCACTTCGACTTCAATGCCGCCATTGCTCCGGTGCCCGTGGCCATTCGAGGTGACCTGGCGCGGTGGGTGGAGGACAACATGGATGCACTTGTCAGGGCCTTCGCTTCTGATGATGACGGGGTGATAGTTGCTGCGAATGAAGGTGATGTGGTGAATGGCGACGAAGACGAGGCCAATGATGGCGATGGTGGCGCCAATGAAAGCGATAGCGACGCCAGTGATGCCTCTGGAGGCGACCAAGAGGACGCGGTGAGCGATATGTCTGACTGATTCTGTGTCCGCTGCTGTTTATCCTGCACACAGAAAGCTCGGGCGTGGCCTTGAAGGTTGTAAGAGCATTTTTGGGAGGGGAAGCCCCTCATGTAAGAAAGATTGTTGTCCACATGTTTTTAGGAACGACGCTGAATGCAAGCCCGCATGACGTTACGGGCCCTGTGATAGGTTAGTCACTGTGATTTACCTTTAGCCCGGGCGAGCCTTGAGTAGGCTTGTGAGGCTGTGATTCCCCGAGGGTCCTCCGGGGGACCTACTGACCATGTGGTGAGAGCCTCGCGAGAGCGAGTGCTGGCCGCGAGATGGCATGCGCACGTGGGCTGAGCCCAGCCCTGCCCGCAAGAGGCTCGTGAGGGGGAGGCAGCTGGTGTGAACTCCAGACCAGGTTAGAAACCAGAATGCAAAAGAACACACGAACAAGACAAGACACCCCTCCCCACACACACGCAAATGCAAATTCAATTTCAACTTAAAGCCGAAGGAAGTAAGCTCGACCATAGAAAAGGAGGCAAAAAACAAAAGGCCACGTCCGACACCTAGTCTAGTCTTCGACGTCTTCTCACCAGCGCGGAGCTAAGTGCTGCCACTGGTCGTGGGAGGGAGCCCCCGAGGCCTGAGGTTGGCTCTCCGAAAACTCTGGGGCATGTACAACCCCAACTCATTATTACATGAGAGTGTCATGAGTGGCGAGCTTCACACGCACTGGGCCTTCTTCACAGGTACCGACCTAGCTTCATATCGCTAGACGAGGGCCCCGCCTTGCGCCACCCTTGACCACCATTGACGGGACCGAAAACGAAGGACGACGCCAACGGGGTAAAGGGGACGCCAGCGGTTCCCCCGACGACCACGGGTCCTCTGTCAGGGGCAGGCTTTGCAGCACCTCCCCGGCAGAGGGCCTACCTCCGGGGAACACCCTGCTCCATGCGTCGGGACTGGCCTGGCTCCCGGCCCCTCTCCTGCAGCCCCTAGTGCGCGCCTCCTTGTGGAAGGGAGGCTGCCGAGCTGGGGCAGCCTTCTGCTGCAGTGACCTGAACTTCCTGTGACCCATGGTTAGCATAAGCTTGCTCCTAAGGAATTAGCGGTACCCGATAGCTGCTCCTGAAAAGGCTCGGCTTCTAGCGTCTCTTCCTCTCAGCTTGGCCCGAGGAATGAGCCATGGTCGTCTTCCAGTGCATATCCCCAATCCACCATGTGGGGAACGTAAGCCTCTGAGGCCACCGCTCCGAAGGCCTCGCCGTAGTGGCCACACTCCACGCCGTTTGGCTCGAAGCGCCATCTTGGGGGTGATAGGGCGGCGGCCCGCCTAGGACGTAGGCGGCGATGCGCATGCCCTCGCTCATCGGGGGTGGTGCTGGTGCAACTTGTTGCCCTGTGTCGATGGTCGAGGTGGTGTTGAGGAAGCCTTGAGGCATGCCTGAGGGCGCACGGGCACGGATGGGCCCGCCATATCATCCGGCCGGGGCCTGGGGTGGAAGCTGGACGCAGAAAGAAGGCACCCCTGAAGCGGCGGCATACAGGAGCTTGGCGACGCGCTCCAGCAGCACGTCATGGCCGCTCTCCTGCAGCCTGCACCGTAGTAGCTCCCGAGCCACCGTGAGCGCGGCCCTCATGTTCGCTTGTTTCCGTCGAGTGTGCGTCGCTATGGCGGCGGCGTGGTTTGAGGCCCTTGCCGCTGATCGCACCTGCCGCGGAGTGAGGGTAGGCAACGCTTGACCGCGTCGCTCGTGTCCTGCAGCGTTCTGCGGAGCGCGGGCAGGCGGCGTGGCATGGGCAGGCCATGCCGCCCAACGTTCGTTGTTGGCCGTCGGGTCACCAGACATGGATGCGATGAAGTAGTGGAACACAGATTGGCGGAAAGAGGATTTTGGTGCACCCCTACCTGACGCGCCATATGTCGGATATCGGGTTCCGGCAAAACCCTTAAGGTTCGAACTCTGGGGTGCGCACGAAGATCTTGTCCCTACCTATTCATGCCCCAAAACCTCGCCGCAATTCTAAGCTAGCACGATGAACAACACAAGGGACACGAGGTTTATACTGGTTCGGGCCACCGTTGTGGTGTAATACCCTAATCCAGTGTGTGGTGTGGTGGATTGCCGCTGGGGCTGATGATGAACCGTACAAAGGAAGAACAACCTCGCGAGGGGTGTTCTTGAGCTAGTGCGCTGTTCTACCGGGGAAGGATTCAATGCTCTCTACTGTGGTGGCTATCTCTATATAGAGAGGCCCTGGTCCTCTTCCCAAATATTGAGCGGGAAGGGAGCCAACAACGGCCATTTTGAAGGGGGACAGCTAGTACAAGCTATCCTGACTAAAGGTGGTCTTCGAGTGCCAAAGGCACTGGTGATGACGCCGTCTTGGGCTCCACAGTGATCTTCGTCCTGCCGCTCTACTGGTCTTGGTCTCATTGCACCGATACGGAAACCTTTGCCTAATGCCTCGGTACTCCGCGCCTGCGCTTGCCCCCTTTGCATCAAAGAGGAAACGAGGACACTGCACTGGCTGGCGCCCGCCTGGTCCTGATCGTCATGGCTTGCATCATGAGCACCTCGCGAGGTACTCCTTGCCTTGTTCTCTCCGCCTCCTTGCGAGCCTGCCTAGTGAGACCACCCCTAAGGAAGCCTTGTGTCATGCGCCCCGTGAGGCTTGGCCCCTCGCGAGGGTCTTGAACTTAGGTTGATGAAGACAGGCCGTACTGGGCCATTGCTTGAGCACTGAAATTATAGGTAACAGATAGTTTTGTGATAAGGTGATTCATAATGGGTAACAAGTAACAAAAGTAAATAAGGTGCAGCAAGGTGGCCCAATTCTTTTTGTAGCAAAGGACAAGCCTAGACAAACTCTTATATAGAGAAAAGCGCTCCCGAGGACACATGGGAATTATTGTCAAGCTAGTTTTCATCACGCTCATATGATTCGCGTTCGTTACTTTGATAATTTGGTATGTGGGTGGACCGGTGCTTGGGTACTGCCCTTTCTTGGACAAGCATCCCACTTATGGTTAACCCCTACTACAAGCATTTGCGACTACAAAACAAATTTTAAGGTAAGCCGAACCATAGCATGAAACATATGGATCCAAATCAGCCCCTTACGAAGCAACTCATAAACTAGGGTTTGAGCTTCTGTCACTCTAGCAACCCATCATCTACTTATTACTTCCCAATGCCTTCCTCTAGGCCCAAACAATGGTGAAGTTTCATGTAGTCGACGTTCACATAACACCACTACAGGAGAGACAACATACATCTCATCAAAATATCAAACGAATACCAAATTCACATGACTACTTATAGCAAGACTTCTCCCATGTCTTTAGGCACAAACGTAACTACTCACAAATCATATTCATGTTCATAATCACAGGGGTATTAATATGCATATAGGATCTGAACATATGATCTTCCACCAAATAAACCAACTAGCATCAACTACAAGGAGTAATCAGCACTCCTAGCAACCCACAAGTACCAATCTGAGGCTTTGAGACAAAGATCGGATACAAGAGATGAACTAGGGTTTGAGAGGAGATGGTACTGGTGAAGATATTGATGGAGATTGACCCCCTCCCGATGAGAGGATCAATGGTGGTGACGAATGTCACGATTTCCCCCTCCCGGAGGGATGTTTCCCCAGCAGAACAGCTCCGCCGGAGCCCTAGATTGGTTCCGCCAAGGTTCCGCCTCGTGGCGGCGGTGTCTCGTCCCGAAAGCATGCTTATGATTTTTTCCAGGGTAAAAGACTTCAAATAGCAGAAGATGGGCACCGGGGGCCTGCCAGGAGGCCCACGAGGCAGGGGGCGCACCCAACCCCCACTCTCGTGGATGGTGGGTGGCCCCCCTCTGGTATTTTCTTTGCTTAGTATTTTTTATTAATTCCAAAAATAACTTCCTTGGAGTTTCAGGACTTTTGGAGCTGTGCAGAATAGGTCTCTAATATTTGCTCCTTTTGTAGCCCAGAATTCCAGGTGCCGGCATTCTCCCTCCTCATGTAAACCTTGTAAAATAAGAGAGAATAGGCATAAGTATTGTGACATAATGTGTAATAACAACCCATAATGCAATAATTATCAATATAAAAGCATGATGCAAAATGGACGTATCAACTCCCCCAAGCTTAGACCTCGCTTGTCCTCAAGCGGAAGCCAATAACGAAAAATATGTCCACATGTCTAGAGATAGAGGTGTCGATAAAATAAAATACGGACATGAGGGCATTATGATCATTCTTATAACATCAACACATATATATTTTGTCATATGATTTCTTATGCTCAAGTAATAATCTATGCACAATGTCAAGTATGAATCAGAAACTTCATTGAGGACTAACAAACTATGCTCTTAGTCATTGAAGCAATTGCAATTTATCATAAAATCGGAAAGAGTCAATATAAGAGCTTTTCAGCAAGTCCACATACTCAACTATCATTTAGTCTTTCACAATTGCTAACGCTCACGCAATACTTATGGGTATGGAGTTTTAACTAGACACGGATAAATATAGGGGCTTATAGTGTTGCCTCCCGACCTTTTACCTCAAGGGTAATGTCAACAATAATAGTTCATGCTAACTTACATCCAATTGGATATATATATATCAGGATCTTTCCAACACAATGTGCTTGCCAAAGGATAAAATGTAAAAAGGGAAAGGTGAAGGTCACCATGACTCAAGTAAAAGGTATAAGACAAAAGTAAAAGATAGGCCCTTCGCAGAGGGAACTAGAGGTTTTCATGTGCTTTTATGGTTGGATGCATGGAATCTTAATGCAAAAGAACGTCACTTTATACTGCCACTTGTGATATGGACCTTTATTATGCAGTCCGTCGCTTTTATTGCTTCCACATCACAAGATCCTATAAAGCTTATTTTCTCCACACTAATAAATCATACATATTTAGAGAGCAATTATATTGCATGCAACATGACAACTTACTTGAAGGATCTTACTCAATCCATAGGTAGATATGGTGGACTCTCATGGCAAAACCAGGTTTAAGGATATTTTGGAAGAACAAGTAGTATCTCTACTTGGTGCAAAGAATTTTGCTAGCATGAGGGGGGAAAGGCAATCTCAACATGTTGGACGATCCATGACAATATACTTTATTTCAGATATAAGAAAACATAACCCATTGCGTTGTCTTCCTTGTCCAACATCAACTCTTTAACATGTCATATTTTAATGAGTGCTCACAATCATAAAAGGTGTCCAAGATAGTGTATTCATATATGAAAATCTCTCTTTCATTATTACTTCCTATTAATTGCAACGATGACGAAAACTATGTTTGTCAACTCTCAACAACTTTTATTCATCATACTATTTATATGTGAAGTCATTACTATCCATAAGATCAATATGATCTCTTTATTTCTTTTTATTCTTTCTTTTATTCCATCAAGATCAAAGTAAGATAATCAAGCCGTCGACTCAACACTAATCTTTATTATATATAGCTCACGGACTCGATTACATAGAAGGATCATAAGGCAAAACTCAAAAATAAATCATACCAAAACTTTATTCTACTAGATCAAGATATTACCAAAAGGATCAAACTAAGAAAAACGGTAAAGATAGGAGTGTGATGGTGATACGATACCGGGGCACCTCCCCCAAGCTTGGCAGTCGCCAAGAGGAGTGCCCATACCCATGTGATTATGTCTCCTTCTTCGGAGGTGATGGTGATGGAGTTGTTGATGATGTAGGCTTCTTCCTTAATTTGCGCTTGAGGATGGAATTTTGCTCCCTTAGATCATCGATCTCCTGCTCAAGGCTTAATATCCTTTTGCACAGTTCCAGTTTGTTCTCCTGCTCGATCTTAGGTTTCTTTGCTCTATTAGGGAGGCTTGACTTTTTAAACTCCACATGCATTTCCCCGGGTTGAGGTAATGGGACTTCATGTTCATGTGAGTTCATCTCCTCCTTTCCCTTAGGCTTGTAGTCTTCTTCTTCCTGAGTGGTCCAACCATAATGCTCCAAGTCCCCGTAGACCTTAGGGTCTGCAAGGTAATCAGCCACATAGCTTTCTCCCTCCGAATCCTGGGACGACATATTGCTCTAATCGGCGACCGAAACAGCTCAAGACAAAAACAGAGGATTTCATCGTGGTAAGGTGGTCAAAACCTTCGGGAGATTATATAATGAATTTTTACCGACCAAGAGAAGAACCATGCAATAAAACAGAGTCCGGAGAGCACACGAGGTGCCCACGAGGCAGGGGGAGCGCCCAGGGGTGTAGGGCGCACCCTCCACCCTCGTGAACGCCTCGTGTCCTTCCCGGACTACTTATTTTCCTATTTTCTTAAATATTCCAAAACGGACAAAAATAGCTATTAGAACTATTTTGGAGTTGGTTTACTTACCGTACCACATACCTATTCCTTTTCGGAGTCTGAAACTTTCTTGAAAGTGTCCCTTATTTATTCCTCTGGGGTTACGGTTTCAATAAAATTGGTTTCAACATTTATGGGATTACCTGAGATATAATGTTTGATCCTTTGGCCGTTCACCACCTTTGGATTTGTGCCTTCAAAGTTGTTCATTTTTATGGCACCGGATAGACCTCCTCGATAACGTAAGACCCTTCCCATTTAGAGAGATGTTAATCTTAAACGAGAGTTGAATATCAACACATAATCACCTACATTAAACTCACGCTTTTGTATCCTTTTGTCATGCCATCTTTTAACTTTTTCTTTAAACAGTTTGACATTCTCATAGGCTTGAGTTCTCCATTCATCAAGTGAGCTAATGTCAAATAACCTCTTCTCACCAGCAAGTTTGAAATGATAATTGAGCGCTTTAATGGCCCAATATGCCTTATGTTCTAGTTCGAGAGGTAAGTGACATGCTTTTCCATAAACCATTTTATATGGAGACATACCCATAGGATTTTTACATGCAGTTATATAAGCCCATAATGCATCATCAAGTTTCTTGGACCAATTCTTTCTAGATCTATTAACCGTCTTTTGCAAAATCGATTTAAGCTCTATGTTACTCAGTTATACTTGGCCACTAGACTGTGGGTGATATGGAGATGCAATTTTATGATTAACATCATACTTAGCAAGCATTTTACGAAAAGCACCAGGAATAAAATGTGAACCACCATTAGTCATTAGGTATCTAGGGACTCCAAACCTCGGTAAAATAACTTCTTTAAGCATCTTAATAGAGCTGTTATGATCAGCACTACTAGTTGGAATAGCTTCTACCCACTTAGTAACGTAATCAACAGCAACTAAAATATGTGTATACCCATTAGAGGAAGGAAACAGTCCCATATAGTCAAAGCCCCAAACATCAAATGGTTCAATAACAAGTGAATAATTCATATGCATTTCTTGACGTCTACTAATATTACCAATTCTTTGACATTCGTTGCAAGACAAAGCAAACTTATGGGCCACTAAAAACTAGATTGCAATACCTTATGCGCAGTTCTATCTCCAGCGTGGTGTCCTCGATAAGCCTCGGAGTGACACTTGTGTAGGATCTATTCATGTTCATGCTCAGGTACACAACGTCTAATAACACCATCTGCTCCTTCTTTATAAAGGGTAAGGGTCATCCTAGAAGTAATGTCTTAAATCATAGAAAAACTTTTTCTTTTGCTGGTACGTGAAACTAGTTGGTATAAATTTAGCAACAATGTAATTAGCATAATCAGCATACCATGGAGTAGTACGAGAAGCATTTATGACAGCTAATTGTTCATCGGGAAAGCTATCATCAATAGGTAGTGGGTCATCAAGAACATTCTCTAACCTAGACAAGTTGTCTGCAACGGGGTTCTCAGCTCCCTTTCTATCAATAATATGCAAATCAAATTCTTGTAGTAGGAGAACCCATCTAATAAGTCTAGGTTTAGCATCTTTCTTTTCCATAAGATATTTAATAGCAGCATGATCAGTGTGAACAGTTACTTTAGAGTCAACGGTATAAGGTCTAAACTTATCACAAGCGAATACAACTGCTAAAAATTCTTCTTCAGTAGTAGCATAATTTCTCTGGGCACTGTCTAGAGTTTTACTAGCATATTGAACAACATTTAGTTTCTTATCAACTCTTTGTCCTAGAACAGCACCTACAGCATAATCACTAGCATCGCACATAATTTCAAAGGGCAAATTCCAATCAGGTGGCTGAACAATAGGTGCAGAAATCAAAGCTTTCTTAAGTATTTTGAATGCTTCTACACAATCATCATCAAAGACAAAATGAATATATTTTCGTAAAGATTAGTCAGAGGCCTAGAAATTTTAGAGAAGTCCTGAATAAACCTCCTATAAAAACCGGCATGACCAAAGAAACTTCTTATACCTTTAGTGTCTTTAGGACACGACATCTTTTCAATAGCATCAACTTTAGCTTTATCAACTTCAATACCTCTTTCAGAAATTTTATGCCCCAAGACAATACCTTCATTAACCATAAAGTGGCATTTTCCACAATTCAAGACAAGATTAGTTTCTTCACATCTCTGCAAAACTCGACCAAGGTTGCTCAAGCAATCATCAATAGAAGATCCATAAACGGAGAAATCATCCATGAAAACCTCAACAATCTTTTCATATAAGTCGGAGAATATAGCCATCATGCATCTTTGAAAGGTAGTAGGTGCATTACATAAACCAAAATGCATGCGTCTATAAGCAAAAGTACTGAGAGGGCATGTAAAAGTGGTCTTTTCTTGATCCTCTTTTGACACAGGTATTTGAGAGAAACCAAAGTAACCATCTAGAAAGAAACAATGTGTATGTTTGGATAATCTTTCTAGCATTTGATCAATAAAAGGTAGAGGCTAATGATCCTTTTTAGTAGCTTTATTTTATTTGCAGAAATCAATTACCATCCTATAACCTGTAACAATTCTTTGCAGGATCAATTCATCTTTATCATTAGGAACGACAGTAATACCTCCCTTCTTAGGGACACAATGGACATGACTTACCCACTTACTATCAGCAACGGGATAAATTATACCTGCCTCCAGGAGCTTTAGTATTTCTTTTCTTACCACTTCTTTCATCTTAGGATTTAACCGTCGTTCGTGATTAACAACTGGTTTGGCGTCTTTCTCCAATTTTATTTTGTGTTGGCATAGAGTGGGACTAATGCCCTTAAGATCATCAAGAGTATATCCAAAAGCAGCACGGTGCTTCTTCGAAGTTTTCAATAATTTCTCCTCTTCCTGCTCTGAAAGGTTAGCACTAATAATAACAGGATATATCTTCTTTTCATCAAGATAAGCATATTTAAGAGTATTAGGTAGTGGTTTAAGGTCAAACACGGGATCACCCTTGGGTGGTGAAGGATCTCCTAGAATTTCAACTGGCAAGTTGTGTTTCAAAATAGGTCCCTGGTTAAAGAATACTTCATCTATCTCCCTTCTTTCATTCATAAACATATCATTTTCATGCTCTAGCAAATATTGTTCTAAGGGATCATTAGGAGGCACGGCAATAGAAGCAAGACCAATAATTTCATCCTTACTAGGCAATTCTTTATCATGGGGTTGTCTTCGAAATTTAGCAAAATTAAAGTCATGAGACATATCCCCTAAGCCAATCGTAACAATATCCTTTTCGCAATCTATCCTAGCATTAACAGTATTCAAGAAGGGTCTACCAAATATAATGGGACAAAAGTCATCTTGTGGGGAATCAAAAATAAGAAAATCAGCAGGATATTTAACTTTCCCACACAAGACTTCAAGATCTCTAACAATCCCAACTGGCGAAATAGTATCTCTATTGGCAAGCTTAATTGTAACATTAATTTCTTCTATCTCAGCAGGTGCAATATCATGCATAATTTCTTTGTATAAGGAATGAGGTATTGCACTTGCACTAGAACCCATATCACATAAGCCATGATAACAATGATCTCCTATTTGAACAGAAATAACAGGCATGCCTACAACAGGTCTATGTTTATTTTTAGTATCGGGTCTAGCAATTCTAGCGGCTTCATCACAGAAGAAAATAACATGCCCATCAATATTATCAGCGAAGAGATCTTTAACCATAGTAATACTAGGTCAACTTTAATTTGCTTAGGTGGTGCAGGTGTTCTAGTATTACTCTTACGAACCATAGTTGAAGCTTTAGCATGATCCTTTATCCTAACAGGGAAAGGTAGTTTCTTAATATAGGTAGTAGGAACAATAGGATCATTATAAGTGATAGTCTTTCCTTCAACGTTAATAGGTGCAACTACTTTTACTTCAATGGGAGGATTATATTTAAACCACTTCTCCTTAGGGAGGTCAACATGAGTAGCAAATGATTCACAGAAAGAAACTACTATCTCAGAGTCAAGTCCATATTTAGTGCTAAATTCATGAAAAGCGTCAGTATGCATAAAAGTTTTAACACAATAATTAGGTGTTATACCCGACTCCTTACCTTTGTCAAGATCCCAATCTTCGGAGTTGCGTTTAGTTATTTCCAATAAATCCCATCTAAATTCAATAGTCTTCATCATAAAAGAACCACTACAAGAAGTATCGAGCATGGAGCAATTGTTGAGAGAAAGTCGAGCATAAATTTTTTGAATAATAATTTCTCTTGAGAGCTCATGATTGGGGCATGAATATAACATTGACTTAAGCCTCCCCCAAGCTTGACCGATGTTTTCTCCTTCGCGAGGCCAATATATATATATATATATATATATATATATATATATATATATATATATATATATATACACACACATATATATACATATATATATATATATATATATACATATATATACATATATATACATACATATATATATATATATGTATATATATAATTATGATCACGATGAACAAGATACATAGGATAAAACTTCTGATGAAATTCCAATTTCAATCAGTTGTAGTTCCATGATCCCATATCATCACATAGCCTAAACCATGTCAATGCCTTTCCCTTCAAAGATAAAGGGAAGACCTTTTTCTTGATAACATCCTCGAGACTACCTGCAAGCTTAAATAATCCACAAACTTCATCCACATATATTAGGTGCAAATCGGGATGCAATGTTCCATCTCATGTAAAAGGATTAGCTAGAAGTTTCTCTATCATACCCGAAGGAATTTTAAAGTAAACATTTTCAGTAGGTTCAGTAGGTTAAGGAGCAACTCTTTGCTGTACTGGTCGGGGTGAAGATACCCTGAACAAGCCCTCAAAGGATTATGTTCCATAGTAACAATCTACAGTAAATTTCAGCACACTATATAAATATTTCCTTACCAAGTTCTTACCAAAGGCGCTTCACTCCCCGGCAACGACGCCAGAAAGAGTCTTGATGACCCACAAGTGTAGGGGATCTATCGTAGTCCTTTTAGTAAGTAAGAGTGTCGAACCCAACGAGGAGTAGAAGGAAATAACAAGTGGTTTTTAGTAAGGTATTCTCTAAAGGCACTGAAATTATCGGTAACAGATAGTTTTGTGATAAGGTAATTCATAACGGGTAACAAGTAAAAAAAGTAAATAAGGTGCAGCAAGGTGGCCCAATCCTTTTAGTAGCGAAGGACAAGCCTGGACAAACTCTTATATAGAGAAAAGCGCTCCCGAGGACACATGGGAATTATCGTCAAGCTAGTTTTCATCACGCTCATATGATTCGCGTTCGTTACTTTGATAATTTGGTATGTGGGTGGACCAGTGCTTGGGTACTTCCCTTTCTTGGACAAGCATCCCACTTATGATTAACCCCTATTGCAGGCATCCGCAACTACAAAACAAGTATTAAGGTAAACCTAACCATAGATGAAACATATGGATACAAATCAGCCCCTTACGAAGCAACTCATAAACTAGGGTTTAAGCTTCTGTCACTCTAGCAATCCATCATCTACTTATTACTTCCCAATGCCTTCCTCTAGGCCCAAACAATGGTGATGTTTCATGTAGACGACGTTCACATAACACCACTATAGCAGAGACAACATACATCTCATCAAAATATCGAACGAATACCAAATTCACATGACTACTTATAGCAAGACTTCTCCCATGTCCTTAGGAACAAATGTAACTACTCACAAATCATATTCATGTTAATAATCAGAGGGGTATTAATATGCATATAGAATCTGAACATATGATCTTCCACCAAATAAACCAACTAGCATCAACTACAAGGAGTAATCAACACTCCTAGCAACCCACAGGTACCAATCTGAGGCTTTGAGACAAAGATCGGATACAAGAGATGAACTAGGGTTTGCGAGGAGATGGTGCTAGTGAAGATGTTGATGGAGATTGACCCCCTCCCGATGAGAGGATCAATGGTGATGATGATGGTGACGATTTCCCCCTCCCGGAGGAATGTTTCCCCGGCAGAACCGCTCAGCCGGAGCCCTAGATTGGTTCCGCCAAGGTTCCGCCTCGTGGCGGCGGTTTCTCGTCCCGAAGGCTTGCTTACGAATTTTTCCAGCGTAAAAGACTTTATATAGCAGAAGATGGGGACCGGGGCCTGCCAGGGGGCCCACGAGGCAGGGGGCGCGCCCCCCACCCTCGTGGATGGTGGGTGGCCCCCTCTGGTATTTTCTTCACTCAGTATTTTTTATTAATTCTAAAAATAACTTCCGTGGAGTTTCAGGACTTTTGGAGCTATACAGAATAGGTCTCTAATATTTTCTCCTTTTGCAGCCCAGAATTCCAGCTGCCGACATTCTCCCTCTTCATGTAAACCTTGTAAAATAAGAGAGAACTAGCGGGGTTACCCGCGCATTTGCGCGGCTAGGAAATTTGAATCTACGTTTCATATGTTATAATCTATATTTTATCATTTTAAATATTTTTCATTTTGAAAATAAACATCGTGTACATCAAAAGTTTTTCAATTACTTCTTGAGGCCACTTAGTTCATTGTAGGGTGTGTTGAAACTCATAAATTTTCCGATTGAGAATTAAATATATAGAACCATTAAACTTAAATATGTTTGTGTGACAAAGTACATTTCAAATTCAAACACATGTTCCAACAATGTATGTATTTATGTTGATGGATCAGTAATGCCTTTGTCTGCCTACATTAGCTACATATGTATATGTTGTTTTATTAAAAAAAGTTGTACTACAAAGTTTGAAAATATTTTATGACATTAATCACGATGTAACATGGTGGTAGTCCCATACGAAATGTGTTGTTGGTTCGTGCTTTAGTTCTAATAAATTCTCCTTACTTATGGTGTTATTAGCATGTTTTCATTTGTACTTTAGGACCTTCTACATGGTCTAATAGTAAGCATATCATTATTTTTTATAGCCTAATTGTGCCAACTGCAATGTGTATTTTTGTCTCCTTGCTCCCTAATATCAATCTCTCTCTCGCTCTCTCTATCGCTCTCTTTCAATCCGCACATCTAGCATCCACCTGTGATTGGCCTCCTTGATCAACATCTCATTGGCAAGCACCATTGATTAGAGGCCCTCCTCTGCCAAGTAAATTGGTTTTAGTTATTGAAAGACATATCCCTAATTAACAACATTTAACCCCTTAGCTTTTAATTAGTATTTGCCTATGCATTGCTTTTACCCAGTTTCCCACACCCAGGCTGTCATGGCTTTGGCATGGTTAAAAGAGCATAACCCACCAGAGCCATAGGGAATACATATGTTAATAAGATATAGAACTTTCACCTGTTTGGTTTTGTTAAATGGTTTTTTAATTATAATTATGTGTTGTGTCCCAGTTTGTGAGCGTTTGACACTTTAGTATTGTCAAGTGTTTCCTCTCCTCGATTTATTATAAACTTTCCACCACAGAAAATGATATTGGCAGTGGATTTTTTTTACCATTTTCAAGCTAATATTCTCGATAGCCATGGTGAAATCTTGAAAGATATAAAATGTTTATAAGATAAATAGGAAAGTTTAGTATACTAAAATTATCATACACTCGTTCCATCCCATGTTATAAGATGGTTTTGCAAGCTAACATAGCTCACAAAAACGTCTTATATTGTGGGACGGAGGGAGTATTAGATTAGTTCCCAAATATGCAACAAAATAAAAATGTGAATCACAACCCAAGTATTTTGCTCACATCCCGCTGGACATGAACACATGCAATACTACCAAAATTTGCTCCCATGTAGCCATAGCTTTGGTGTAATGACGCAGACCACACCATAGGTTTGCTTTTCCTCCTCCATGTTGTTTTATGTGTTCGGCAAGCCGTTCACGGTCGTTGGCATGTATGTATGTACATGTACCCATGTCTTTGATGCATTTAAATTAAAATAAACCTGTTTAGATTAGACGTGCAAGTGTGACGCAATCAAGTATGTGTAGCTATGTGATTGACCTTGACAATAAATCCTAAATCCACCCTGAAGCTCCCATCTGTCCGCCATATATATATATTGACCATCGACCTCTAACGACAGCCCTATTTCCATATAGCACCAAATTCTATTCGAATCGAAAGAAATGCATGTGTAGGACATCAATTTCATGCATACACTATGTGCATCGTAAGTCTTCACACCTGGTTCATGTTACGGACCAGTTGTTGGTACCATATATTGAAGGCAGTACGACCACCAATAGTGTCGGCATGCCGTACTACATAGACCAGTCAAGTAGCATCTCATTCAGCCGACATTCCCATCTGCGTTCATGGCGTCTGAGGAAGTGCGTGGATGCAAGGAGGAGCACTCCATGATCCAGTTAGTGCATCTCCTCGCCACGTGCGTTGATGCCATCTATGTGGGCCACTGCGTGGTCGTGATAGATGAATTGGCCGGATCTAAGCACGATGCAATCTTGACGACCTTTGTTATGGGCCAACTAATGGTTCGCTATTGCGCTAGCATGGCTCTTCTTCCCGGCGTGCCTTACCGAAGGAGCACGCTACTAAGCACTGCACCATCATACGTCCCCAGCCAAGTCCACTTCAGGCAAACCAAGCCGTCCTCGAAGCATCTTGGAAGGGTGGTGTCCGTCTTTGCATCTCTGCATAATACTGCTCACTGTGAGATTTTCATTTTGAGGGAGAGAGGAGGCTATAATTTCTATTATAGTGTTTCCATGTAGATCTACTCATTTATATGTCTTCTGTTCTACAGAAAGACCTGCCCGTGTGTTTATACATGTAGCAAGATCTGGTCGTTTAGATATGTGCATGTCACACTTATATTGCATGCATGTAGAAAGACCTGGCCGTCTGTTTTTTTTCCTTTTTTTGGGAAAAATCTTTCTTTTTTGACGGT
>NC_041391.1:271047690-271049057 GCF_002162155.2 Triticum dicoccoides
ACGGGGGATGGTTTTAGATGTTTCTAGTGTGTACGTGATTTTTTTTGAGTGGTACGTGATATAGTTTTTTTTGCAGAGATATGTGATATATATTTAGGTGTGTATGTAACTTGTAGGTTTCCTTCTATTATACGTCTGCCTATCCTATACGTGATTGTACTTTGAACCGTCTCATCAAAATAGATGTATTCTTCTCCTGTTAGATGTTCCAAACTTGTACGTCTCCTTGTCCAATTTTTTTACCTGCTCGTGCTTTGCACCTTTCCATCTACATGTACGTGAGTTCTCAAAAATAACATATGTACCTGACAACGTCCTATGTTCCAAAAAAGGCACCCACACAATATTTGTATGTAACGTTTACATCTTTAAATCTTAACCGTTAATTTTCAAAATTAATGGTTGATATATTTTAATATATGTGGATCAACGTGGTGTCTTATTTGTCTTCTGTGTTAATTATATAATAGATAGGCATAAGTATTGTGACATAACGTGTAATAACAGCCCATAATGCAATAAATATCAATATAAAAGCATGATGCAAAATGGACGTATCAATGAATGGGATCACATCATTAGGAGAATGATGTGATGGACATGACCCATCCATTAGCTTAGCATTATGATCGTGTTAGTTTCATTGCTACTGCTTTGTTCATGACTTATACAAGTTCCTCAGACTATGAGATTATGCAACTCCCGAATACCGGATGAACACTTTGTGTGCTACCAAACGTCACAACGTAAAAGGGTGATTATAAAGGTGCTCTACAGGTGTCTCCGAAGGTGTTTGTTGTGTTGGCATAGATCAAGATTAGGATTTGTCACTCCATGTTTCGGAGAGGTATCTCTGGGCCCTCTCGGTAATACTCATCACTATAAGCCTTGCAACCATTGTGACAAATGAGTTAGTTGCGGGATGAAGTATTACAGAACGAGTAAAGAGCCTTGCCGGTAACGAGATTGAACTAGGTATTGAGATACCATCGATCGAATCTCGAGCAAGTAACATACCGATGACAAAGGTAACAATGTATGTTGTTATGTGGTCTGGCCAATAAAGATCTCGTAGAATATGTAGGAACCAATATGAGCATCCAGGTTCCGCTATCGGTTATTGACCGGAGACGTGTCTCGGTCATGTCTACATAGTTCTCGAACCCGTAGGGTCCGAACGCTTAATGTTCGATGATGATTGTATTATGAGTTTATGTGATATGTTGTACCAAAGATTGTCTGGACTCCCAGATGTGATCACGGACATGACGGGGAGTCTCGAAATGGACGAGACATAAAGATTGATATATTGGTCGACTATATTCGGACACCAAAAGTGTTCCGGAGAAGTTTCGGATATAACTGGA
>NC_041391.1:271049282-271089713 GCF_002162155.2 Triticum dicoccoides
ATTGGGCCTCATGGGCCTTAGTGGAGAAGAGAGAGGGCAGCCAGGAGGTGGCGCGCGGCCCCCCTTTCCCCAGTCCGAATTGGACAAGGGGAAGGGGCGGCCGCCCCCCTCTCCTTCCTTCTCTCCACCTCCTCCTTCCCCCTCTTCTCCTTCTTGGACTAGGAAAGGTTGGAGACATACTCTTACTAGGAGTAGGAGTCCTCCCCCTTGGCGCGCCCCTTGTTGGCCGCCAGCGTCGTCCTCCCCTCCTTTATATACGGGGGCAGGGGGCACCCTAGAACACACAAGTTGACAATTGTTTAGCCGTGTAAGGTGTCCCCCTCCACAGTTACACATCTCGGTCATATCATCATAGTGCTTAGGCGAAGCCCTGCGCTGGTAACTTCGTCATCACCGTGACCACGCCATCATGGTGAAGAAACTCTCCCTCGGCCTCAACTAGATCAAGAGTATGAGGGACGTCTCCGAGTTAAACGTGTGCTGAACGCGGAGGTGCCATATGTTCAGTGCTTGGATCGGTTGGATCGCAAAGGCGTTCGACTACATCAATCACGTTAACTAAACGCTTCCTCTTTCGGTCTATGAGGGTACGTGGACATAGTCTCCCCTTTTGTTGCTATGCATCACCTAGATAGATCTTGCATGATCGTAGGATTTTTTTTGAAATTACTGTGTTCCCCAACAGTGCCATCTGAGCCAGGTCTATGCGTAGATGTTATATGCACGAGTAGAACACACAAAGTGTTGTGGGCGATAATAGTCATACTGCTTACCACCATGTCATACTTTGTTCCGACGGTATTGTTGGATGAAGCGGCTCAGAAAGACATTACGCGTACGCTTACGCAAGACTGGTTCTACCGACGTGCTTTGCACATAGGTGGCTGGTGAGTGTCTGTTTCTCCAACTTTAATTGAATCGTGTGTTGCTACGCAGGTCCTTGTTGAAGGTTAAAACAACACACTTGATGAAAAATCGTTGTGGTTTTGATGCATAGGTACAAACGGTTCTTGCTAGAAGCCCGTAGCAGCCACGTAAAACTTGCAACAACAAAGTAGAGGATATCTAACTTGTTTTTGCAGGGCTTGCTATGATGTGATATGGTCAAGCATGATGTAATATAAATTTTTGTATGAGATGATCATGTTTTGTAGCAAAGTTATCGCCAACTGGCAGGAGCCATATGGTTTTCGCTTTATTGTATGCAATGCAATCACCATGTAATTGTTTTACTTTATCACTAAGCGGAAGCGATAGTCGTAATAACAATAGGTGGCAAAATGACAATGATGCTACGATGGACATCAAGGTGTCGCGCCGGTGATGTTGGAGATCATGACGATGCTTCGGTGATGGAGATCATAAGCACAAGATGATGATGGATATATCATGTCACATATTTTGATTGCATGTGAAGTTTATCCTTTATGCATCTTATTTTTCTTAGAACGTCGGTAGCATTATAAGATAATCCCTTACTAAAATTTCAAGGTACAAGTGTTGTCCTTGAGTATGCACCGTTGTTACAGTTCGTCATGCCGAGGCACCACGTGATGATCGGGTGTGATAAGCTCTACATTCACATACAACGGGTGCAAGCCAGTTTTTGCACACGCATGATACTCGGGTTAAACTTGAAGAGCTAGCATATGCAGATATGGCCTCGGAACACTGAGACCGAAAGGTCGAGCACGAATCGTATAGTAGATATGATCAACATAGTGATGTTCACCATTAAAAACTACTCCATCTCACGTGATGATCGGAGATGGTTTAGTTGATTTGGATCACGTGATCACTTAGATGATTAGGGGGATGTCTAAGTGGGAGTTATTAAGTAATATGATTAATTGAACTATAATTTATCATGAACTTAGTACCTGATAGTATCTTGCATGTCTATGTTGTTGTAGATCAATGACCCATGATACCGTTCCTTTCAATTTTAATGCGGTCCTAGAGAAAGCTAAGTTGAAAGATGATGGCAGCAACTACACAGACTGGGTCTATAACTTGAGGATTATCCCCATTGCTGCACAGAAGAATTACGTCTTGGAAGCACCGTTAGGTGTACCACCCGCGCACACAACTGCAGACATTGGGAATGCCTGGCAGACGCGTGTTGATGACTACTCGATAGTTCCGTGTGCCATGCTTTACGGCTTAGAACCGGGACTTCAATGACGTTTTGAACGTCATGGAGCATATGAGATGTTCCAGGAGTTGAGGTTGATATTTCAAACAAATGCCTGGATTGAGAGATATGAGGTCTCCAATAAGTTCTATAGCTGCAAGATGGAGGAGAATAGTTCTGTCAGTGAACACACACTCAGAATGTCTGGGTACCACAACCACTTGAATCAACTAGGAGTTAATCTTCCTGATGATAGTGTCATTGACCGAGTTCTTCAATCACTGCCACCAAGCTACAAAATCTTCTTGATGAATTATAATATGCAAGGGATGAACAAGACTATTCCCGAGCTCTTCACGATGATAAAAGCCGCGGAGGTAGAAATCAAAAAGGAGCATCAAGTGTTGATGGTCAATAAGACCACTAGTTTCAATAAAAAGGGCAAAGGGAAGAAAGGGAACTTCGACAAGAATGGCAAAAAGGTTGCTGCTCAAGAGAAGAAACCCAGGTCTGGACCTAAGCCTGAAACGGAGTGCTTCTACTGTAAAGGGGCTGGTCACTGGAAGCGGAACTGCCCCAAGTATTTGGCGGATAAAAAGGATGGCAAAGTCAGAGTATATTTGATATACATGTTAGTGATGTGTACTTAACTAATGCTCGCAGTAGCACCTGGGTATTTGATACTGGTTCTGTTGCTCATATTTGCAACTCGAAACATGGGGCTATGGATTAAGCGAAGATTGGCTAAGGACGAGGTGATGATGTGCATGGGAAATGGTTCCAAAGTCGATGTGATCATGGTCGGCACGCTACCTCTACATCTACCTTCAGGATTAGTTTTAGAACTGAATAATTGTTATTTGGTGCCAGCGATGAGCATGAACATTATATCTTGATCTTGTTTGATGCGAGACGGTTATTCATTTAAATCAGAGAATAATGGTTATTCTATTTATATGAGTAATATCTTTTATGGTCCTGCACCCCTGCTAAGTGGTCTATTTTTATTGAATCTCTATAGTAGTGATAGACATATTCATAGTGTTGAAGCCAAAAGATTGAAGTTTAATAATGATAACTTATTTGTGGCATTGCCGTTTGGGTCATATCTGTGTACAGTGCATGAAGAAACTCCATACTGATGGACGTTTGGAATCACTTGATTATAAATCACTTGGTGCTTGCGAACCGTGCCTTATGGGCAAGATGACTAAAACTTCATTCTCCGGAACAATGGAACGAGCTACTGACTTATTGGAAATAATGCATACCGATGTGTGCGGTCCAATGAGTATTGATGCTCGTGGTGGGTATCGTTATTTTCTCACCTTCACAGATGATTTGAGCAGATATGGTTATATCTACTTAATGAAGCATAAGTCTGAAACATTTGAAAAGTTCAAAGAATTTCAGAGTGAAGTGCAAAATCATCGTAACAAGAAAGTGAAGTTTCTACGATCTGATCATGGAGGAGAATATTTGAGTTACGAGTTTGGTCTTCATTTGAAATAACTAGGGATAGTTTCACAATCAACGCCACCTGGAACACCAGAGCGAAATGGTGTCCGAACATCGTAATCGTACTTTATTAGATATGATGCGATCTATGATGTCTCTTACTGATTTACCGCTATTGTTTTGGGGTTATGCTCCAGAGGCTGCCGCATTCACTTTAAATAGGGCACCATCAAAATCCGTTGAGACGACGCCTTATGAACTGTGGTTTCGCAAGAAACCAAAGTGGTCATTTCTTAAAGTTTGGGGCTGTGATGCTTATGTGAAAAAGCTTCAACCTGATAAGCTCGAACCCAAATTGGAGAAGTGTGTCTTCATAGGATATCCAAAGGAAACTGTTGGGTACACCTTCTATCATAGATCCGAAGGCAAAATCTTTGTTGGTAAGAATGGATCCTTTCTAGAGAAGGAGTTTCTCTCAAAAGAAGTGAGTGGGAGGAAAGTAGAACTTAATGAGGTAAATGTACCTTGTCCCTTATAGGAAAGTAGTTCATCACAGAAATTAGTTCCCGTGATTCCTACACCAATTAGTGAGGAAGCTAATGATGATGATCATGAAGTTTCAGATCAAGTTACTACCGAACCTCGTAGGTCTTCCAGAGTAAGATGCACACCAGAGTGGTACGGTAATCCTATTCTGGAAGTCATGTTACTAGACCATGATGAACCTACGAACTATGAGAAAGCGATGATGAACCCAGATTCCGCGAAATGGCTCGAGGCCATGAAATCTGAGATGGGATCGATGTATGAGAACAAAGTCTGGACTTTCGTGGACTTACCCTATGATCGGCAAGCCATAGAAAATAAATGGATCTTTAAGAAGAGGACCGACGCAGACGGTAATGTTACTGTTTACAAAGCTCGACTTGTTGCGGAAGGTTTTCGACAAGTTCAAGGAGTTGACTACGATGAGACTTTCTCACCCGTAGCGATGCTTAAGTCTGTCCGAATCATGTTAGCAATTGCTGCATTTTATGATTATGAAATTTGGAAAATGGATGTCAAAACTGCATTCCTGAATGGATTTCTGGAAGAAGAGTTGTATATGATGCAACCGGAAGGTTTTGTCGATCCAAAGGGTTCTAACAAAGTGTGCAAGCTCCAGCAATCCATTTATGGACTGGTGCAAGCCTCTCGGAGTTGGAATAAACGTTTTGATAGTGTGATCAAAGCATATGGTTTTATACAGACATTTGGAGAAGCCTGTATTTACAAGAAAGTGAGTGGGAGCTCTGTAGAATTTCTAATCTTATATGTAGATGACATATCGTTTTTTGGAAATGATATATAATTTCTGGATAGCATAAAGGGATACTTGAATAAGAGTTTTTCTATGAAAGACCTTGGAGAAGTTGCTTACATATTAGGCATCAAGGTCTATAGAGATAGATCAAGACGCTTAATTGGACTTTCACAAATCACATACCTTGATAATGTTTTGAAGAAGTTCAAAATGGATCAGTCAAAGAAAGGGTTCTTGCCTATGTTACAAGGTGTGAAGTTGAGTCAGACACAAAGCCCGACCACCGCAGAAGATAGAGAGAAATTGAAAGTCATTCCCTATGCTTCAGCCATAGGTTATATCATGTATCCAATGTTGTGTACCAGACATGACGTATGTCTTGCTATAAGCATAGCAGGGAGGTACCAAAGTAATCCCGGAGTGGAGCACTGGACATCGGTCAAGAAGTTCCTGAAATACCTGAAAAGGACTAAGGATATGTTTCTCATTTATGGAGGTGAAAAAGAGCTCGTCTTAAACGGTAATGTCGATGCAAGCTTTGACACTGATCCGGATCACTCTAAGTCGCAAACCGAACACATTTTTTTATTGAATGGAGGAGCTGTCAGTTGGTGTAGTTCCAAGCAGAGCGTCGTGGCAGGAAATGAAGCAGAGTACATTGCTGCTTCGGAAGCAGGAAATGAAGGAGTTTGAATGAAGGAGTTTATATCTTATCTAGGTGTCATACCTAGTGCATCGGGTCCAATGAAAAATCTTTTGTGACAATACTGGTGCAATTGCCTTGGCAAAGGAATCCAGATTTCACAAGATAGCGAAGCACATCAAGAGACGCTTCAATCCCATCCGTCATCAAATGTCAGAAGGGTACATAGAGATTTGCAAGATACACACGGATCTGAATGTTGCAGACCCGTTGACTAAGCCTCTCTCACGAGCAAAACATGATCAGCACCAAAGCTCCATGGGTGTTAGAAGCATTACTATGTACTCTAGATTATGGACTCTAGTGCAAGTGGGAGACTGAAGGAAATATGCCCTAGAGGAAATAATAAAGTTATTATTTATTTCCTTAATTCATGATAAATGTTTATTATTCATGCTAGAATTGTATTAATCGGAAACTTAGTACATGTGTGAATACATAGACAAAACATGTAGTCCCTAGTATGCCTCTACTTGACTAGCTCGTTAATCAAAGATGTTTATGTTTCCTAACCATAGACCTATGTTGTCATTTTATTAATGGGATCACATCATTAGGAGAATGATGTGATGGACATGACCCATCCGTTAGCTTAGCATTATGATCATGTTAGTTTCATTGCTACTGCTTTCTTCATGACTTGTACAAGTTCTTCAGACTATGAGATTATGCAACTCACGAATACCGGAGGAACACTTTATGTGCTACCAAACATCACAACGTAAAAGGGTGATTATAAAGGTGCTCTACAGGTGTCTCCGAAGGTGTTTGTTGGGTTGGCATAGATCAAGATTAGGATTTGTTACTCCGTGTTTCGGAGAGGTATCTCTGGGCCCTCTCGGTAATACTCATCACTATAAGAGTTGCAAACATATCGACTAATGAGTTAGTTGTGGGATGAAGTATTACGGAACGCGTAAAGAGACTTGCCGGTAAAGATATTGCACTAGGTATTGAGATACCGACGATCAAATCTCGGGCAAGTAACATACCGATGACAAAGGGAACAATGTATGTTGTTATGCGGTTTGACTGATAAAGATCTTCACAGAATATGTAGGAACCAATATGAGCATCCAGGTTCCATTATTGGTTATTGACAGGAGACATGTCCCGGTCATGTCTACATAGTTCTCGAACCCGTAGGGTCCGCACGCTTAACATTTGTTGATGATTGTATAATGCATTTATGTGATATGTTGTACCGAAGATTGTTCGGAGTCCGGGATGTGATCACGGACATGACGAGGAGTCTCGAAATGGTCAAGACATAAAGATTGATATATTGGATAACTATATTCGGACACCGGAAGTGTTCAGGAAAAGTTTTGGAAATAACCGGAGTACCGGGGGTTACCGGAACCCCCCGTGAAGCTATTGGGCCTCATGGGCCTTAGTGGAGAAGAGAGAGGGCAGCCAGGAGATGGCGCGTGGTCCCCCTTGCCCCAGTCTGAATTGGACTAGGGGAAGGGGCGGCGGCCCCCCTCTCCTTCCTTCTTTCCACCTCCTCCTTCCCCCTCTTCTCCTTCTTGGACTAGGAAAGGTGGGAGACCTACTCCTACTAGGAGTAAGAGTCCTCCCCCTTGGCGTGCCCCTAGTTGACCGCCGGCCTCCTCCTCCCTTCCTTTATATACGGGGGCAGGGGGCGCCCTAGAACACACAAGCTGACAATTGTTTAGCCGTGTGCGGTGCCCCCCTCCACAGTTACACACCTCGGTCACATCATCGTAGTGCTTAGGCGAAGCCCTGCTCTAGTAACTTCATCATCACTGTGACCACGCCGTCGTGCTAACGAAACTCTCCCTCGTCCTCAACTGGATCAAGAGTACGAGGGACGTCTCCGAGCTGAACGTGTGCTGAACATGGAGGTGATGTACGTTCGGTGCTTGGATCGGTTGGATCGCGAAGACATTCGACTACATCAACCGCGTTAACTAAATGCTTCCGCTTTTGGTCTACGAGGGTACGTGGACACACTCTCTGCTCTCATTGCTATGCATCACGTACATAGATCTTGCGTGATCGTAGGATTTTTTTTGAAATTACTACGTTCCCCAACAAGAGGATTGTCTCCGCGGATCATGAGCTTGTCATGGGGTAAGTTGGGACACCCCTACAGGGTTTAAACTTTCGAGAGTCGTGCCCGTGGTTTTGTGGCAGATGGGAATTTTTAATATTCGATTATCGAGAACTCGACACCAAACCCGAAATAAAATACACGAACTGCATGCGTAACCGTGGGCGTCTCTTTTCGAGTGAGTTCGAGAAGAGAACACCGTGGGGTTATGTTTGAACGTAAGTAGTTCATGATCACTTCTTGATCATTACTAGTTTGTGACTGTTTGCGTAGTTTCTCATCTTATTCTTGTACTCGTAAGTTAGCCACCATACTATGCTTAATTGCTTGCTGCAACCTGACCACTTATCCTTTCCATACCCATTAAGCTTTTATAGTCTTGATACCCATGGTAATGGGATTGCTGAGTCCTCGTGGCTCACAGTTTACTACAACAACATCTGCATGTATAGGTAATGCGATGATCCGACACGAGAGTGATGCTTGCTTGTTTTCGAGTTCTTTTGCTTCTTCTTCGATCAGGGGTTAGGTTCCTGGTCGACAGGCTGGGCTGACAAGGTGGATGTCGTTTGAGTTTCTGTCTGTGTTTCATTCGTAGTCAGATGTAGTTCTCATGTATGATGTTTGATGTATTCTTGTGGAATTTGTATTCCCTTTCTATGTATACCCATCTATTATGTAATGGTACGATGTAATGATATCCACCTTGCAAAACCGTTTCAATATGCGGCTCTATCCTTGGTAGGACCTTCGAGTTCCTTTCAGAAAAGATCACATATTGGGGGTGACACTGTGTGAGCCCCGATAGGTCCTGCCGGGACACCTTGGTTGTCTGCTTCTGGGTGTGGCCTCGCCCCTTGACGGGCTCGCCTGCCCGGCATGGGAGTCCTCTCTCTTGGTGGTATCTTTCTTCTTGACTTGATCTTGGCCCCTCCGATCTACATGTTGGTCCTACAAATCTCGTGGTCCCTTGTGCTCTAACTTGAGCTGGTGCTTCGATCTTGTTCCCGTGCATGTGCATAGTCTGGGCAACAGACCCAGGGTTTGTTGCACTGACAGCTAGGAAGAAACTATTGTACAAAAAATAGCAAAAACATACCAAAATTTCTTAATCCGCACCGAAAAACTACTACCTAGTGCCGATTAGGCTCATTTAAACCCGTTTATGATAGGGTTGCCCACACGTCTGTGCTGATGAGGCAGCTTAAACCAACACATTTTGTTTGACCGTTGACACGAGGGACCCAGATCTGACCTTCTATCCAGTTCTTCCTCCTCCAATCATTATTTTTCCTGAAAATTACATCATACAGTTCTCATGCATGTTCGTCGGTGGCACCGGTGATGAGCAAGCTGGCCGTCGCTCCGCCGGATGAGCCGGACGCCGCAATGGTATAGGTGCAACAAACCCTGGGTCTGTTTCCGAGACTATGCACAGGCACAGGAACAAGATCGAAGCACCAGCCTAAGTCATAGTACAAGAGACCAAGAGCTTCGAAGGAGCAACATGAAGATCAAAAGGACCAAGGTCAAGCCAGAGAAGCAAGATACCACTGAGAGAGAGAGGCTTCCCTTGCCGAGCAAGCGAGCCCAACAAGGGGCGAGGCCACCCCAAAAGCAAAGAACCAAGGTGTCCCCGCAAGGCCTGCTGGGACTCATGGAGGCAAGACCACCTCACCAACTACTCCACCATGACCCACGTCATGGACCAATGCAGTGTCAAGCCGCAGAGTGACTAAGTGGCAAACACTCGCCATATGGCAGCCATTCCCTGTAGGAAAAACCCAGAGATGACACCCGTCCTGCAACATGTCAAGCGAGCAGGAGTGAAGCTGGCAAGACGGCCCAACGAGCCTTGCCGGGCAACCAACGATGTGACATTGAGCGGTGCATTTAATGCGCACTATCAGCCCGCAGAGTTAGGTATGATAGCACTGTTTGCTATGTTATCAGTGCATAATGACTACTTTTCCATTGTGGTAACCCCTTGATCTATAAGAGGAGGCCCATGGTAGCCATAGAAAGGGTTAGAAGGTTAGATAACTCACACCCCCATACGTGCGTATTTGATGCTGCCAGGAGGCAACCCCTGCCGGGCAAGTGTACTATGCCCCATCACCACCTTTCCACCATTAATCCACCAAAGTAGGAGTAGGGTTTTGCGCCTCGCGGTGGCCCGAACCTGGGTAAAATTACTCGGCCGATCCCTGTTGTGCTGCCCCACGCTGATATTCTCTTTGTGCAACATGACGCCCACTGCCAACCTAGCAACGGACCCCCTGGTCCCATAGGTGGCCATGGTTTCCCGTGACATCTTTGGCGCGCCAGGTAGTGGGATCACTTGCGCGAACCTGAAGGCATGTGCAGCACGTCATCTTCATCACCATCTTCATCTTTGACGGCGCCATCGACCATGGAGCCCAAGGAGAAGCCCGATCCTTCGGCTCACCCATCGACCTCGAAGGCTCCGCCGCCCAAGGCCTCTAGCACCGCGGGGTGTGCGGAGATGCACGAGGACGTGAACGCTGCTGGGGATGTGGTCGGAGCAGGCGGCACCGTCACCACTTCCCCCGCGGCCGACGCACGAGTAAGAGGCATCGGAGGGGAGCAGCGTCAACAACACCACGACGGCCATGCTTCGCAAGGTACAGGTGAAGGGGTTACTCCATCTGCACCTCTCTCCCCCACCGACGGGCACAACCAGAGCAAGGCCACGCGGACCAGGTCAAATCGCCGCCCTCCGGCCGCTCCCACCATGGGTGCAGTCGCAGTGCGTGCACCTCTCCCGGAACACGTCGACCAAGCCGATGCGCCCGAGGGAGCTGCTGGCCCTCAAGCGCCTTTGCCGCCCAACATCTAGGTGGTCGGCCCGCAGCAGCAGTGGGGACATGACACCCCCACCATTAGCAACGTCTAGAGCCGAGCGACGGTACGAATGACTTCTTCATCATCCATGCCAAACCCAGCTTCGAAGGCCATGGCGCAGGCTCAACTACTGCTGAGGTTTCCCCCGGCGGCCGAGTAGATGTACAAATGGCGTGCCACCATCCAAAGTCTGCTCGGTTTCACAGAAGCTGGGGGCTCACGGCGAGCTGGCTCGCCATGGCCTCCCCAAGCGACAGCAATAGCTCATGCTGCTGACCGTACAGAAGTGGCCATCCCCACAGTGCAGTCCCCGCCACGGCAGCCAGCGCAAGCACAACAGAATGAAGATAGTGACGACGTATCAATGGCCTCTTCTGATCCTTGAGCACGTCCAGGCCAACGACGAGCTCCGGAGGATGGGCAGAGAGGAGACGCACGTGTCATCATCGAGCAACGCCGCGACGACCTCTGCCCGACCGACGGGTGCAACGGCCTCGATGTCCATGAGCATGCGCTCGGTATTGGCGGGTGTCTACCTTTCAAGGTTGGCTGCCCTGCCTTTACTATTGAGCTGCAGCAAGTCTGTTGGCCGTCCATTCGTACGTTCAAGCCTGAGATACCTAAGAAGTACGATGGGAGGCTGAACCCGACAGAGTTCCTAAGCATCTACACCATCGATGTTCAAGATGCCCGGGGAAGAGATGAGAAGGTGTTTTCCAACTACTTCACTTTGTCCCTCAAGTACAATGTGAGGTCCTAGCTGATGCACCCACCGCATAACTCCATTTCGCCATGGGCTAACCTGTGCCACGAGTTCATTGACGCCTTCACTGGCGGTCACCAAGAACCCGACAGGCCCAGTGACTTGCGGTTCCTCCATTAGAACAAAGGATAAACCCTCCATATGTATTTATAGAGATTCAGGAAAGTTCATAGAAATATCCTAAATATCCATCCGGTAGCTGTGATAGCAGCCTTCCAGTCCAATGTGCGCAACCGCCAGATTCATTCCAAGATGAACGTGTGGTTGCCCAAGACTGTGAAGGAGCTCTACACATTGGTAAATAAGTGTGCTCGGATGGGGGAGGGAAGGAAGTTGCCCAGAGAGGAAGATTGCACCAATGTTGATTCAGAGGATGATGATGAATCAACCAGTCAGAAGAAGACCAAGAAGCACTATAAGAAGAGGAGGGATAAAAGCAGGGATGACTGTTAAAGGATTGGGCATGCCCAGTACCGGAAAGAAGGCCAAAGCTGAGGTCCCCAGCAAGGAAGCTGCCATGTGCTCTGACTGTCGGGAAGCCGCTGCTGCCAAGAAAGCCGGGAAAGGTGATGGGCCATATTACAAGATTCATCGGACCAAGGGCCATGACCTTTAAGAATTTTATCAAGTTGAGCAGCTTGTTAAGAAATAGAGAGCAGAGTATGAGAAGCTTGACAAGGAAAAAGGTTAGAATGTTGCTGGCGGTAAGGGCCGAGGCAGTGAAGTAAATCGCCCCGGCAAACCCTTTCGGAATCAAGGAAAGCCCGGCAGAGGTAGAGAGAAGGAACCCTGTGATGATGAGAGCGATGGAGGGGATGAAGAAGAAACTAGTGAGAAAGAGTTTCAGAAGGCCGCTAACACCGTGTGCGTTGACGGGGGTGCATATTTGCACACCTCTCACCGCCAACTCAAACGGTGGGCAAGAGAAGTCAATGCCGTGGAGCCAGTGCCAGAGGCCCAGAAGCCACTCAAATGGTCCCGTATGCCCATCATCTTTGGTGAAGATGATCATCCTAGACGCACCATGGCGGTGGGGTGTTTGCCATTGTTGGTCTCTCATACAATTCACAACCTCAAGGTCACAAAGATGTTGGTGGACGGCCTGGCTGGGTAAAATCCGATTTCCCCAGCAGTTATCAACAAGCTTCATATAGCAGAAGAAGAGTTAGAGGTTACTGGCACGTTTCAAGGAATTAATCCCGGCAGGAGCCCTCCTAAGGGAAAGATCACGTTGTCGGTAACGTTTGGGGGAGAACTTAACTACCTGAATGAGAGGATTGTGTTTGATGTGGTCGACCTCCCCATGCCGTACAATGGGATTCTTGGACGCCTGATGAGGGAGTCCTAGATTAAGGGGTCCTTGGATAGCCGGACTATATGTGTATGCCGGACTGTTGGTCTATGATGATGCAAGATAGAAGACTTCATCTTGTGTCCGGATGGGACTCTCCTTTGCATGGAAGGAAAGCTTGGCGATTCGGATATGAAGATTCCTTTCTCTGTAACCGACTCTGTGTAACCCAAGCCCCCTCCAGTGTCTATATAAACCAGAGGGTTTAGTCCATAGGACGACAACAATCACAACCATTGGCTAGATTCTAGGGTTTAGCCTCTATGATCTCGTGGTAGATCTACACTTGTACTACTCATATCATCAAGATCAATCAAGCAGGAAGTAGGTTATTACCTCCATCGAGAGGGCTCAAACCTGGGTAAACATTGTGTCCCCTGCCTCCTGTTACCATTAGCCTAAGCGAGATCCCCCGGTTTTGACACCGACATTAGTGCTTTCATTGAGAGTTCCACTGTGAAGTCGAAGATAGGGTCGATGGCTTGCCTTGCTATCAAGGACAACATCACCTCTGGGGGAGCTCTGGCCTCAGGCCGAACTCTCCGGCTGGGCGACTTTGTCTTGATCGCCCGTTCGGCCGCCGCGCCGACCTTGACTTCTCAAGTCATCCAAAATCGCCTCCGTGTTAGCTCGGAATACGCCGAGCAGATGGATCCAGCGGAGTTATCGTCTTTAAACGGGCTCCTGGATCGCATCGCCGCTCTAGGAGTCGATTCGGACTACGATTGGATTGGGCTTAAACCCGATCAGAGAGAGATTGAATCTCCGCCGATCACCCATCAGATAGCAGTAGTGGAGGAGCGATCCAACAACTCTTCCTCCATACCGAGGACGAAGTATGTCCGCATATCCGAGCTCATCAAGCCGGATACATGTCTGCAGGGAGAAGTTCCCTGAACTCCGAAGTTAGAATCGGACTATGGTCCAGAAATATCAGTTTACATCTTGGAGTCTGAACTATTAAGTTTGGAAACTCCTGAAGCTTTGGGTCACGAATGAGATCTGGGTTCGGACTTAAATCCACCCACCCGCCCAGACTCAAGCGATCTTTCCCACATCAGACAAAAGTCCCAAAAGACTGTACATCACTTTTGGGCCAGATTCCTCATCATCAAGGACACGGTCAAGGACTGTTGCGAGGAAGATGCAATCTCATTATTCTGCAAAAAATGCATGGACAAGGGACTCCTCAACGCCATAAATCGCCGTCACATATCACACTTCGATGACTTGGTGATCATAGTACAGAAGTACTGCGTGATGGAAAGTGCCTGGAAAACTCAGGCAGCCTTTTGGGATCCACTGGCTCTCGCTAAACCCCTCGTCCGAACAAAAAGGGTGTACCCTAGTAGGTCACCTGATCCAATTGCGAAGAAATCAAAGCCCACTTCAGGGCGTGCAACCATTTTGGAGGGATGGCTTGATAGGCCATGAAAAATACACACCACACCGGATACCATACCAACACACAGCCTTAGAGCATGTTGGATACTTCGGCACATGGCCAAGAGCGGCGAGGATATCCTCATAAAAAACACCGCAGCGCAACATCCCACAGAACACAATGCTACCGTATTGATAGTATTTGAGACTTTTGCCTCAGGTAATAGGCGCAAGAGAGCACTCCGTGGCCTCGCCGAAGTCTGCCAAGTCACAGCAATAAACCCCTGGAACAACACGGCCATAACTTTCAGTGCCAGTGACGAACCGCAATTCAAGAAAGTCCGGGCACCAGTCGCCTTAGTCCTCAGTCCAATCGTGGACGGCTTCCGGCTTACCAAAGTGCTCATGGGCTGCGGTAGCGGACAAAACCTCATTTACGAGGAAACTCTCAATAAAATGGAAATAGACAAGAGCCGCATTGAATAAAGCAGCACAACCTTTAGAGGAATTATTCCCAGCCGGGAGGCATGATGTGAGGGAAAAATCACACTCGACGTGGTATTCGGCACCCCGGAGAATTATTAGTCCGAAGAAATAACCTTCCACGTGGACCCTTTCACCAGTGGATATCACGCCTTGTTAGGGCGGGATGCGTTTGCGATCTTCAAGCTATACCCCATTACGGGTACATGAAGCTCAAAATGCCTGGGCTAAATGGAATCATCACCCTTGCCAGCGATCCGGACACAACACTCCGTGCTGAAAATAAAACAGTCGCCTTGGCCCTTGAAGCATTGTCTGAAGCCCTCGAGGCCGAAGAATTAACCGCATTAGGCTCCACATGTCACATCCTAGTTAGCCATGCATTAGAGTGTTGCATCATGTTTAATCTTTCATCAGAAACCTGAAATGGGGATGACAGAACCCCCAGTCCCCTCTGAATCCAATTAGGGTTTACTAAAAACTTTTTCAATGAACGTGAAATGCCCTTCTAAAATGCCCATCATTTTTGTCTTGGGTCAGAACCTCTGCCAAAAGTGGTGCACATTTTCCTAGGCCAGCTTAGGGTTTTTGAATTAAATCATAAATATTTGAATTTGGGCATTTAAAATTATATAAAATATTTAAATGCTCAAATATCTCCAAACTAAAATGTTTCATGTTGGAAATAATCCAACTATGGGCCAGGAGTAGTTTGGTGATTTTAGGAGTAGCCTAAGTATTTTATTTAATTCAACAAAGTTGCAGAAGTATTAAAAAACAGAAAACAAAAAAATGGAAAAAGCTTACCTGGCGCCCAGCACCCGGCCCACCTGCCGGCCCAGCCCAGCACCGCGCCAGCGAGCTGCTTGCCGGCCAGGCAGGCAGGCGGGTGCTCGACGGTGAGCACCGCATGGGTGCCACGCACCTGCTCGCCGCCTCGCTGCCTCCCTCGCCAGGCTAACGCCGTGAATCGGCCTCTCTCTCTCTCCCGAACCTCCCAAACACCCCCTCTCCTCTCCAGTTCCTCTCCCTCGCTCCCCCACGCCATGGCCGACGCCATCGCCGCCACCCCCTCGCCGTAGCCACGCCCTCCGTCAACCCCACGCTGTGCCACCGTGTCCAGGAGCTCCGCCGCCGTCCACTTCATCGAGCTAGCCGAGCCCGTGTGCTCGTGCGGCCCGAGACCACCGCACCGACCTCGCCCAAGCTCGCCGTCGCCGGAGATCCCCTTCAACGCCGTCGCCGCCTCAGCTCGTCCCCGACCCCGCCGGTGGCCTCTACGGGAGCGCTGTGAGCCTAGCTACCCCTCCGACCCTCCCTCTCTCATTCCCGAGCCGTGTAGCCACCGCACAAAGATCACACGCACACACCGCCGCGGATCTCGTCGCCGACGTGCTCCCGGCCATCCTCCGGCCAACCTGCGGTGGCCAACGCACTCACCACGCTGCGTTGGGCCCAACCATGCACTTCCCGCACCTCCCCGCACACCCTAGGCCGAGTTCGCTTTCACCCGAACTCCAGTGGCCGCCAAGGTCGTCGCCGGCGCGAACTCCGGCCACCCCGACCCCAACGGACTCCACCAAGAGCTGCGGCTCGTCCTCAGCTCCACTCCGGTGGTCTCCGTGACCCATTTGGTGGCCGAAACAGCCAAAACCACTCCCGCCGCCGCGTCGGGCTCGCCGGCGGCTAAACGCCAGCGCCGCTGGCATTGACTTTGACCACGGGTGGGCCCTGGTTGACTCCCCTGAGTCAATGACAGGTGGGGCCCAGCCCTGTTAATTAAATAAGTTTAGTTTTAATTAAACTTTAATTAAATTAATCACCCTGACACGCGGGACCCACTATCAGGTTTGACCCGGACGTGTTCTGTTGACCTGCTGACGTCACACTGACGTCAGGCTGATGCAATAATTGATTTTCTGGAATTAATCTAATATAGGAAATTCCAGAATATAATTTAAACTTCAAAAATTCATAACTTTTATTCTGTAACTCCAAATCAGACAAATTATATATGAAAAATGATCAGAAAAATCCAATCTATCCATCTGTACTATTTTCATGCATGACTAAACAAGTTAACTTGATGTTTAATGCAGAACAAGGAAAGGCACTTTAAAAGGCCATGTTTGAGTTTGAAATTTGAATCTTTGATTCAAATTGGTCCAAACCCTTCTGGTCTTAGTTGCATTAGCCCAACACACTCATATTGCTATGTTTCATGCATGCATCATACTGTTGCACATTGTTTGGTGATGGTTGTGTATCGGTGTCCTTTGCGACAGGTTCTGCCTCCGAGGAGTATCGTGATTACCCTAACGAAGAACCGTATCAGTGCATCGAACCATCAGGCAAGCAACCAACCATTTGATCATATCGATACAATCCCATGTTCTCGCTCCTGCTCTCTTTTACTGCATTAAGACAACGCGTTTCAAACTGCTGTGTGCTACGGTAGTTGAACCAACTTCCTCTGCATGACCTGTCATTGCCACAGTAACTAGATGAAACCCACTAGCATGTGTAGGAGTTGTTTGAGCCATATGTATGTGTTGTTCCTACCTTGCTATGCCTGCTATGCTTAGAGTCGTGTCAGGTCTGGTTCATCTGGGTGATGGGCTAGAGTGAAATGATTATGTCGGTAATGGGAGTGGTGTGGTGAACACGATTTGGTAAAGGTATCGATGAGAGGCCATGTAGGAGTACATGGTGGGTTGTTTCATTGAAGCCAACCTTAAGCACTGAGATCTGTATGTGTGATTTAAGAACCAGCTACCACCATGCATTGGGCCCAAAACCAATGGACCCTCTCGACTTCTTATTCACCCTAGTTCTCTGTCCAGGAGTTGCAAGTAGTTTCTGGTGTTTGTAGCCTACTGGAGGCCGTGGACAGCGCTGACCATAGGGGTGAGCTGTGATGCGGTAGGTACGTGGCACGGTGTACCGAATACCCGTTAGGTATCTCGGGAACCCTGTTCACATCGTTCGGGGCCGTATGGGAAACCTCGGCCGGACTCCCTGCGGATGGAACCTGGATAGGCGATAAACCTGGACTGGAGGCTTAGGTGATTAGGTAGGTCGTGGCCGACACCCACGTTGGGCTTCCGCTTGAAGGTTGCCGAGTACATGTTGTGTAAACGATGGTAAGTGGTGAGAGCGTGTATGAAGGAGTACACCCCTGCAGGGTTAACATGATCTATTCGAATAGCCGCGTCCGCGGTAAAGGACTACTTGGTTGCCTATACAGTTCATAGACAAGTAAATGGAAACTACTAAAAGCCTCAAGATAAGTGTGAGTGCCGAGGATGGCTCTTCCGTAGGAAGACGGAGGTGGATCCCCGGTAGTGTATTGAAGTGGTGAGTAGTGGACTCGTGTGCGCAAAACCATTTCAAGTTGGAGTCTCGTAGGATAGCCTAGCCAAGAGTCAAAGCTGGCTTGCTGCAACAACTCCACCAACCCTTCTTGAAAATGTGCATGTATGTAGGATCTGATGTAAGTCTTGCTGAGTATCTTTGTACTCATGTTGCTATAATCTACATTTTTACAGAAGACGCTGCAACCCCTTCTGATGGGTTCTACGTAGACGTTGACATCAATGAGTAGGCTAAGGCCCAGGTGGTGATCCTGAGCTTGTGAAGGACCACGTAGTATAGCTAGGCTTTCCAAGCCTCTTTTATTTTACTAGTCGTCTGTACTCAGACAAGTTACTTCCGCTGCTAGTTTGTATGACTGTATGACTTGAATGCTGGGTCGTGTGACCCGTATTTGTGTGTATGATTATGTATGGCTCTCTGAGCCTTAAATAAAGTACTTGTGTCGTAGAGTCATGTTGTGATGCCTTGTTGTATTTGCACATATCGAGCATATTGTGTGTATGATTGAAATGCTTGGTATGTGTGGGATCTGACTATCTAGTTGTTTATCTTTAGTAGCCTCTCTTACCGGGAAATGTCTCCTAGTGTTACCGCTGAGCCATGGTAGCTTGCTACTGCTCTGGAACACTTAGGCTGGCCGGCATGTGTCCTTCTTCGTTCCTGTGTCTGTCCCTTCGGGGAAATGTCACGCATTGAGTACCGGAGTCCTGTTAGCCTGCTACAGCCCGGTTTACCGGAGTCCTGCTAGCCCAGTGCTACAGCCCGGACCCACTTGCTGTTGACCGACACGTTCGAAGCTGGGTCATGGATGCCTGTCCCTGTAAGTCTGTGCCACTTTGGGTTTACGACTAGTCATGTCAGCCCGGGCTCCTTATCATATGGATGCTAGCGACACTATCATATACGTGAGCCAAAAGGCGCAAACGGTCCCGGGCAAAGGTAAGGCGACACCCGTGGGGATACCGTGCGTGAGGCCGCAAAGTGATATGAGGAGTTACAGGCTAGATCAATGTGACATCGAGTAGGGGTCCTGACAGCGTTGGCATCAGAGCCGGACTGCCTGTAGGTTCTCCAAGCCAAACTGGTCGATGTTGAGTCTAGAAATTCTTTAGTTATATGTAGGGGAATTGTTTGTGGGTTGGAACGTAAGGCTCTTTTTACTTCTTTATCTTATGACATTCTGATCTGAGTCAGTCTATTCTTCCACCGGGGGTTAAGGAATTAGGATCTATTCTCTCTATCAGGATCACGTGTTACTAATCAGTAGTACCTTATAGGTTTGATGGATACAAGCCTAGTTCAGTTCTACTACCACATTATGTTGCTAGGATGGACTCAGAACTTGATATGATGTTGTTGAGTGTGTATGAAATCCTTTGTCAAATGTCTCAAAATCCTTCTTGAGCATTTACAGCTGTTATGCTGCCGAAATTTTGCTAGAAATTCTAATGCCTTTGCATTATGATTGTGCTTTCAGATGGCCACTCGCGACCTCAATCAAGTGGTTCGCCTGACTCGATGCCTAGATGTACCCGGCCATACTGCCATGTTGGTCAGGGTAATGACTGAGGCTGGATACCGTTGGTATCCTGAGTACACGGTTGAAGAGCAATTTCGGGACTTCAATCAAAGCCAGTATCTCTGCACTGTCAGGATATTTCCATCTTATCCTGGATCCACCGAGCCCCTTCACTGCTCCTATGGACTCGGGGTTACTATTGAGATGGCTGTGCAGGACGCCGCCTACTCTATGATGACCATCATGCGAGTCAGGTCTGGTCTATTTCGGGACTCTGATTTCCGGTATATGCCAGGATCACTTCCGGGAGCACAAGGGTATCTCTAGGCTATCTATGCTGACCCCACCCAGGAGGATTCACGGACTCGCACTACTGCTGAGATGCTCGAGGATAAGGACCGTGAAAATCGGGCCTTGAGGTTAGAGCTCTTCAATACCCGTGCTGACCACTGGGCCACATTGACTTGGTTTGCACCGGCGGTGCAAGCTGGATATTCGGATATGCGCGATCTCTATCCTGTGAGATCTTCTCTGCCAGACGTGATGGGTTGGCGTGATGTAGGAGGCATCACCCCACCTCGCGGTCCCCGCAGGCCACCGTCTGTTGGTCCAAGACCTCATCCTAGTCCCTATGGTCCACAAGCTCCGCGAGATCGTCTGTTTCCGGATGATCATGTTGAGCTTCCAGGCTATGGAGGTGACTTCTACGAGGACTACTACGGATCGGTCTGGGTTAGTGGTAGTATCACTAGTTCGTGTTAGCTGTGTCGTCTATCGTCCTGCGTGACTCGTGGGATATGACCTAATTTGTACTCTTGCCGGAGATGTAGAAAAATAATGTATAGGAGCTTGGGATGCCTCCGATGAGATGTAATCCTCTTTTCACCGTAATAGTACTTGTTTGGTCTTGTACTAAACCCTGTATGGTGTGTATGACGATGGAATAAAGAAGCAGTTTCTGTATCTACCATGTCATACGGATGATCATCTTGCATTTCGAGTTATTCCTTACATTCTGTATCCTATGTCGGAATTTTATCATTCTGACTAAATCATTGTCTTGTTTACCTAGGATGGTCAACACGCGCACTAACCCTGCTCCTCAAGAGCAGGCCGAAGGCAGTGAAGTCAGGAATGCAAATCTGCCTCATCCTCCTTCCCTAGCCGAGGTTATGATGGAAGCCGAAAGAAACAAGCGGGAGACCAACCGTTTGTTGGAGCGTATTGAACAGAACACGGCACACCATCAGAGGACTAACGTGGTGTCACTCAGTGATTTCATCCAGTTACATCCACCCATGTTCCACCACTCCGTCGAGCCTCTCGACGCTGATGACTGGCTTCACAGTATTTCTCACAAACTACGTTCCGCGCTGGTAGCGGAGGCTGACAAGGTCACCTTTGCTGCATATCATCTTGAAGGCCCCGCCAGTCTTTGGTGGGAGAATTATGGAGCTATGCGCCCAGCGGGCCATGTCACTACTTGGGCTGAATTCAGCGAGGCTTTCCATGAGCATCACATTCCGGAGGGTCTCATGGACCGTAAACGTGAGGAATTTTGCAATTTCACCCAAGGCCGACTCTCTGTGGATGCTTACAGCAGGGAGTTTGGTAACCTCGCACGTTATGCAACTGAGGAAGTTTCTACTGATGCTAAGAAGCAAGCGAGGTTCCGTAAGGGACTTAGTCCTGAGCTTCGCCGCGACCTCCGTCTGCATGAGTGCACATCTTTTCAGAAACTTGTTAACAAGGCCATCAGTGCTGAAACTGGTCAGACTGATTATGACGCAACACGCAAGCATGGACGTGACATGGGTTCCTCATCCGGTGCTAGTCCTCAGAAGCGCCGCGTGTGGGTGCCCAACACCGCCCTGCCACCCAGGTTCACACCGAGGCCATCTTTCCAGGCGCCTCGCCCTGTTCAACAGTCTGCACCAGCCAAGCCCTATGGGGGTCCAACCAACAATGCTCCCCCACGTACCAGTTACGTGACCTGTTTCAAGTGTGGGGAATCTGGTCACTATATGCGTGAGTGTCCCCAGACCAACCCCAACAAGTCTGCTAAAGCTGTTGGTCGTGGCAAGCCGACAGGGAAAGTGTTCCACGCCAAGCCGGCCACCGCTACACGTGGCCATGTCAACTGTATCTCTGCCGAAGAAGCTCAAGAGGATCCCAACGTCGTTCTCGGTACGCTCCTTGTTAATTGCCACCCGACATCTGTTCTTTTTGACACAGGAGCCTCTCATTCTTTTATATCTGAAAACTATGCTCGTTTGCATAACATCGCATTCTGTGACATGCCAGCCTCTATGGTAATTCAAACTCCGAGATCCAAATGGCAAACTTCTAGAGTAAGCCATGGAAATGAAATCCAAGTCGACAGACTTGTTTTCCTCGCATCTTTGATAGCCCTTAAATCTTCAGATATTAATATCATTCTGGGTATGGACTGGATGTCAGCTCATCATGCCAAAATTGATTGCTTCTCTAGGACTGTTCAACTCACTCACCCTTCGGGCAAGATAGTCAATGTCTTGACCCGATTAGCCAAGCGACAATTGTATTCTCTTAACGCCAGCCCTTTGCCAGACCTTGAGGACGTTCCGGTAGTCCGTGACTTCTCGAATGTCTTCCCAGAGGAATTGCCAGGTGTTCCACCTGACAGGGATGTTGAATTCGTAATAGACCTCATTCCAGGAACCGTTCCGATTGCTAGAAGACCCTATAAGATGGCACCACTAGAACTAGCCGAGCTTAAGAAACAACTTGATGAGTCCTTGAAAAAGGGTTTCATCCGACCTAGTTCATCTCCGTGGGCTTGCCCCGTCCTCTTCGTCAAGAAGAAGGATGGTACGGACCGGATGGTTGTAGATTACCGACCGGTCAATTTGGTCACAATCAAGAACAAATATCCGCTCCCCAGGATCAACGACCTGTATGATCAGCTCGCTGGATCCTCAGTCTTCTCCAAGATGGATTTGAGGTTGGGCTACCATCAAATCAAAATTAGAAACGGGGACATTCCTAAAACGGCCTTTGTTACTCGTTATGGCCAATACGAGTACACCTTCATGTCCTTTGGTTTAACCAACGCTCCAGCCACCTTTTCTCGGTTAATGAACTCAATCTTCATGGAGTATTTGGATAAATTCGTCGTAGTTTATCTCGATGATATACTCATCTACTCCAAGAACGAGGAAGAACATGCCGAACATCTAAGGCTAGTGTTGAAGAAACTTCGAGAGCATCGCCTTTATGCCAAATTTTCTAAATGTGAATTCTGGTTGTCGGAAGTGACCTATCTAGGTCATGTAATATCTAGTAAAGGTATTGCTGTTAACCCTGAGCGAGTTCAAGCCGTCCTTAATTGGACTCCACCTGAATCGGTCAAGCAAGTTCGGAGTTTTCTGGGCTTAGCGAGCTATTGCCGTCGCTTCGTCGAAAACTTCTCCAAAGTTGCTAAACCTCTAACCGAACTCCTCAAGAAAGATAAAAAGTTTGAATGGACTCCACAATGTGAGCACAGCTTTCAGGAACTGAAAAGACGCCTGACTTCTGCTCCCGTTCTGGTACCGCCAGACTTCTCCAAGGACTTTGTTATCTACTGCGACGCCTCGCGACAAGGACTAGGCTGTATTCTCATGCAAGATCGACACGTAATTGCTTACGCTTCACGGCAATTGCACCCACATGAGGAGAATTATCCTACTCATGATCTAGAGCTTGCAGCTGTAGTCTATGCACTTAAAACCTGGCGACATTACCTCCTCGGTAATCGTTGCGAAATATTCACTGATCACCAAAGTATGAAGTACATTTTCACCCAACCGGATTTGAATTTCAGGCAAAGACGTTGGGTTGAGTTGATCACAGATTTTGACTTAGGAATAACTTACACCCCAGGGAAAGCCAACGTCATGGCTGATGCACTAAGTCGTAAATCTTATTGTAACAACCTAATGTTACAACAAAGTCAACCGCTTCTCCATGAGGAATTTCGGAAGCTTAACCTTCACATTGTCCCTCAAGGTTTCCTTTCCACCTTGGTGGCGAAACCTACCCTTACGGACCAGATCGTCAAGGCACAGAAGGTAGATCCGGGAATCTCCCGCATCAAGAGAAACATCCAGAAAGGAATTGCGAATTGTTTCTCCATTAATGATCAAGGGGTCGTATACTTCGGGAATCGACTAGTGGTTCCCAAAGTGCGAAACCTGAGGCGATTGATCCTTAAGGAGGCTCATGAATCTCCTCTCACCATTCATCCCGGTAGTACTAAGATGTATCAGGACCTACGCCAGAGGTTCTGGTGGACTAGGATGAAGAGAGAAATCGCTCAGTATATTGCTAATTGCAACGTCTGTCATCGTGTAAAAGCAGAGCATCAACGGCCTGCTGGCACCCTTCAACCCTTAGCTATTCCTGAATGGAAATGGGATAAAATTGGTATGGATTTCATTACCGGTTTTCCCAGGACCAAGAGAGGGAATAATGCTATCTTCGTCGTTGTCGATCGTCTTTCCAAAGTAGCCCATTTCCTACCTGTTCGTGAGAGTATAACCGCTAGTCAATTGGCAGACTTATACATCTCCCGGATAGTGTCTCTCCATGGTGTTCCTTTGGAAATTAACTTGGATCAAGGAAGTCTTTTCACCTCTCGATTCTGGGAAAGTTTCCAAAATGCTATGGGAACCCGTCTCTCCTTTAGCACCGCTTTCCACCCTCAGTCGAGTGGTCAAGTGGAACGCGTCAACCAGATTCTAGAAGACATGCTTCGAGCCTCTGTTATCTCATTCGGAATGGATTGGGAGAAGTGCCTTCCATTTGCCGAATTCGCTTACAACAACAGCTATCAATCTAGCTTGGGTAAAGCCCCTTTTGAAGTTCTCTATGGACGACGGTGTCGAACACCCCTTAACTGGTCAGAAACCGGGGAAAGACAATTCTTTGGCCCGGATATGATTCAGGAAGCAGAAGAGCAAGTTCGCATCGTTCGTGAAAAGTTGAAAACAGCCCAATCTCGTCAAAAGAGTCAATATGACCGAAAACATAAGGCTATGACTTTCGAGGTTGACGAGAAAGCTTACCCTCGGGTTACCCCTCTGAAGGGAACCCATCGTTTCAGTATCAAAGGCAAATTGGCTCCTCATTACATTGGACCTTTTCGCATTCTCGCTAAACGAGGAGAAGTTGCCTACCAGTTCGAACTACCTCCGCACCTCTCCAGAGTCCACGATGTCTTCCACGTTTCTCAACTCAGACGTTGCTTCTCGGATCCTATCCGTGGAGTGGACTACGAAACGCTTGATCTCCAAGATAATCTTATGTCACATCCTAGTTAGCCATGCATTAGAGTGTTGCATCATGTTTACCTTTTCATTAGAAACCTGAAATGGGGATGACAGAACCCCCAGTCCCCTCTGAAACCAATTAGGGTTTACTAAAAACATTTTCAATGAACCTGAAATGCCCTTCTAAAATGCCCATCATTTTTGTCTTGGTTCAGAACCTCTGCCAAAAGTGGTGCACATTTTCCTAGGCCATCCTAGGGTTTTTGAATTAAATCATAAATATTTGAATTTGGGCATTTAAAATTATATAAAATATTTAAATGCTCAAATATCTCCAAACTAAAATGTTTCATGTTGGAAATAATCCAACTATGGACCAGGAGTAGTTTGGTGATTTTTGAAGTTGCCTAGGTATTTTATTTAATTCAACTAAGTTGTAGAAGTATTAAAAATTAGAAAACAGAAATAAATAAAAGGGAGAACCTTACCTGGGCTCCTCCCTGTCCGGCCCAGCCAGCTGGCCGGCCCAGCCAGCAGGCGGCCCAGCCCACCACTGCAGCCCTCCGTCGTCTTCCTCCCCTCGCCCCGAAGCTGCTGCGTGCTCGCACGCGCACGGCCGCGCGGCCACCTCCTGCTTGCCGACGAGCTCCTGGCCGCGTGGACGACTTCCGCAGGCCGTCCCGATCCCCCTGACCCCCCTCACTCTCCCGTGCACCTCTTCCCTCTCTCCCTGCTTCGCCTCCCTCGCCCCCTCTTCCGAAGCAGAGCGCAGCCGCCGACGCCGTTCACCGTAGCTGCAGCCACCGCCCTTCCCCCGCTCCCCCGACTAGCCCAGAGGCTCCGCCTCGACCCCCTCTTCCTTCCCATCGATCCACGGGCCTCCGGAAGCCCTGCATCGCCGCCCACGTTGCCGTTCCCCTCCTCGGCCACCGGAGATCGTCGCCGCCGAATCGAGAGCTACCGGACGTCCCCGAGCCCGCTAACCATCCCTGCAGCTCCGCGGTGAGCCGCTGACCCGATTCCCCCTTGCCCCGTCGTCCCTAGCATCCTGTAGTTGCCGTCCCCTTGAGCTCCGAAGCTCGCCGCCGCCGTGCCTCGTCGCCGCCGTGGCTGGAGCCGTTGTAGTTCGAAGCCGAGCACACCATCGTGCTCCACACCTTACCAGGAGCACGTAGCACGCACCAACGCCTCCCCTAGCGCCCTGCATCGCCTAACCCGCCGTTGGCCGAACTCCGGCCGCCGCTCACGAGCTCGCCGTCGTCGGTACCAGCCACCTCAGGCACGGCCACCACCACCGTTCGACGCGCGGGAGCAAGGGCTCTCCAACGAGCCCAAGCACGGCCTCGCCCGTGCCCTGTAGCGCGTTTCCGCATCACGCCGCCGTCTCGGGCCTCACCGGCGTCATGTCGCCGGTGGGTTTGACCTGTTTGACCTGGGGTTTGACCCCCCCAGGGTCACTGACGCGTGGGCCCCGTCGGCCAGGTGGTTAGATTAGCGCTAATCACCGCTTAATTAACCCCCCTTGACACTGACCAGTGGGCCCCAGCGCCACTAATTCCTAATTAGGATTAAATTAACCCTGTTAAACCCCCCCTGTCACTGACGTGTGGACCCCACACGTCAGGTTTGACCCCAGCCAGCCGCAGTTGACCACTGACGTCATGCTGACGTCATGCTGGCGCAATATTTATATTTCTGGATTTAATTTAAATCAGGAAATTCCAGAATATTATTTAAACTTCAAAAATTCATAACTTTTATTCTGTAACTCCAAATCAGACAAATTATATATGAAAAATGATCAGAAAAATCCAATCTATCCATCTGTACTATTTTCATGCATGACTAAACAAGTTAACTTGATGTTTAATGCAGAACAAGGAAAAGCACTTTAAGAGGCCATGTTTGAGTTTGAAATTTGAATCTTTGATTCAAATTTGTTCAAACCCTTGTGGTTTTAGTTGCATTAGCCCAACACACTCATATTGCCATGTTTCATGCATGCATCATATTGTTGCACATTGTTTGGTGATGGTTGTGTATCGGTGTCCTTTGCGACAGGTTCTGCCTCCGAGGAGTACCGTGATTACCCTAACGAAGAACCGTATCAGTGCATCGAACCATCAGGCAAGCAATCAACCATTTGATCATATCGATACAATCCCATGTTCTCGCTCCTGCTCTCTTTTACTGCATTAAGACAACGCGTTTCAAACTGCTGTGTGCTACGGTAGTTGAACCCATTTCCTCTGCATGACCTGTCATTGCCACAGTAACTAGATGAAACCCACTAGCATGTGTAGGAGTTGATTGAGCCATATGTATGTGTTGTTCCTACCTTGCTATGCCTACTATGCTTAGAGTCGTGTCAGGTCTGGTTCATCTGGGTGATGGGCTAGAGTGAAATGATTATGTCGGTAATGAGAGTGGTGTGGTGAACATGATTTGGTAAAGGTATCGATGAGAGGCCATGTAGGAGTACATGGTGGGTTGTTTCATTGAAGCCGACCTTAAGCACTGAGATCTGTATGTGTGATTTAAGATTCAGCTACTACCATGCATTGGGCCCGAAACCAATGGACCCTCTTGACTTCTTAGTCACCCTAGTTCTCTGTCCAGGAGTTGCAAGTAGTTTCTGGTGTTTGTAGTATACTGGAGGCCGTGGACAGCGCTGACCGTAGGGGTGGGCTGTGATGCGGTAGGTACGTGGCACGGTGTACCGAATACCCGTTAGGTATCTCGGGAACCCTGCTCACATCTATTGGGGCTGTGAGCGATACCTCGGCCGGATCTCCTCATGGATGGAACCCGAATAGGCGATAAACCTGGACTAGGGACTTAGGTGATTAGGTAGGTCGTGGCCGACACCCACGTTGGGCTTCCGCTTGAAGGTTGCTGAGTACATGTCGTGTAAACGACGGTAAGTGGTGAGAGCGTGTATGAAGAAGTACACCGCTGCAGGGTTATCCTAATCTATTCGAATAGCGGCGTCCGCGGTAAAGGACTACTTGGTTGCCTATACAGTTCATAGACAAGTAAATGGAAACTGCTAAAAGCCTCAAGATAAGTGTGAGTGCCGAGGATGGCTCTTCCGTAGGAAGACGGAGGCGGATCCTCGGTAGTGTATTGAAGTGGTGGGTAATGGACTCGTGTGCGCAAAACCATTTCAAGTTGAAGTATCGTAAGATAGCCTAGCCAAGAGTCAAAGCTGGCTTGCTGCAATAACTCCACCAACCCTTCTTGATAATATGCATGTATCTAGGATCTGATGTAAGTCTTGCTGAGTACCTTTGTACTCATGTTGCTATAATTTACATTTTACAGAAGACGCTGCAACCCCTTCTGATGGGTTCTATGTAGACGTTGACATCAACGAGTAGGCTAAAGGCCCAGGTGGTGACCCTGAGCTTGTGAAGGACCACATAGTATAGCTAGGCTTTCCAAGCCTCTTTTATTTTACTAGTTGTCTGTACTCAGACAAGTTACTTCCGCTGCTGGTTTGTATGACTGTATGACTTGTATGTTGGGTCGTGGGACCCGTACCTTTGTGTATGCTATGTATGGCTCCCTGAGCCTTAAATAAAGTACTTGTGTCGTAGAGTCATGTTGTGATGCTTCGTTGTATTTGCACATATCGAGCATATTGTGTGTATGATTGAAATGCTTGGTATGTGTGGGATCTGACTACCTAGTTGTTTATCTTTAGTAGCCTCTCTTACCGGGAAATGTCTCCTAGTGTTACCGCTGAGCCATGGTAGCTTGCTACTGCTCTGGAACACTTAGGCTGGCCGGCATGTGTCCTTCTTCATTCCTGTGTCTGTCCCTTCGGGCAAATGTCACGCATTGAGTACCGGAGTCCTGTTAGCCCGCTATAGCCCGGTTTACCGGAGTCCTGCTAGCCCAGTGCTACAGCCCGGACCCACTTGCTGATGACCGACACGTTCGAAGCTGGGTCATGGATGCCTGTCCCTGTAAGTCTGTGCCACTTTGGGTTTACGACTAGTCATGTCAGCCCGGGCTCCTTATCATATGGATGCTAGCGACACTATCATATACGTGAGCCAAAAGGCGCAAACGGTCCCGGGCAAAGGTAAGGCGACACCCGTGGGGATACCGTGCGTGAGGCCGCAAAGTGATATGAGGTGTTACCGGCTAGATCGATGTGACATCGAGTCGGGGTCCTGACAGCGTTGGCATCAGAGCCGGACTGCCTGTAGGTTCTCCAAGCCAAACTGGTCGATGTTGAGTCTAGAAATTCTTTAGTTATATGTAGGGGAATTGTTTGTGGGTTGGAACGTAAGGCTCTTTTACTCCTTTATCTTATAACATTCTGATCTGAGTCAGTCTATTCTTCCACCGGGGGTTAAGGAATTTGGATCTATTCTCTCTATCAGGATCACGTGTGACTAATCAGTAGCACCTTATAGGTTTGATGGATACAAGCCTAGTTCAATTCTGCTACCACATTATGTTGTTAAAATGGATTCAGAACTTTGATATGATGATGTCGAGTATGTATGTAATCCTTTGTCAAATGTCTCAAAATCCTTCTTGAGCATTTACAGCTGTTATGCTGCCGAAATTTTGCTAGAAATTCTAATGCCTTTGCATTATGATTGTGCTTTCAGATGGCCACTCGCGACCTCAATCAAGTGGTTCGCCTGACTCGATGCCTAGATGTACCCGGCCATACTGCCAAGTTGGTCAGGGTAATGACTGAGGCTGGATACCACTGGTATCCTGAGTACACGGTCGAAGAGCAATTCCGAGACTTTATTCAAAGCCAGTATCTCTGCATTGTCAGGATATTTCCATCTTATCCTGGATCCACCGAGCCCCTTCACTGCTCCTATGGACTCGGGGTTACCATTGAGATGGTTGTGCAGGACGCCGCCTACTCTATGATGACCATCATGCGAGTCAGATCTGGACTATTTCGGGACTCTGATTTCCGGTATATGCCAGGATCACTTCCGGGAGCACAAGGGTATCTCCAGGCTATCTATGCTGACCCCACTCAGGAGGATTCACGGACTCGCACCAGTGCTGAGATGCTCGAGGATAAGGACCGTGAAAATCGGGCCTTGAGGTTAGAGCTCTTCAATACCCGTGCTGACCACTGGGCCACATTGACTCGGTTTGCACCGGCAGTGCAAGCTGGATATTCGGATATGCGCGATCTCTATCCTGTGAGATCTGCTCTGCCAGACGTGATGGGTTGGCGTGATGTAGGAGGCATCACCCCACCTCGCGGTCCCCGCAGGCCACCGTCTGTTGGTCCAAGACCTCATCCTAGCCCCTATGGTCCACAAGCTCCGCGAGATCGTCTATTTCCGGATGATCATGTTGAGCTTCCAGGCTATGGAGGTGACTTCTACGAGGACTATTACGGATCGGTCTGAGTTAGTGGTAGTATCACTAGTTCGCACTAGCTGTGTCATCTATCGTCCCGCGTGACTCGTGGGATATGACCTAGTTTGTACTCTTTCCGGAGGAGTAGAAAAATAATGTATAGGAGCTTGGAATGCCTCCGATGAGATGTAATCCTCTTTTCACCGTAATAGTACTTTGTTTGGTCTTGTACTAAACCCTGTATGGTGTGTATGACGATGGAATAAAGAAGCAGTTTCTGTATTTACCATGTCATACGGATGATCATCTTGCATTTCGAGTTATTCCTTACATTTTATATCCTATGTCGGAATTTTATCATCTTGACTAAATCATTGTCTTGTTTACCTAGGATGGTCAACACGCGCACTAACCCTGCTCCTCAAGAGCAGGCCGAAGGCAGTGAAGTCAGGGATGCAAATCTGCCTCATCCTCCTTCCCTAGCCGAGGTTATGATGGAAGCTGAGAGAAACAAGCGGGAGACCAACCGTTTGTTGGAGCGTATTGAACAGAACACAGCACACCATCAGAGGACTAACGTGGTGTCACTCAGTGATTTTATCAAATTATATCCACCCACGTTCCACCACTCCGTCGAGCCTCTCGACGCTGATGACTGGCTTCGCAGTATCTCTCACAAACTGCGTTCCGCGCTGGTAGCGGAGGCTGACAAGGTCACCTTTGCTGCATATCATCTTGAAGGCCCCGCCAGTCTATGGTGGGAGAATTATGGAGCTATGCGCCCAGCAGGCCATGTCACTACTTGGGCTGAATTCAGCGAGGCTTTCCGTGAACATCACATTCCGGAGGGTCTCATGGACCGTAAACGTGAGGAATTTTGCAGTTTCACCCAAGGCCGACTCTCTGTGGATGCTTATAGCAGGGAGTTTGGTAACCTCGCACGATATGCAACCGAGGAAGTTTCTACTGACGCCAAGAAGCAGGCAAGGTTCCGTAAGGGACTTAGTCCTGAGCTTCGCCGTGACCTCCGTCTGCATGAGTGCACAACTTTTCAGAAACTTGTCAACAAAGCCATCAGTGCTGAAACGGGTCAGACTGACTATGACGCAACACGCAAGCATGGCCGTGACATGGGTTCCTCATCCGGTGCTGGTCCTCAGAAGCGCCGCGTGTGGGTGCCCAACACCGCCCTGCCACCCAGGTTCACACCGAGGCCATCTTTCCAGGCGCCTCGCACTGTTCAACAGTCTGCACCGGCCAAGCCCTATGGGGGTCCAGCCAACAATGCTCCTCCACGTACCAGTTCAGTGACTTGTTTCAAGTGTGGGGAATCTGGCCACTATATGCGTGAGTGTCCCTAGACCAACCCCAACCAGTCTGCTAAAGCTGTTGGCCGTGGCAAGCCGACAGGGAAAGTGTTCCACGCCAAGCCGGTCACCGCCTCACATGGCCATGTCAACTGTATCTCTGCCGAAGAAGCTCAAGAGGATCCCAACGTCGTTCTCGGTACGCTTCTTGTTAATTGCCACCCGGCATCTGTTCTTTTCGATACAGGAGCCTCTCATTCTTTGATATCCGAAAATTATGCTCGTTTGCATAACGTCGCATTCGGTGATATGCCAACCTCTATGGTAATTCAAACTCCGGGATCCAAATGGCAAACTTCTAGAGTAAGCCATGGAAATGAAATCCAAGTCGACAGACTTGTTTTCCTCGCGTCTTTGATAGCCCTTAAATCTTCAGATATTAATATCATTCTGGGTATGGACTGGATGTCGGCTCATCATGCCCAAATTGATTGCTTCTCTAGGACTGTTCAACTCACTCACCCTTCGGGCAAGATAGTCAATGTCTTAACCCGAATAGCCAAGCGACAATTATATTCTCTTAACGCTAGCCCTTTGCCAGATCTTGAGGACGTTCGGGTAGTCCGTGACTTCCCGGATGTCTTCCCAGAGGAATTGCCAGGTGTTCCACCTGACAGGGATGTTGAGTTCGTAATAGACCTCATCCCAGGAACCGTTCCGATTGCTAGAAGACCTTATAAGATGGCACCACTAGAACTAGCCGAGCTTAAGAAACAACTCGATGAGTCCTTGAAAAAGGGTTTCATCCGCCCTAGTTCATCTCCGTGGGCTTGCCCCGTCCTATTCGTCAAGAAGAAGGATGGTACGGACCGGATGGTTGTAGATTACCGACCTGTCAATTTGGTCACAATCAAGAACAAATATCCGCTCCCCAGGATCAACGACCTTTATGATCAGCTCGCTAGATCCTCAGTCTTCTCCAAGATGGATTTGAGGTTGGGCTACCATCAAATCAAAATCAGAAACGGGGACATTCCTAAAACGGCCGTTGTTACTCGTTATGGCCAATACGAGTACACCGTCATGTCCTTCGGATTAACCAACGCTCCAGCCACTTTTTCTCGGTTAATGAACTCAATCTTCATGGAGTATTTGGATAAATTCGTCGTGGTTTACCTCGATGATATACTCATCTACTCCAAGAACGAGGAAGAACATGCCGAACATCTAAGGCTAGTGTTGAAGAAACTTCGAGAGCATCGCCTTTATGCAAAATTTTCTAAATGTGAATTCTGGTTGTCAGAAGTGACCTATCTGGGTCATGTAATATCTGGTAAAGGTATTGCTGTTAACCCTGAGCGAGTTCAAGCCGTCCTTAATTGGACTCCACCTGAATCGGTCAAGCAAGTTCGGAGTTTTCTGGGCTTAGCGAGCTATTGTCGTCGCTTTGTCGAGAACTTCTCCAAGGTTGCTAAACCCCTAACCGAACTCCTCAAGAAAGATAAGAAGTTCGAGTGGACTCCACAATGTGAGCACAGCTTTCAGGAACTGAAAAGACGCCTGACTTCTGCTCCCGTACTGGTACCGCCAGACTTCTCCAAGGACTTTGTTATCTACTGCGACGCCTCGCGACAAGGACTAGGTTGCATTCTCATGCAAGATCGACACGTAATTGCCTACGCTTCACGGCAATTGCACCCACATGAGGAGAATTATCCTACTCATGATCTAGAGCTTGCAGCCGTAGTCTATGCACTTAAGACCTGGCGACATTACCTCCTCGGTAACCGTTGCGAAATATTCATTGATCACCAAAGTCTGAAGTACATTTTCACCCAACCGGATCTGAATCTCAGGCAAAGACGTTGGGTTGAATTGATCACAGACTTCGACTTAGGAATAACCTACACCCCAGGGAAAGCCAACGTCATGGCTGATGCGCTAAGTCGTAAATCTTATTGTAACAACCTGATGTTACAACAAAGTCAACCGCTTCTCCATAAGGAATTTCGGAAGCTTAACCTTCACATTGTTCCTCAAGGTTTTCTTTCCACCTTGGTGGCAAAACCTACCCTTACGGATCAGATTATCAAAGCACAGAAGGTAGATCCGGGAATCTCCCGCATCAAGAGAAACATTCAGAAAGGAATTGCGAATTGCTTCTCCATTAATGATCAAGGGGTCGTATACTTCGGGGATCGACTAGTGGTTCCCAAAGTGCGAAACCTGAGGCGATTAATCCTTAAGGAAGCTCATGAATCTCCTCTCACCATTCATCCCGGTAGTACTAAGATGTATCAGGACCTACGCCAGAGGTTCTGGTGGACTAGGATCAAGAGAGAAATTGCTCAGTATATTGCTAATTGCGACGTCTGTCGTCGTGTAAAAGTAGAGCATCAACGGCCTGCTGGCACCCTTCAACCCTTAGCTATTCCTGAATGGAAATGGGATAAAATTGGTATGGATTTCATTACCGGTTTTCCGAGGACCAAGAGAGGGAATAATGCTATCTTCGTCGTTGTCGATCGTCTTTCCAAAGTAGCCCATTTCTTACCTGTTCGTGAGAGTATAACCGCTAGTCAGCTGGCCGACTTATACATCTCCCGTATAGTGTCTCTCCATGGTGTTCCTTTGGAAATTAACTCGGATCAAGGAAGTCTTTTCACCTCTCGATTTTGGGAAAGCTTCCAAAATGCTATGGGGATCCGTCTCTCTTTTAGCACCGCTTTCCACCCTCAGTCGAGTGGTCAAGTGGAACGCGTCAACCAGATTGTAGAAGACATGCTTCGAGCCTCTGTTATCTCATTCGGAATGGACTGGGAGAAGTGCCTTCCATTTGCCGAATTCGCTTACAACAACAGCTATCAATCTAGCTTGGGTAAAGCCCCTTTTGAAGTTCTCTATGGACGACGGTGTCGAACACCCCTTAACTGGTCAGAGACCGGGGAAAGACAATTCTTTGGCCCGGACATGATTCAGGAAGCAGAAGAACAAGTTCGCATCGTTCGTGAAAAGTTGAAAACAGCCCAATCCCGTCAAAAGAGTCAATATGACCGAAAACATAAGGCTATGACTTTCGAGGTTGACGAGAAGGCTTATCTTCGGGTCACCCCTCTGAAGGGAACCCATCGTTTCGGTATCAAAGGCAAATTGGCTCCTCGATACATTGGACCTTTTCGCATTCTCGCCAAACGAGGAGAAGTTGCCTACCAGTTGGAACTACCTCCGCACCTCTCCAGAGTCCACGATGTCTTTCACGTTTCTCAACTCAGGCGTTGCTTCTCGGATCCTATCCGTGGAGTGGACCACGAAACGCTTGATCTCCAAGATAATCTTACATATCGAGAGTACCCCATTCGCATCCTCGATCAGGCCGAACGTACCACCCGACGTCATAATATCAAGTTTCTCAAAGTTCAATGGTCGCACCATTCTGAAGATGAAGCAACTTGGGAAAGGGAGGATCGTCTTCGACTCGAGTATCCCGCCTTCTTCCCGGAGGAACCCAAATCTCGGGACGAGATTCTTTTGAGTGGGGGTGAGTTGTCACATCCTAGTTAGCCATGCATTAGAGTGTTGCATCATGTTTACCTTTTCATCAGAAACCTGAAATGGGGATGACAGAACCCCCAGTCCCCTCTGAAACCAATTAGGGTTTACTAAAAACATTTTCAATGAACCTGAAATGCCCTTCTAAAATGCCCATCATTTTTGTCTTGGTTCAGAACCTCTGCCAAAAGTGGTGCACATTTTCCTAGGCCATCCTAGGGTTTTTGAATTAAATCATAAATATTTGAATTTGGGCATTTAAAATTATATAAAATATTTAAATGCTCAAATATCTCCAAACTAAAATGTTTCATGTTGGAAATAATCCAACTATGGACCAGGAGTAGTTTGGTGATTTTTGAAGTTGCCTAGGTATTTTATTTAATTCAACTAAGTTGCAGAAGTATTAAAAATTAGAAAACAGAAATAAATAAAAGGGAGAACCTTACCTGGGCTCCTCCCTGTCCGGCCCAGCCAGCAGGCGGCCCAGCTCACCACTGCAGCCCTCCGTCGTCTTCCTCCCCTCGCCCCGAAGCTGCTGCGTGCTCGCACGCGCACGGCCGCGCGGCCACCTCCTGCTTGCCGACGAGCTCCTGGCCGCGTGGACGACTTCCGCAGGCTGTCCCGATCCCCCTGACCCCCCTCACTCTCCCGTGCACCTCTTCCCTCTCTCCCTGCTTCGCCTCCCTCGCCGCCTCTTCCGAAGCAGAGCGCAGCCGCCGACGCCGTTCACCGTAGCTCCAGCCACCGCCCTTCCCTCGCTCCCCCGACTAGCCCAGAGGCTCCGCCTCGACCCCCTCTTCCTTCCCATCGATCCACGGGCCTCCGGAAGCCCTGCATCGCCGCCCACGTCGCCGTTCCCCTCCTCGGCCACCGGAGATCGTCGCCGCCGAATCGAGAGCTACCGGACGTCCCCGAGCCCGCTAACCATCCCTACAGCTCCGCGGTGAGCCGCTGACCCGATTCACCCTTGCCCCGTCGTCCCTAGCATCCTGTAGTTGCCGTCCCCTTGAGCTCCAAAGCTCGCCGCCGCCGTGCCTCGTCGCCGCCGTGGCTGGAGCCGTTGTAGTTCGAAGCCGAGCACACCATCGTGCTCCACACCTCACCAGGAGCACGTAGCACGCACCAACGCCTCCCCTAGCGCCCTGCATCGCCTAACCCACCATTGGCCGAACTCCGGCCGCCGCTCACGAGCTGGCCGTCGTCGGTACCGGCCACCTCAGGCACGGCCACCACCACCGTTCGACGCGCGGGAGCAAGGGCTCTCCAACAAGCCCAAGCACGGCCTCGCCCGTGCCCTGTAGCGCGTTTCCGCATCGCGCCGCCGTCTCGGGCCTCACCGGCGTCATGTCGCCGGTGGGTTTGACCTGTTTGACCTGGGGTTTGACCCCCCCAGGGTCACTGACGCGTGGGCCCCGTCGGCCAGGTGGTTAGATTAGCGCTAATCACCGCTTAATTAACCCCCCCTGACACTGACCAGTGGGCCCCAGCGCCACTAATTCCTAATTAGGATTAAATTAACCCTGTTAAACCCCCCCTGTCACTGACGTGTGGACCCCACACATCAGGTTTGACCCCAGCCAGCCGCAGTTGACCACTGACGTCATGCTGACGTCATGCTGGCGCAATATTTATATTTCTGGATTTAATTTAAATCAGGAAATTCTAGAATATTATTTAAACTTCAAAAATTCATAACTTTTATTCTGTAACTCCAAATCAGACAAATTATATATGAAAAATGATCAGAAAAATCCAATCTATCCATCTGTACTATTTTCATGCATGACTAAACAAGTTAACTTGATGTTTAATGCAGAACAAGGAAAAGCACTTTAAGAGGCCATGTTTGAGTTTGAAATTTGAATCTTTGATTCAAATTTGTTCAAACCCTTCTGGTTTTAGTTGCATTAGCCCAACACACTCATATTGCCATGTTTCATGCATGCATCATATTGTTGCACATTGTTTGGTGCTGGTTGTGTATCGGTGTCCTTTGCGACATGTTCTGCCTCCAAGGAGTACCGTGATTACCCTAACGAAGAACCGTATCAGTGCATCGAACCATCAGGCAAGCAATCAACCATTTGATCATATCGATACAATCCCATGTTCTCGCTCCTGCTCTCTTTTACTGCATTAAGACAACGCGTTTCAAACTGCTGTGTGCTACGGTAGTTGAACCCATTTCCTCTGCATGACCTGTCATTGCCACAGTAACTAGATGAAACCCACTAGCATGTGTAGGAGTTGATTGAGCCATATGTATGTGTTGTTCCTACCTTGCTATGCCTGCTATGCTTAGAGTCGTGTCAGGTCTGGTTCATCTGGGTGATGGGCTAGAGTGAAATGATTATGTCGGTAATGAGAGTGGTGTGGTGAACATGATTTAGTAAAGGTATCGATGAGAGGCCATGTAGGAGTACATGGTGGGTTGTTTCATTGAAGCCGACCTTAAGCACTGAGATCTGTATGTGTGATTTAAGATTCAGCTACTACCATGCATTGGGCCCGAAACCAATGGACCCTCTCGACTTCTTAGTCACCCTAGTTCTCTGTCCAGGAGTTGCAAGTAGTTTCTGGTGTTTGTAGTATACTGGAGGCCGTGGACAGCGCTGACCGTAGGGGTGGGCTGTGATGCGGTAGGTACGTGGCACGGTGTACCGAATACCCGTTAGGTATCTCGGGAACCCTGCTCACATCTATTGGGGCTGTGAGCGATACCTCGGCCGGATCTCCTCATGGATGGAACCCGAATAGGCGATAAACCTGGACTTGGGACTTAGGTGATTAGGTAGGTCGTGGCCGACACCCACGTTGGGCTTCCGCTTGAAGGTTGCCGAGTACATGTCGTGTAAACGACGGTAAGTGGTGAGAGCGTGTATGAAGAAGTACACCCCTGCAGGGTTATCATAATCTATTCGAATAGCCGCGTCCGCGGTAAAGGACTACTTGGTTGCCTATACAGTTCATAGACAAGTAAATGGAAACTGCTAAAAGCCTCAAGATAAGTGTGAGTGCCGAGGATGGCTCTTCCGTAGGAAGACGGAGGCGGATCCTCGGTAGTGTATTGAAGTGGTGGGTAATGGACTCGTGTGTGCAAAACCATTTCAAGTTGAAGTATCGTAAGATAGCCTAGCCAAGAGTCAAAGCTGGCTTGCTGCAATAACTCCACCAACCCTTCTTGATAATATGCATGTATGTAGGATCTGATGTAAGTCTTGCTGAGTACCTTTGTACTCATGTTGCTATAATTTACATTTTACAGAAGACGCTGCAACCCCTTCTGATGGGTTCTATGTAGACGTTGACATCAACGAGTAGGCTAAAGGCCCAGGTGGTGACCCTGAGCTTGCGAAGGACCACATAGTATAGCTAGGCTTTCCAAGCCTCTTTTATTTTACTAGTTGTCTGTACTCAGACAAGTTACTTCCGCTGCTGGTTTGTATGACTGTATGACTTGTATGTTGGGTCGTGGGACCCGTACCTTTGTGTATGCTATGTATGGCTCCCTGAGCCTTAAATAAAGTACTTGTGTCGTAGAGTCATGTTGTGATGCTTCGTTGTATTTGCACATATCGAGCATATTGTGTGTATGATTGAAATGCTTGGTATGTGTGGGATATGACTACCTAGTTGTTTATCTTTAGTAGCCTCTCTTACCGAGAAATGTCTCCTAGTGTTACCGCTGAGCAATGGTAGCTTGCTACTGCTCTGGAACACTTAGGCTGGCCGGCATGTGTCCTTCTTCGTTCCTGTGTCTGTCCCTTCGGGGAAATGTCACGCATTGAGTACCGGAGTCCTGTTAGCCCGCTACAGCCCGGTTTACCGGAGTCCTGCTAGCCCAGTGCTACAGCCCGGACCCACTTGCTGATGACCGACACGTTCGAATCTGGGTCATGGATGCCTGTCCCTGTAAGTCTGTGCCACTTTGGGTTTACGACTAGTCATGTCAGCCCGGGCTCCTTATCATATGGATGCTAGCGACACTATCATATACGTGAGCCAAAAGGCGCAAACGGTCCCGGGCAAAGGTAAGGCGACACCCGTGGGGATACCGTGCGTGAGGCCGCAAAGTGATATGAGGTGTTACCGGCTAGATCGATGTGACATCGAGTCGGGGTCCTGACATCTTACATATCGAGAGTACCCCATTCGTATCCTCGATCAGGCCGAGTGTACCACTCGACGTCATAATATCAAGTTTCTCAAAGTACAATGGTCGCACCATTCTGAGGATGAAGCAACTTGGGAAAGGGAGGATCATCTTCGACTCGAGTATCCCGCCTTCTTCCCGGAGGAACCCAAATCTCGGGACGAGATTCTTTTGAGTGGGGGTAAGTTGTCACATCCTAGTTAGCCATGCATTAGAGTGTTGCATCATGTTTAATCTTTCATCAGAAACCTGAAATGGGGATGACAGAACCCCCAGTCCCCTCTGAATCCAATTAGGGTTTACTAAAAACTTTTTCAATGAACCTGAAATGCCCTTCTAAAATGCCCATCATTTTTGTCTTGGGTCAGAACCTCTGCCAAAAGTGGTGCACATTTTCCTAGGCCAGCTTAGGGTTTTTGAATTAAATCATAAATATTTGAATTTGGGCATTTAAAATTATATAAAATATTTAAATGCTCAAATATCTCCAAACTAAAATGTTTCATGTTGGAAATAATCCAACTATGGGCCAGGAGTAGTTTGGTGATTTTACGAGTAGCCTAAGTATTTTATTTAATTCAACAAAGTTGCAGAAGTATTAAAAAACAGAAAACAAAAAAATGGAAAAAGCTTACCTAGCGCCCAGCACCCGGCCCACCTGCCGGCCCAGCCCAGCACCGCGCCAGCGAGCTGCTTGCCGGCCAGGCAGGCAGGCAGGTGCTCGACGGTGAGCACCGCATGGGTGCCACACACCTGCTCGCCGCCTCGCCGCCTCCCTCGCCCGGCTAACGCCGTGAATCGTCCTCTCTCTCTCTCCCGAACCTCCCAAACACCCCCTCTCCTCTCCAGTTCCTCTCCCTCGCTCCCCCACGCCATGGCCGACGCCATCGCCGCCACCCCCTCGCCGTAGCCACGCCCTCCGTCAACCCCACGCCGTGCCACCGTGTCCAGGAGCTCCGCCGCCGTCCACTTCATCGAGCTAGCCGAGCCCCGTGTGCTCGTGCGGCCCGAGACCACCGCACCGACCTCGCCCGAGCTCGCCGTCGCCGGAGATCCCCTTCAACGCCGTCGCCGCCTCAGCTCGTCCCCGACCCTGCCGGTGGCCTCTACGGGAGCGCTGTGAGCCTAGCTACCCCTCCGACCCTCCCTCTCTCATTCCCGAGCCGTGTAGCCACCGCACGAAGATCACACGCACGCACCGCCGCGGATCTCGTCGCCGACGTGCTCTCGGCCATCCTCCGGCCAACCCGCGGTGGCCAACGCACTTACCACGCTGCGTTGGGCCCAACCGTGCACTTCCCGCACCTCCCCGCACACCCTAGGCCGAGTTCGCCTTCACCCGAACTCCGGTGGCCACCAAGG
>NC_041391.1:271090060-271223586 GCF_002162155.2 Triticum dicoccoides
TGCCGGTGGCCTCTACGGGAGCGCTGTGAGCCTAGCTACCCCTCCGACCCTCCCTCTCTCATTCCCGAGCCGTGTAGCCACCGCACGAAGATCACACGCACGCACCGCCGCGGATCTCGTCGCCGACGTGCTCTCGGCCATCCTCCGGCCAACCCGCGGTGGCCAACGCACTCACCACGCTGCGTTGGGCCCAACCGTGCACTTCCCGCACCTCCCCGCACACCCTAGGCCGAGTTCGCCTTCACCCGAACTCCGGTGGCCACCAAGGTCGTCGCCGGCGCCAACTCCGGCCACCCCGACCCCAACGGACTCCACCAAGAGCTGCGGCTCGTCCTCAGCTCCACTCCGGTGGTCTCCGTGACCCACTTGGTGGCCGAAACGGCCAAAACCACTCCCGCCGCCACGTCGGGCTCGCCGGCGGCTAAACACCGGCGCCGCTGGCATTGACTTTGACCACGGGTGGGCCCTGGTTGACTCCCCTGAGTCAATGACAGGTGGGGCCCAGCCCTGTTAATTAAATAGGTTTAGTTTTAATTAAACTTTAATTAAATTAATCACCCTGACACGCGGGACCCACTGTCAGGTTTGACCCGGACGTGTTCCGTTGACCTGTTGACGTCACACTGACGTCAGGCTGACGCAATAATTGATTTTCTGGAATTAATCTAATATAGGAAATTCCAGAATATAATTTAAACTTCAAAAATTCATAACTTTTATTCTGTAACTCCAAATCAGACAAATTATATATGAAAAATGATCAGAAAAATCCAATCTATCCATCTGTACTATTTTCATGCATGACTAAACAAGTTAACTTGATGTTTAATGCAGAACAAGGAAAGGCACTTTAAAAGGCCATGTTTGAGTTTGAAATTTGAATCTTTGATTCAAATTGGTCCAAACCCTTCTGGTCTTAGTTGCATTAGCCCAACACACTCATATTGCTATGTTTCATGCATGCATCATACTGTTGCACATTGTTTGGTGATGGTTGTGTATCGGTGTCCTTTGCGACAGGTTCTGCCTCCGAGGAGTATCGTGATTACCCTAACGAAGAACTGTATCAGTGCATCGAACCATCAGGCAAGCAACCAACCATTTGATCATATCGATACAATCCCATGTTCTCGCTCCTGCTCTCCTTTACTGCATTAAGACAACGTGTTTCAAACTGCTGTGTGCTACGGTAGTTGAACCCACTTCCTCTGCATGACCTGTCATTGCCACAGTAACTAGATGAAACCCACTAGCATGTGTAGGAGTTGTTTGAGCCATATGTATGTGTTGTTCCTACCTTGCTATGCCTGCTATGCTTAGAGTCGTGTCAGGTCTGGTTCGTCTGGGTGATGGGCTAGAGTGAAATGATTATGTCGGTAATGTGAGTGGTGTGGTGAACACGATTTGGTAAAGGTATCGATGAGAGGCCATGTAGGAGTACATGGTGGGTTGTTTCATTGATGCCGACCTTAAGCACTGAGATCTGTATGTGTGATTTAAGAACCAGCTACCACCATGCATTGGGCCCGAAACCAAAGGACCCTCTCGACTTCTTATTCACCCTAGTTCTCTGTCCAGGAGTTGCAAGTAGTTTCTAGTGTTTGTAGCCTACTGGAGGCCGTGGACAGCGCTGACCGTAGGGGTTGGCTGTGATGCGGTAGGTACGTGGCACAGTGTACCGAATACCCGTTAGGTATCTCGGGAACCCTGTTCACATCGTTCGGGGCCGTATGGGAAACCTCGGCCGGACTCCCTGCGGATGGAACCTGGATAGGCGATAAACCTGGACTGGAGGCTTAGGTGATTAGGTAGGTCATGGCCGACACCCACGTTGGGCTTCCGCTTGAAGGTTGCCGAGTACATGTCGTGTAAACGACGGTAAGTGGTGAGAGCGTGTATGAAGGAGTACACCCCTGCAGGGTTAACATGATCTATTCGAATAGCCGCGTCCGCGGTAAAGGACTACTTGGTTGCCTATACAGTTCATAGACAAGTAAATGGAAACTACTAAAAGCCTCAAGATAAGTGTGAGTGCCGAGGATGGCTCTTCCGTAGGAAGACGGAGGTGGATCCCCGGTAGTGTATTGAAGTGGTGAGTAGTGGACTCGTGTGTGCAAAACCATTTCAAGTTGGAGTCTCGTAGGATAGCCTAGCCAAGAGTCAAAGCTAGCTTGCTGCAACAACTCCACCAACCCTTCTTGAAAATGTGCATGTATGTAGGATCTGATGTAAGTCTTGCTCAGTACCTTTGTACTCATGTTGCTATAATCTACATTTTTACAGAAGACGCTGCAACCCCTTCTGATGGGTTCTACGTAGACGTTGACATCAATGAGTAGGCTAAAGCCCAGGTGGTGATCCTGAGCTTGTGAAGGACCACGTAGTATAGCTAGGCTTTCCAAGCCTCTTTTATTTTACTAGTTGTTTGTACTCAGACAAGTTACTTCCGCTGCTGGTTTGTATGACTGTATGACTTGAATGCTGGGTCATGTGACCCGTATTTGTGTGTATGATTATGTATGGCTCTCTGAGCCTTAAATAAAGTACTTGTGTCGTAGAGTCATGTTGTGATGCCTTGTTGTATTTGCACATATCGAGCATATTGTGTGTATGATTGAAATGCTTGGTATGTGTGGGATCTGACTATCTAGTTGTTTATCTTTAGTAGCCTCTCTTACCGGGAAATGTCTCCTAGTGTTACCGCTGAGCCATGGTAGCTTGCTACTGCTATGGAACACTTAGGCTGGCCGGCATGTGTCCTTCTTCGTTCCTGTGTCTGTCCCTTCGGGGAAATGTCATGCATTGAGTACCGGAGTCCTGTTAGCCCGCTACAGCCCGGTTTACCGGAGTCCTGCTAGCCCAGTGCTACAGCCCGGACCCACTTGCTGTTGACCGACACGTTCGAAGCTGGGTCATGGATGCCTGTCCCTGTAAGTCTGTGCCACTTTGGGTTTACGACTAGTCATGTCAGCCCAGGCTCCTTATCATATGGATGCTAGCGACACTATCATATACGTGAGCCAAAAGGCGCAAACGGTCCCGGGCAAAGGTAAGGCGACACCCGTGGGGATACCGTGCGTGAGGCCGCAAAGTGATATGAGGAGTTACAGGCTAGATCAATGTGACATCGAGTCGGGGTCCTGACACCACAGTGGACAGAGACGATGTAATACCCGATAAGCGATCCAAGTCCACCTCCTTCAAACCAGCGGACGAAATAGTAAAATTCCCAGTCGACCCAATGGACCCCTCGAAGACAGCATCCATCGGGGCACAGCTGGACCCCACAATTAATGTTGCACTGCGGGCGTTTCTAAGCGAGAATTGGGATATTTTCTCCTGGCACCCTTCCAGTATGCCAGCGATCCCATGCAGGCTGGCCGAACACAGCCTTAACATACTGAAGGGATACAAGCCGGTCAAGAAAACACTACGGCGCTTTTCAGAACCTAAATGGCAAGCCATGGGAGAGGAACTAGCCAAGTTACTCAAGGCCGGATTCATCAGAGAAATAAAACACCCGGACTGGCTAGCAAATTTGGTGATGGTACCAAGGAAGGATAAGTCCTGGAGCCTATGTGTCGATTTCAAGGACCTCAATAATGCCTGCCCTAAGGATCCCTTCCCTCTCCCACAATTCGATCAGATTATCAATGCTACCGCGAGATACGACTCACTGTGTTTCCTCGATGCATACTCCGGATACCATCAAATCAAGATGGCGGAGTCCGATCAAGCCGCAACGCCATTCATAACCCCATACGGGCCTTTCTGCTTCAACACTATGCCTTTTGGGCTCAAAAACGCTGGTGCCACCTACCAACGCATGATTCAAACATGCCTAGAAAAACAAATCAGTGAAATAGTTGAAGCATATGTCGACGACGTAGTCATCAAGACCAGACACGCCGAGTCTTTAATAGACGATCTAAGGCTCACGTTTGATAACCTCCGAATGTATGACATTAAGCTCAATCCGGAAAAATGCGTTTTTGGCATCCCCATCGGAAAGCTGCTCGGGTTCATCGTTTCCAATACAGGAATTGAAGCAAACCCAGTTAAAATCCGAGCTTTGTCATAGTTGGATACCCCATCAAATCTCAAGCAAATCCAGAAGCTAACTGGATGCGTGGCAGCTCTAAGCCGCTTTATCTCCAGATTAGGAGAAAAGGCTCTGCCACTTTATCGCCTTCTTCGACGAACCGAACACTTCGAGTGGACAGACGCGGCGACGGCCGGACTGGAGGAAATAAATACTCTTTTAGCGAGCAACCCAATCCTGGCCGCGCCAAACGTTGGCGAACCCATGTTGTTATACATAGCCGCAACACACCAAGTTGTGAGTGCGGTGCTCATCGTCGAACGAGAGGAGGACGGACACAAATTCCCGGTTTAGAAACCGGTATACTACGTACCCACTGTCCTCACACCATGCAAATCCCGGTACCAAGATTACCAAAAAATAGCATACGCGGTCTTCATGGCATCCCGGAAACTATGACACTACTTTCAGGAGTGTTTGATCATGGTGGCCTCTGAAGTACCACTCAACGACATAATAAACAACCGCGATGCCACGGGCCGGATTGCCAAGTGGGCCATAGAGCTCCTCACATTAGACATAACAGATAAACCACAATGAGCCATCAAATCTCAATTACTGGCGGATTTCGTCGCCGAATGGACAGTGGCCGAACTCCCTAAAGAGTATGGCGCATACTCTAACTGGATCATGCACTTCGACAGCTCTAAAATGCTGGCAGGCAGGTGTTGTCTTAACATCCCCCATAGGAGATACAGTCCAATATGTACTCCAAATATTATACACAGACTCTAATAATGCAGCCGAATATGACCCTTTGTTACATGGTCTTCGGATGGCCGTCTCCACGGGCATTCAGCGCCTAGAAGCGCGTGGGGATTCAAACCTCACAATATCTCAAATAAATGGAGACTTCGATGCTAAAGATCCGAAAATGGCGGCCTATCGTAATGTCGTCCTTAAGATGTCTGCTCGGTTCGAGGGGCTTGAATTTCATCACGTGGTTCGAGAAAACAATCAAGCGGTGGATGTCCTCGCCCGAATCGGTGCTAAGCACGACCCGTCCCACCTAACATCTTTCTGGAAAGGCTTTTCAAGCCATCCATGGTATGGGAAGGGGAGTCCGGCAACATCAGTCCGGATCCGACCACAACCCCAGATTCCGAACACACGGACATAGGGCTCTGCCACCGAAATAACACCTTCGGCCCATCTTATCATGGTTGTTATCGCCCCATGGACCAAACCCTTCTTGGCCTACCTTAATTGGCATGAACTCCCCGAACACCAAAACGAGGCACGCTGCATTGTGCGGTGCTCTAAACCCTACAAGGTCCATGTGGGAGAGCCTTATAAGAAAAGCGCTACCGGGGTACTTCAAAGATGTATCTCCGAAGAGGAAGAGCGATAGCTCTTGGCTAAAATTCATGCCGGCCGCGGCGGTCACCATGCTGCAGCTCGGGCCCTTATAAGCAAGGCCTTCCGTACAGGTTTTTACTCGCCAACGGTCCGAGCAGAACCACAAGAACTTGTCCAACATTGCGTCGGATGCGAGCTTTTGCCAACCAAAGTCATATTCCGCCCACCAGCCTACAAAAAATCCCCATCACTTGGCCTTTCGCAGCCTGGGGGCTCGATATGGTTGGACCCCTTAAAGGAGGAAGCCATAAGAAAATATACTTGTTGGTCATGGTGGACAAATTCACCAAGTGGATAGAAGCCAAACCAGTCAAAACGACCGAATCCGGAACTATGATAGACTTCATATCGGGTGTAGTACACCGCTACAGTGTCCCCCATAGCATCATCACTGACAATGCCTCCAATTTCACGGCCGATGAGGTGAAAACTTGGTGCGGCAAGATGGGCATTAAGCTCGATTACGCCTCCATCTATCACCCTCAAACAAACGGTCAAGTTGAATGAGCCAATGGTCTTATTATGAGCGGCATTAAACCTAGACTAGTGTGATCCTTAAAAGAATCAGACACGCACTGGGTTGAGGAGCTTGACTCCGTACTCTGGGGGCTGCGGATCACACCAAATCACACTACTGGATATACACCATTCTTCATGGTGTACGGCGCAGAGGCTGTGCTGCCCTGCGATATTATTCATGACTCACCTTGAGTGCTCATGTACGAAGAGAGAGAGAGGCTGCGCTCGATCGATAGGACAATTTAGATGCCCTGGAAAAGGAGCACGACATTGCAAAAGCCCATTCTGCATTCTATCAACAATAGGCTTGCAGGTATCAAAGCAGAGAAGTACGGGCCAAGACTTATAACATTGGCGAACTCGTTCTACATTTATCGGAGAAGAAAAAGGACAAGCTCAAGCCCAAGTTGGAGGGTCCCTTCATTATTTACAAAGTTCTCACCGGAGGAGCATACCGACTACGGGATGCATCCGATAATCGCCTCGAGCCAAACCCATGGAACACAGACAGACTCCGAAGATTCTACGCCTAGCGCCGAACTCCCCGTTCGTCTTCTTCCCTCTGTTGCTTTTTAGTTTTCTTTTTATCCCTCTTCTTGCCTTCCCTTTTTGAAAAGATCTAATGCTTTACTGTGGCTAGACTACACACTTGTAAATGCACTAATTTTCAAGCATGTGCGCTCATTATACAGAAGCTTAATATAATTATCTTCAGGGCATCAAGCCCATTGCATATGCGCCCTTTTTCCATATGCACCTTTTCTGCGCCATTATATGCATCGATATGAATTAAGTTTTGGCCAAGCTGGGTTGCCAGGCTCCTGTGCTTATGCCCTACATTCCTGTTAGTTCGGCTAGGGCATAAAGAGAGCACCTCTGCGATTGTTACTGTCGGGTACTCCGGATGTGTACCTCAGACTGGGTGAAGCCGAAAGCTAGCGTTCTTAAGGGAATATTCAGTTGGTGGACTAAAGATGTTTTTACCTATCACAATGCAAACCGCCAGACGTTACATATCCTGCGCTTTTTGATCGTAGTCCGGACATGCACTTTAATGCATGCGTACCCAGGGAAAGGAACCCTTAACGGAACTATTCTCTCTGACCATGTAATATAACATAACAAGTTGGGTACTTGTTTGTTCAAGTAATTATGACCCCTACGCCTGGTTTCCACCCGTACCCCAGTTTATATTACCGAGCGAGTATTCGGAAACACTCCGGATTGTCGGGTCCAGTGGCCAAAGCGAAAAGGTCCGCCATGACAACTGTTTTACAATCCGAATAGGGAGAAATATGTCAATTGAAGTACATAGTCATTTAGACTCAAATGCTTCTTCTTCTATGCCATCCAACAGGTTGTCTAGCCTACAATCCTGTTGGGAATATTTTGCAGCTAATCTTACCTAGTCATATACTTGAATAACGGGAATTCCTTTCCCGTCTGACCCTATAGGTCCGACCCGGGCCATATGATTCAGATCAAGCTTGGTATACCTTGTTTTCACCATGGCCCAAGCCTCTCTCGCCCCTTCTCGACAGGCAGATATCTTCCATAGTCGGAAATGCCACCGCGCTCCCTTGAAAAGCTGCGCAAGCTCCCCCATACTTCCTGGTAGGGAGGCGGATGGCCACAAGGCCTTGGCGACACTCCGCATGACCTGCCGAACTTGCACGTGCAGTTGCGAAAGCTCTTGTAGCAGATCCTGTGAGGATCCGGGCATCTCCTCTTCGGGACGGCCCATCAGCATACCTACAGACATAACTTTGTTAGTTCCTATCTTTACCGAACTATGTAAATGTTCATTTGAGAACATACTAAAAATGCTGCACTGAAGCCTCTTATTTTCCTTCACGGAGTCAGCCAGCTGGGTCCGAACATCTTTCAATTCTTCACCCAGCTGGGTATTAGCATCTTGAAGCGTGTTATTCTTCCGTATGACCCGCGTAAGTACACGCTCGCCAGCGGCTGCTTGCCTTTGTGCTTCTTGTCCACCCTCTTGTGGGGTTCCCGGATTCGGTTCCGAGTTATCTTAGGATTTTTGGTCATCAGATATTGGTAGCATTACTGGTTTATAAACACAATATTGTTTTTCCACAATTCGGGAATACATACTAGTCGATGCCTCTTCGGATCTTGATAGCTTGGTCATAGCGGCCGTTAGCTGGGTTCGACACTCTTCCAACTCTTGAGACAACAGGTTGTTCTTCTCTGAAAGAACCTACATGTACAAGGATCCTTAAATCAGTTGTACCAACTGCTTTAAGTCTCAGGGGCTACTGATATACATAATTATCAGGTTTTTATACTTACCCATATATCTTTCAAATACTGGTCCGTGGCTCTAGCAAGCCCATCCTGAGCGGCTCGGATGTACGCATCAACAGATTTGAAGGCATTAAAGGCCTCATCTAAAAAACCAAGGTCGCGGAGTGCGGCCCGCCGGCGCCGATGATTCATGGTGCTCTCCATTCAGAATTTGTAACGGACATTTTGTCTGAATCCTCTGTATGAGTATAGTCCGGTGTCACTCCCGGGTTGGCCTCCGTCCTCGAGACCGGGCTTGGAATTCGGCTAGTGGAGGCATGGTTGGTAGGATCCCGGGACATAGTTCGGCGGATGTTCTTCCTGCTAATACACAACGTTTGGTGTCAAACTTTATGATGACGAACCATGGAGCGTATTTAAAACCATACCCCCTGGAGGACGGCTCCGCCATATTTTTGTTCGCCTTTCTTTTTAAAGGCCTACCTGATACGGGTGCCCCTTGTTGGTGAGTCACCTCGGCTTCGGCTTGGCGCGCCGATCGTCTTCCCTTTAGAGCATAGGAATTGCGCGGTGGGTAAGATGGAAGGAATAAATCTTTTCCAGAAGATAAGTCTCTTGTTTACTTACATGCGATACAGGGAGGAGGCCAGGATTGTCAGCGATAATGGCCACCTTTGTGCTGTCACAGCTCGCCTGGTGAAACACCCCTTCCACAAGCTCCACGAATATATCCGGATCCTCTTCGAATCCGGGGTCAAGGGCCCGGTTATGGTCCTCTGGCTGTGGTGCCGGGCTATGGAACTCCCTGGTTATTTTTCGCCATTCCTGTTATAAGTAGACATAGTAAATATTTATGAAAACAAAGGCTCAGGGAATAAATAGAGTAGAAAAATGTATGGCAGCTCACCCAGCTGGGAGGGTTGTACATGGAAAATCCATCTCGTGGCTTGATGCGGGGGAACTCCTCTCTTTCCCCCTTGTACAAATCGGACAGTATTTCCACCATAGTGGTGGTGGAGTCCGGACCCTTTCGACCGCAGTGGGTGGCGTCGTCTTCTCCATTGAAGTGCCACATGGGATGCCCTCGGTATTGGAGCAGCTGAACCCCCCGCATTATGGATATTGTCATAACCTCGACTATTGACAATTCAGACTGAGCGAGTATTCTTATCTTGCTCATCAATTGAAGGACCTCCCTGCTATCTTTCTCTCTGGGGCCCCGGGGACGCCAGTTAAGGTGTTTTTTCAGCGGAGCATTTGTAAACTGAGGAAGATCCATTCAGATTGGGTCGGCAAGGGAGACGTCCTTGATATAAAACCACTCAGAGGGCCACTCTTCGGCTGCCTTCTTCGGTGTGCCGGATAGGTATCCGGTCCCGGTGATGCACCGTATCTCGGCTCCGCCCACTTGGAATATTGATCCCCTTGATTACGGGGGACAAGGCATAATAGCTTCTTCCATAGCTCAAAATGGGCTTCGCAGCCCAGAAATAGCTCACAAAGAGCGACGTAGCCTATGATATATATGCAGGATGGAGGCAGGTGTGAAGATGTGCAGTTGGAGGCCGTAGTACTCCAGAAGCTCGCGGAGGAACGGATGGATTGGAAATCCGACGCCCCTCAGCAAGTAGGAGATGAGGCATACTCGCTCCCCCATAGATGGGTTGGGAAAATTCTCCGCCTGCTCCCCGCCATCGAAAGAAGCCAATCCGGCTCGAACGGGGACTAGATATGCAGGAGGTAGGTACCCTTGGGTCTGCAGCTTCACTAATCGGCCATGGGATATGACACACTTATCCCAATCGCCCGGTTTGATGTTGTGAGAGCGGGAGGAAGAGTTGCGAGCGCCAGCCATGTTGGAGTGGTTCTTTCGGGCACGCGCTGATGATTCCTCGCTTGGGGAAGATGGTGTGGATTGGATCTGAGGATCCCCATTTCTTCAATAGACAATTTATTTACATGGCTAGGGTGGCAAATGTAATAATTCCTCGACTTCTCACATTCGCTCGACACATGGAGGCTGAGACCGTTAAGGTGCAGAAGCCGACAAGCGTAACATTAAATGAGGAACCGGACACTGCTGTTTACAATAGGTACTTCGAAGAATTCGGAGGAGGAACCCGCCTTGCAAGACCGAAGACTGTCACATCCCTAGCCTTGCTATGCACCTGGACTAGCTTGGTTGTTGCATCATCTCTAAATTTATTTGAAAGTTTAAATGGGGATTGATCAAACCCTAGCACCAGATCAAATCAACTAGGTTCAAATAAGAAAATATTCTCAATGAACCCAAAATGGCCTTTGAAAATGTTCATGATTTCTGCTAAAGGTGAAAACCTCTGCCAAAAATGATAAATATATTTCTAGGACATTCTGGATTTTTGAATTAACTCATATCGTATTTGAATTCGGGCATTTAAATCCTATAAATATTTTAAATGCTCTAATAATTCTGAAACTAGTTGTGGGTTGTTGGATATAATCCAAACACTGCCCACAATTATTTTCAGGATTTTACAAAATGGATTAGTATTTTTACTAATTCAAAACAGGATAAAAGAAATAGAAAAACTGAAACAAAAGGAAAAGAGAGCTTACCTGTAGCTTACCTGGCTGGCCATGGTCCTGTGCAGCCCAGCTGCCGGCCCAGCCCACCTGGCCATTGCCAGTCGTCTCCCACCTCTGCCAGTAGGTAGAGGCAGAGACAACGCACGGGCCTCCCCGAGGATAGCGCGGCGCCGCGAATCCCCTCTTCGGTGCCGCCCCAATCCGCCCGGATCGCTCACTCGATCCCCTACTCTCTCCCTCGCCTCTACACCACCACAGCCGAATGCTGCCATCATCGCCGCTCGTCCTTGCCGTGACCACCAGCATCCCCACGCCGAACTAGCACCCCCACGAGCTCTGCCTCTATACCGTAGAGCCGCACGCCAAAGCACACGACTGCAGGAGGCCAACAACATCGCCATTGCCGTCGTCTTCCACCTCAGGCTCCGACCACCACCGTCGTCGATTCGCCGCACGCAGGACATCCCCGAGCACACTGGCCTGCTCTGCGAGTTCACCGTGAGCACCAGCATCTTTCCCCTCTCTTCTACCTCCCGTTTACACGCCCTAACTAGCTTCACCACTGAGCTCGCGAGCACATCACCACCGGCCATGGCGCCGCCGCAACCACAGCTACTGCCGCTTGCGTCTGAGCCCATCTGCGTGCTCATCACACTCCCAGGAGTCGAACACACACACCATATCCTCCTCCCGTGCACCACAACGCCGACCCCGAGCTTGACCGAACTCCGGCCGCCGCCACGACCTCATTTCCGGTGAGCTCCGGCCACCCCAGCTACTGCCGCTTGTTGCAATGGGTGTGTGCGAGTCCCGGCACCATGTAGAGCCTCTTCGCCGCTTGTTTGGTCGTCGGAGGGTGAAACCCAGGCCCTCCGCCGTGCTCGCTGTCACCAGCGTCGAGCCGCCGGCGTATTAGGCTCGGTTGACCAAGGGTTTGACCTCCTCTAGGTCGATGACATGTGGGCCCGGCTGTCACATCCCTAGCTCACGACAATGCACTAGGCTAGCTTCATGTGTGCATCATGTTTAAATTTTGCCTAAACTTGAAATGGGGATGTTCAAACCCTAGCACCAAATGAAATCCAACTAGGGTCACAATAAAAACATTTTCAATGAACCTGAAATAGCCATAAAAAATGTTCATCATCTTTGCCTTGGTCTAGAACCTCTGACAAAAATGGTTCACATTTTTCTAGGACAGCATTGGGTCACTGAATTAAATCATATGCTATTTGCATTTGGGCATTTAAATGCTCTATAATATTTTAAATGTCCAAATATTCATGAACTAAAATGTTTACTGTTGGAAATATTCCAAACAATAGCCTTGAGCTGTTTCATGAATTTTGAGATTGTTTTGGTATTTTTAATAAAGCCCTAAATTTACAGAATAAATAGAAAATAGAAACAGAGTTAGAAAAGAGAGAGAAAGCTCACCTGACCCTATCTGGCGCTTACATACATCCCATGGGCCCAGCACTGTGCAGCCCAGGAGCTGGCCCAGCCCAGCAGGCCACCCCTCCTATCATCTTCCTCCCCTCTCCCCAAAGCAGCTTGATGGCGAGTGTTGCCGTCGCCGTGGCCTCCTCCCTGCCTGCTTCCCCCCTCCCCGACCCTTCTAGCGATGCCACGAGGACTCCCGTGACCCCTCTGTCCTCTCCCTCGCTCCCTGGCCTCTCCACTCCTCTCTAGGTCCTCACCTGCACCACCATGCGGAGCTCGTCGCCGCCGCTCGCCGTAGCCGCAACCACCGTGCTCCCCTTGCCTCACCGTTCGGTCCCCTAACTCCGCCTCGCCTTATCTTTCTTCCACCCCGAGCCACGCCACCGCGGCATCCCTACATCACCGCCACGAGTCGTCTTCCCCGAGCATGGCCGCCGGACTCCATCGACGGATTCGTCGCCTTCCGGTCGTCCCCGAGCAAGGTGAGCCTGTCGTCGGCCTCACCGTGAGCTCCCGGTCCTTTTCCCCTTAACCACGTCGTCATTTTCGTCCTGTAGCCACTGCCCCGCGAGTAATCAAAGCCGCCGTCCACCATGGCCGATGAGGTCCACGCTCCTGAGCACCTCAGCTCGGACCAGTTGCACCAATGTGCTCTTGGAACGCCAGAGATGCCGCCCAGCTACCTCGCTCGCTTGCCCGCAAGCCGCGGTGCCCCGCCCGTGCCCCACTGAACTCCGGTCGCCGTGTTTGAGATCGTGGCCGTCGACTGCGGCCACCCCAGGCCCGGCTACTACCACCAGCCGACGCGCTGCAACATCAGCTACCCGTAGAGACCAACCGCGGTTCAAACCGCGACCTATACGCGAAACCCGAGCAACTCCGGCGAGTTGCCGCCACGGTTTTGGTCGCCGCCGGCTAAACTCCGGTGACGCCGACGTGGCGCACTTAGTTAGCCACCAGTCACCCACTAATTAACCCCCTGACCCACTTACACATGGGCCCCATCGGTTTAATTAGCCAGCTAATGAAATTAGTTAGAACTTATCCAGCCTGACTGGACCCACGCGTCAGCATTGACTTTGCTGACGTGGTCGTTGACCGGTCCCACTTGTCAGCGAGCTAAACATTCCTGTGTCACTGACGTGTGGCCACCACATGTCAGGTTTGACCTGGACCACCCTGTTGACCCGCTGATGTCATCCTAACGCAGTGATGATGCAATAAACCCTTTTCTGGATTTTAAATAAATCTAAACGATTTATTTATTTCAGAAAATAGTTAAAACTTCTAAAAATCATAGAAATTAATCTATAACTCCAAATGAGATAAATTATATATGAAAAATGATCAGAAAAATCCAATCTATCCATCTGTACTGGTTTCATGCATGCTAGAACAACTTATAGTTGCTGATTTGGGCAAAACAAATAAAGGCATTTGAATAATAACATACGGAGTTTGAATTTGAACCTAGGGTTCAAACCAACTTTATTTAAACCTATTGCTAGTTGAATTAGCTCAAATCAAATCATATTGCCATGTCACATTCATGCATCATATTGTTGCATAGCATTGATTGTGTTCTTCCTTGTGTGCCGGTGTTTGGTCCCTCTCGATAGATGTGGTTCCGACGATGAGTTCGATGACACTGATGAAAAACTATACTATCTTCAGAAGTGCCAAGCAAGCAAAACCCCCTTGTTCATTCCGATACAATCCCACTCTCTTGCTCCTGCTCTCTTTAACTGCATTAGGACAACAACGATTTAACTGTTACTTGCTGCAGTAGCTGAACCCCTTTATCCTCTGCATGACCTGTCATTGCCACAGTAAATAGATGAAACCCGCTAGCATGAGTAGGAGTTGTTTTAGCCCTGTTGTGCCTACTCATTCATACTTGTTTGTCATGCCTGCTACTGCTTAGAGTTGAGTCAGGTCTGATTCATCAGGGATGAATTGGAATGTGGTGAACATGTCCTACTGTGTGTGAGCTAAGTGTGTGAACACGATTTGGTAGAGGTAGCGGTGAGAGGAGATGTAGGAGTACATGGTGGGTTGTCTCATTGAAGCCGTCCTCAGGAACTGAGTTCTGTGTTTGTGATCCATGAAATAGTTACTACCACGCATTGGGCCCGAAACCAATGGACCCTCTCGGCTTCTTAATCACCCTTCTCCTCTGTCCATGAGTTGCAAGTAGTTTCTGGTGTTTGTAGTATGCTGGAGGCCGTGCGCAGCGCTGACCCAACGGGTGGGTTGTGATGCGGTAGGCACGTGGCATGGTGTACTGGGCGCCCGTTTGGTGTCCCGGGAACCCTGCACATCGTTCGGGGCCGTATGTGGAAACCTCGGCCGAATTCCCTGCAGATGGAACCTGAATAGGTGATAAACCTGGACTAGAGACTTGAGTGGTTAGGTAGGTCATGGCCGACACCCTCGTTGGTCTTCCGCTTGAAGGTTGCCCAGTACATGTCGTGTAAATGGCGGTAAGTGGTGAGAGCGTGTGTGAGGAAGTACACCCCTGAAGGGTTAGCATCATCTATTCGAATAGCCGTGTCCGCGGTAAAGGACTTCTGGGTTGCCTATACAGTTCATAGACAAGTGAAAGTGGATACTCTAAAATGCGCAAGATAAGCATAAGTGCTATGGATGGCGTTCTCGTAGGGATACGGGAGCGGATCCATAGTGGTGTATTGATATGGTGAATATGTGGACTCGTGTGCACCACCTTAAAAGAGTTACTTGCAGTCGTAGTTCAAGATAGCCACCGAGTCAAAGCTGGCTTGCTGCAGTTAAACTCCACCACCGCCTTTGTTGATAATGATGCATATGTAGTTATTTTTGATGTAAGTCTTGCTGGGTACATTTGTACTCACCGTCGGTGTCAAAACCGGCGCATCTCGGGTAGGGGGTCCCGATCTGTGCATCAAGGCTGATGGTAACAGGAAGCAAGGGACATGGATGTTTACCCAGGTTCGGGCCCTCTCGATGGAGGTAAAACCCTACTTCCTGCTTGATTAATATTGATGATATAGGTAGTACAAGAGTAGATCTACCAGGAGATCGTAGAGACTAAATCCTAAGAGCTAGCCTATAATGGTATGATTGTAATTGTGATCAGCCTTCTAAGGACCAACCTCTTCGGTTTATATAGACATCGAAGAGGGCTAGGGTTTACAAGGAGTCGGTTACAAGAAAGGAAACACAATATCCGGATCTCCAAGCTTTCCTTCCACGCAAAGGAGAGTCCCATCCGGACACGAGCCGAAGTCTTGAGTCTTGTATCTTCACGCTTCAATAGTCCGGACGTTCTACACAATCCGGCTGTCCGAATACCCCCTAATCCAGGACTCCCTCAGTAGCCCCTGAACCAGGCTTCAATGACGATGAGTCTGGCGCGCAGTATTGTCTTCGGCATTGCAAGGCGGATTCCTTCTCCGAACACTCCAAAGTACATGTTACGACGAATAATGTCCGGCCTCCAATCAATGTTGTGCTCCTGGGCTTCAGCTCCTCAGTAATGACCATCTCCACGTGTCGAGCGAATGCGAGGAGTCGAGGCATTTTTGCATTTGGCACCCTTGATCCTCAGGGCCAACCATCTATTTGAAGGGACAGGGATTCTCAGATCCAAACCTCACTCTCCTCCCTTGGGCTAGCATCCTAGAGCGCTCCGCGAAAAACCATTCCAACATGGCCGGCCGTCGCAGCTCTTCTGCTTGCCCTCCTCGCTCTAAGTCGGGGAATTGGGGAGAGTGCTCAGTTCCTCACAGTCGTTTGGTAAAGCTACAAACCCAAGGGTTTCTCCCACCGGCATTCATGGTCCCCGTGCGAGCTAGAATAGCCACTTATGACGGAGGGGAACAAGATGAGGGATCTCCTAACCCATCTCCGGAGGAGCAGATATGCCTCGTCCCGCATCTGCTGAGGGGCGTCGGGTTTCCTATCCACCCGTTTCTTCGCGGGCTCCTGGAGTTTTACGGCCTCCATTTACACAATCTTACCCCAGCCTCTATTCTGCACATAGCGGGGTATGTCGCCCTTTGCGAGTTGTTTTTAGGCTGCGAACCACACTTCAGATTATGGAGGAAGTTGTTCTGCCTTGTCCCCCACACCCAGGGAGAGTCCCTATGTCAAGTGGGAGGGGCCGAAGTATGGCGCATCGCTGAGATCGGATACCTATCCGGCACTCCTGAGAAGGCACCAGAAAACTGGCCTTCAGAGTGGTTCTATATAAATGACGTTCCCCTTCCGGATCCAGTCCGGATAGGTCTCCCCAAGTTCAGCAACGCCCTGCCGAGGGCACGCTTTAGCTGGCGCCCCCGGAGCCCTCAAGAAGAGGACACATGGAAATATACCTCCTGATGAACAGGATAAAGATGCTAGCCAAATCCAGACTGATGATAGTTGAGGTCATGGCGATGTGCATAAGGCAGGGAGTGCAACCGCTCCAATATCAGGGGAAGCCCATGTGGCATTTCAACAGGGAAGACGACGCCACCCGCTGCGACCGTAAGGGTCCGGACTCCGCTCCCGCTGTGGCAAGGATATTGTCTGATTTGTACAAAGGGTAAGAGGAGGAATTCCTCCGCATAAAAATGCGGGATGGATTCTCCATGTACAACCCCCCAGAGTGGGTAAGTTGCCATTCTTTTACCAGCTTCACTTACTCTAGTGTTCTTCTGCTAAGATTACTTGCATCAATGCATCTGAGCAGGAACTGAGGAGGGCCGTAGAAGGAATCTTCAGCCCCTCCCCGCAACCAGAGGACCCTGGAAGGGCCCTAGATCCGGGACTCAAAGTAGATACGGATATTACTGTGGAGCTTGTCAACGGGGTATTTTATCAGGCGAGCTGGGATGGCGCCCTAGTGGCCATTACAGCCGACTACCCTGGACTGCTCCCCGCGTCGCGTGTATCCGAGCTAAAAACCCCTATCCTCCGAATAGGACTCCCCCGAGGTATTATAATTTACCCTTGACGCGTCGTTCTATTTGCAGAAACGACGGCCGGAGCGAGGGCCCAACCTCTAGGGACTCGTCAACCACGGGCGTCCGGATCGGGCAGGCTCAAGATGAAGGCGGTGAGGGTTGACACACCGCTACAGAGGTAAAGTAATGACCTGTCCTGTAATTATAGAATTTGAAATATGACAACGCCCTTTGTGTCTGGCAGGAAGAGGAATAACCGGACTATATCCGGGGACCCCACCAATCACGCCTCCACCAGTCGGGTTCCAGAACCGGCTTCGGGGGCGGAGGCCGACACGGGGCCAGCACCGCATAGCCCCCCAACAGAGGATGCAGATATGTGTTTGGCCACAAACTCCGAAGTGGAGAGCACCATGAATCACCAGCACCGGAGGGCCATGCTCCAGAACAACATCTTTTCCGAAGAGGCTTTTAATGCCTTCAATTCAGCGGACGCATATGTCCGAGCTGCTCGAGGCGGGCTTGGCCCAGCGACAAACCAGTATACCAACGACATATGGTTAAGAAATTTTCATAAGTATGTATAGCAGTAGCCCCAGACTTGGAATAGTTGGGACAACTTTTTGAAGGATCAATATATGCACAGGTCCTTGTGGACAAGAATGAACAATTGGCGCGGGAGCTGGAGGCATGCAAGTTCCAGTTGACTGATGCGGTAGCCAAGTGAGAGGGATCCCGAAAGGCCCCCTATGGTAATATTTGTCTCCATTATACGCAGATGTACCAGTTAGTAAATGGCTGGTGCGGTTAGTCTAACAGAAAATTCTGCAGAAAATCCCGGGGTGAATCCGGGGGGCGTAATGGGTGACGACTTGCATCTCCAACGGCAGCTAAAGGCTGGCGAGCACATCCTTACGCAGGTGACGCAAGAGAAGAACAAGCTACAAGATGCCAATATTGGTCTGGACGTGGAATTAAAGGACGTCCGCGCTCAATTGGCGTACTCCGTGAAGGAGAACAAAAAGCTTCGACGCGGCATTTATGGTAAGAGCTCAAGCAAAGTGTGTGATAGTTCGGCGAGGAAGTTTTTTGAATTTTTTTTGCCTGCAAGAATGTTAACGGGTTGCCCTGAAGAGGAGATGCCCTCATCTGCAGGTGATTGGCTGCAAGAACTTCCGCAATTGCACGAGCGTGCTCGGCAGGTGATGCACGGCGTTGCTCAGGCCTTGTGGCCATCAAGCTTCCTGCCGAATGGCATGGGCGAGCTTGCAGACCTGCTTCAAGGAGCCCGGCGGCGCTTTCGTCTGTGGAAGATATCAGCATGCCGGCAAGGAGCAAGAGAAGCCTGGGCAATGGTGAAGACGCGCTACACCAAGCTGGACCCGAACCATATGGCCGAAGTAGGACCGGCGGGGCCGGATGGGCAAGAAATTCCCGTGAGTCTGTATATGACCAGGTAGCATTAGCCGCTAAGTATTCTCAACAATACTGTAGGCTAGATAGTCTGTTAGATGGTATAGAGGAGGAGTATAGTCAGTCTTGGTGACTTTGTAATTTAATTGGCATAAATAGCCCCTAGCCGGTTTGAAATCATTTGTCATGGCGGACCTTTTCGCTTCAGCCCCCGGATCCTATATTCCGGGGTGTGTCCGAATACCCGCTCGGTTATACAAGAACCGGGATATGCGTGGAGACCAGGCATAGGGGTCATAAGTGCTTGAACAGACAAGTACCCAACTAGTTATGTTATATTGCATGGATAGCAAGAAACATCTTCCAGGGAGAATAGTTCCGTTAGGGGTTCCTTCCCCTGGGAATGCATGTGTTGATGCAGATGTCCGGACTGCGAATGACGGCGCAGGATACAAAGCTTCTGGGTTTTTTTGTTGTATCCAACGAATACATTCTTTGTTCACCGATCGAATGTTCTCTTAAGGAAACTAGCTTTCGACTTCACCCAGTCTGAGGTACACATCCGGCTTAACCGGTAGTAACAATCACATAGGTGCTCCCCTTATGCCCTAGCCGAATTAACGGGAGTGTAGGGCATAAACACAAGAGCTAGGCAACCCAGCTTGGCCACATCTTAAGTCATATCGATGCATATAATGGTGAAGAAAAGGCACATATGGAAAGAGAACGCATATGCGATGGGCAAAAAGCCATTTAAAGTAATTATGTCTAGCTTCCGAATAGGAAGCCCCCAGGTACAACTTACACACATAGTATGGCCGGAATGATCCGGGAGGCCGCACTGTATTAAATAATTTGTGTGAAGAGGAAAGGATCGAGAAAGGAGAGAAAAAGAGGTGGAGCATAATTAAAAAGGAGGGGTAAGGAGACGAACACTGAGTTCAGCGTTAGGCGTAGGATCTCCGGAGTCTGGCCGCGTTCCATGTGTTTAGCTCGAGTCTGTTATCAGATGCATTATGTAGACGGTACGCTCCTCCGATGAGGACTTTGTCAATGACGAAGGGACCTTCCCACTTGGGTTTGAGTTTGTCCTTCTTCTTCTCCGGTAGGCGCAGAACGAGATCGCCAATATTGTAAGTTTTGGCCCGCACTTCTCTGCTTTGATATCGTCGAGCCGGCTGCTGATAGAATGCGTGACGGGCTTTTGCGACATCGCGCTCCTCCTCCAGGGCATCCAAGTTATCCTGCCGATCTAACTCGGCTTCCTTCTCTTCGTACATGTGTATGTGTGGTGAATCATGTATTATGTCGCAGGGTAGTACTGCTTCCGCACCGTACACCATAAAAAATGGTGTATATCCGGTGGTTCGATTCGGGGTGGTCCGCAGCCCCCAGAGTACGGAGTCGAGCTCCTCTACCCAGTGCGTATCCGATTTTGTTAAAGATCGCACTAGTCTGGGTTTGATGCCGCTCATGATGAGACCGTTTGCCCATTCGACTAGGCCGTTTGTTTGAGGGTGGTAGACGGAAGCGTAGTCGAGCTTAATGCCCATTTTGCCGCACCAAGTTTTCACTTCATCGGCTGTGTAATGTGAGCCATTATCAGTGATGATACTGTGGGGGACACCGTACCGGTGTACGACCCCGTATATGAAGTCTATTACTGGTCCGAATTCGGCCGTTTTAATTCGTTTGGCTTCTATCCATTTGGTGAATTTGTCCACCATGACCAATAAGTATTTTTCTTATGGCTTCCCCCTTTAAGAGGTCCGACCATATCCAGCCCCCAGACCGCGAAGGGCCAAGTTATGGGGATTGTTTGGAGAGCGGTAGGGGCATATGACTCTGATTGGCAAAGAGCTTGCAGCCGACGCAATGTTGGACAAGGTCTTGTGCGTCTGCTCGGGTCGTCGGCCAATAGAAGCATGTACGGAAGGCTTTGCTGACTAGCGCTCGAGCTGCGGCGTGGTGTCCGCCTAGTCCGGCATGGATTTCAGCCAGGAGTTGCCGCCCTTCCTCTTCGGAGATGCACCTTTGGAGCACTCCGGTCGCACTTTTATTGTAGAGTTCCCCTTCATGGACTTTGTAAGCTTTACAATGCCGGACTATGCAGCATGCTTCATTTGGGTCTTCGGGGAGCTCCTACCTATTTAGGTAGGCCAAGAAAGGCTCGGTCCACGGGGCGATTACGACCATGATTTCGTGGGCCAAAGATGTTATTTCGGTGGCAGAGCCTCCGATTGTGTCTGATGGTTCGGAGTCCGGGGGTGTGTTCGGATCCGTGCTGGTGTTGCTGGACTCCCCTTCCCATACTATGGATGGCTTGAACAGCCTTTCTAGGAATATATTAGGTGGGACACGTCGCGCTTGGCGCTGATGCGGGCGAGGACGTCCACCGCTTGATTGTTTTCCCGAGCCACATGGTGAAATTCGAGCCCCTCGAACCGAGCTGACATTTTGAGGAAGACATTACAATAGGCCACCATTTTCGGATCCTTGGCATCAAAGTCTCCATTTATTTGTGATATTGCGAGGTTCGAATCCCCGCGCACTTCCAGGCGTTGGATGCCCATAGAGACTGCCATCCGAAGACCATGCAATAGAGCCCCATATTCGGCTGCATTGTTGGAGTCTGTGTATAATATTTGTAGGACGTACTGGACCGTGTCCCCGGTGGGAGACGTCAGGACTACCCCTGCTCCTAGTCCGGCCAACATTTTGGAGCCGTCAAAGTGCATGATCCAGTTGGAGTACGCGCCATACTCTTTAGGGAGTTCGGCTTCTGTCCATTCGGCGACAAGCTCAGCCAGTACTTGCGACTTAATGGCTCACCGTGGTTTGTATATTATGTCAAACGGGAGGAGCTCGATAGCCCATTTAGCGATCCGGCCTGTAGTGTCGCAGTTATTAATTATGTCATTGAGTGGTACTTCGGAGGCGACGGTAATCGAACACTCTTGAAAGTAGTGTCGCAGCTTCCGGGATGCCATGAAGACCGCGTATGCTATTTTTTGATAGTGTGGGTATCGGGATTTGCATGGGGTGAGGACCGCCTCTCGTTCGACGACGAGCACTGCTCTTACCACTTGATGTGTTGCAGCTATGTATAGTAGCATAGGTTCGCCGATGTTTGGCGCTGTTAGGACTGAATTACTGGCCAATAAGGTTTTTATCTCATCGAGTCCGGCTGCGGCTGCATCCGTCCATACAAAGTGTTTGGTGCACCGAAGGAGGTGGTAAAGGGGCAATGCCCTTTCTCCTAACCTGGATATAAAGCGGCTCAAAGCGGCCATGCATCCAGCTAGCTTCTGGATGTGCTTGAGGTCTGTTGGTATAGCCAACTGTGACAGAGCTCAGATTTTTGCTGGATTCGCTTCGATTCCTCTATTGGAAACAATGAAGCTCGGCAACTTCCCCAAGGGGACACCAAAAACGCATTTTTCCGGATTCAACTTGATGTCGTACGTCCGAAGATTATCGAATGTAAGCCTCAAGTCATCTATTAGGGTTTCGACGTGTCTAGTTTTTATGACCACGTTGTCCACATATGCTTCCATTGTTTTGCCGATTTGTTTTTCCAGGCATGTAGGCTTCTTCTTCCTCCTCCTCGTCTTCAGAGGCGGAGGGCGCTTCGGGGTAATCGGGCGATGAATCCGACACCACCAGGCATCCGGAACTCTTTCGAGTCCCCGTGGCCTTCTTCTTCGATACCACATGGGGTGCCGGAACCAGCAGCTTTGTCAAACGGGCATCCGCTAGGTCTTCGGGCAAAGGAGCCGGACAGTTGGTCCGTCTGGCCTTCTTCTGCCAGTCCTGTTAAAAGGATGGGAGTTTAGATCCCGCATAGAGTCAAACTATGGCCAACAAATACCCCGTAATGGGAAAATTGAGCTTACCGCGCTGGCTTGACGCTTCGCGCAGAATCCGCGATCCTCAGTGATGGGAGGGTGAACCTCGGAGCTCTTGAAAAGCACCTTCCAGGCATCTTCGTGCGTTGTGTCGAAGAGCCTGGACAAAGTTTGGTGTTGAGCCGGGTCGAATTCCCACAGATTAAAGGCCCGTCGTTGACACGGGAGGATCCGGCGGAAGAGCATGACCTGGACTACGGTGACGAGTTTAACCTTCCTGTCTATCAGATCTTTGATGCAGGTTTGAAGTCCGGTCACCTCTGCTGAATTGCCCCACGACAGGCCCATCTCTTTCCATGAGGTGAGCCGAGTGGGGATGCCAGATCGAAATTTGGGGGCCGCTGCCCATTCAGGGTCACGTGGCTCGGTGATGTAGAACCACCCCAATTGCCACCCTTTGATGGTTTCCACGAAGGCGCCCTCGAGCCATGTGATGTTGGCTATTTTGCCCACCATGGCACCTCCGCACTCTGCTTGTCGGCCGCCCACAACCTTCGGCTTGACATTGAAGGTCTTCAGCCATAAGCCGAAGTGGGGTTGGATGCGGAGAAAGACCTCACATACGACGATGAAGGCCGAGATGTTGAGGATGAAGTTCGGGGCCAGGTCGTGGAAGTCCAGCCAGTAGTAGAACATGAGCCCCCGGACAAATGGGTGAAGAGGAAAGCCCAGTCCACGGAGGAAATAGGGGAGAAATACGACCCTCTCATGGGGCCCAGGGGTGGGGATGAGTTGCCCCTCATCTGGAAGGCGGTGCGCGATGTCGTTAGACAAGTATCCGGCCTTCCTCAACTTTTTGATGTGCCCCTCCGTGACGGTGGAGGCCATCCATCTACCTCCCGCTCCGGACATGATTGGAGAAGGTTGAGGTGGGAAGTGCGGACTTGGGCACTGGAGCTCGAGTGCACAGGAATGGATAAGCAAAGGAGGAAGAAGGCGTAAATGGAAAGGGTGGATCCTTATCCCCTTATATGGGCGGCCGAAACTATGAGCCCCCACCAGCCTAGTAAAACTCGCTTATCTCCCAAGCACCGCGATTAATGGCGCGGTTGGATTACCCACACCCGTATTGATGAGAATCCCGGAATAAGGGGACATGATCTCTGCTTTGACAAGACATGCCAAGGAAACCGCCTCGCTAAACGCGCTGAGGTGGAACAGTAAAATGATTCGAATAAAGGCTTGGCCGTAGCATGATGTCACGCTGCGGAATACGTCGGCAGATTAGATTTGTGTAAATATTATTCTCTCTACGGTGGTATGTGGAACTTATTTTGCAGAGCCAGACACTATCCTTGTGTTCAAACATCTTCTATGAAGTATTCGGAGGAGGAATCCGCCTTGCAATGCCGAAGACAATTTGTGCGCCGGACTCGTCGTCATTGAAGCCTAATTCAGGGGCTACTGAGGGAGTCCTGGATTAGGGGGTGTCCGGATGGCCGGACTATGACCTTTGGATGGACTCCCGGACTATGAAGATACAAGATTGAAGACTTCGTCCTGTGTCCGGATGGGACTTTCCTTGGCGTGGAAGGCAAGCTTGGCGATTCGGTATGAAGATCTCCTCCCATTGTTACCGACTCTGTGTAACCCTAGCCCTCTCCGGTGTCTATATAAACCGGAGAGTTTTAGTCCGTAGGATGAACAACAATCGTACCATAGGCTAGCTTCTAGGGTTTAGCCTCTCTGATCTCGTGGTAGATCAACTCTTGTACTACCCATATCATCAATATTAATCAAGCAGGAGTAGGGTTTTACCTCCATCGAGAGGGCCCGAACCTGGGTAAAAACATCGTGTCCCTTGTCTCCTGTTACCATCCGCCGAGACGCACAGTTCGGGACCCCCTACCAGAGATCCGCCGGTTTTGATATCGACAACGCACTTGTTTGAAATTTGGGGAAAGTACAAACTTTGCCACCCTCTTAAATTTCGGACCTACCACCGGTCGGGGGTAGGACGGTAATCCGAGGTGTCCCAAATACTGGGCGGGAGCGATTTTCATCGAGCGAATGTGTGTTTAGGTGGCCATGGTGTATGAATGTTTTTCGGAGGAGGTTGCATGGCGTCTAGATGAAATTACAAACCTACCCCGGTTTAGACCTATAGATGTTGGGCCGATAGGCTTCACGGGTCGGAGTTAGAAAAGTAATTTCCTTCTACCAAACATTGGTCTCACACACTTTCGGGCAAGCAGAGGTTCTTTCGGAGCTTTGTTTGAAATTCAAATAGAAGCATTTATGTTTAGACTACTCTTAAACTTTGAGGATTGACCTAAATAGAGAACGTTAAATTTGACCTTTTATGTTTGAAAACCTCATTAAATTATGCACTTCTTTTTGAAATTTTGACACTTGAAAATCCTATAACTACGATTATTTTGGAACGGGGGAGGTAAATTTGAATCTGTTTTGTACATGACTATATATGCTATTATGTAGAAAAGCAGGGCAAAGATTGGTGCCCCCATAATTTTGGTAAGATTTACAAATGCCATTATCTCAAATTCAAATAATTCAATGGACTTCATGTTGAATTTGAGTTTTTTAAACCACCTTAAGTTGAATTCAAATGTATGCTAGTTCATAGCTAGCTATTTATAATGTTGATTGTGTAACTTTTGGATGTATAATGTGCTTTACACACACAACATGAACTATACTCACGTTTATATTCAAATTGCTAAAGTGATGCATTGTCTGGAGTTCAAAATACTGACTCTATGGATCAATTATGTCGAATAATAACATATGCATTCTCAGATTCGATGGAATATAGATGTCTGATGGATGAATGACCGTTCCTTACGCTAATTGCAAATATCATGATCCCATCCTAATATTTGGACACAGCTTATATTTTAATCAATGTGTACATCAGTCTTTTACATGTAGTTTCACTCTCCATAGGCCCCTCCTCACACACGTGCTAACTTTCTCTCTCACACATATGCGCACACGGTATATATCCATCGGTGGTCTCTCACACATGCTCACACACTCTCTCCCGAGGTGTCTTTCTTGCACACATGCTCTCGATATCATCGTCCCTCCCTCTCGCAACCATTTACGACTATTTTCACTAAACTTTATCACAAGACTATTCCTCTTCCTCTCACACGCATATGCATGCACAATCCCCATCTACCCTTTCTTTATACATAGACCTGCGTACATGTCTCCTGCACGCACATTATCTTTAGGATTGTCTCGCACGCATTGTCTCCACCTCTCTTCCTAATTGACGAGTATGATTCCAACAAAGCATTCTGTAGGATGCTCCTTAACTTTAGGTTGGATGAATGGTAATATCAGAGATAAGGGGTTACCTTAGTCCGAGGACCTAGGGTTACAAATCCTAGACGTCTTTGTCAGTGGACACAGAGTCCTTCACAACTCTGGTATCTTTGTCTTGTACGACTAGTCCTCCATGGGTCTCCCTAAATGCATCACGGGCCAACAGACATGGCACAGGATGAAACCAAATGAAGGGCCTCACCTCGGCCCACCGGACCTCACGCGGTGACACACCCTCTACCCCTATGTCTTGTTATCTTCTCACACCCACACATACCAACACAGACACCACACAACATATTTTCTCCTGATGCCTCTATCCCCTCCCACCTTGCATATACACACTCAAAGGCATCTCTCGCCGTGACATCCTATTTGTCTCTCTCTCTCTCCCTCTCTAGACCTCTATCATTTCTCGTGCTATCTATCCCACGTCGCCCCCCTCGGCCGGCCCCTCTATCCATGCCTCTCTCGAACAGGCAATACGTACACATACCCTCTCTAGGCCCTGCCAAATATGTCAACTACACATCCGCACCTGTTACATCACGTTCCCCATTTATTTAAAAAGCCCTCTCTCCATGTTTATTTCACGTACAACATTCCTTTTGAATAAAACCACACAAAGTGTGGCCAAAATATTATTTTAGAATTTCTATATATATATAACATTACAAAGTTATATGGAGGAGTATGAACGTTAATTTGCATTGCATGGTGCACCCGATGATATTTATTCCATACTGTGAATTTTTATATTTTTATACTATATATAAAATTAGTCATAATAAATAGAAAGGAAGAGCCTCTCTCTGAATCGCATACACCTCCTCTACACCCCTTTCATGTACGCACACAAACTATCTCAAGATCCTCTAAAAGTACGCCCGCAACACATTCACGCATGTTTCATCTTTCTCTCGCGAGATATACAGTGACGATCATTGTATTCGAAGAGAAAGCATGATACATACATTGGACTTCATAATCCACTCATTACGGTCACCATTTATGTTTTGTGGTCATTATACAGTGAGGGGCTCACTGTACAGCTCTGTATTTGCTCAAGACATGACTAGTTGACCAGTTAAACGCTCCACATGGCACCTATGGTGTTGCATCACATTATCTCACTACCATTGGGCCCACCTATCAGCATGTATACGAATGAAAACAAATGATAAAAAAATATTGGACCGTGGTCCGAAGTCATGACCGTGGGCATAGTGGACAAGGTGGCCTTGTATTGGTATGCTGAGTCATCTGTTTTAACACACAGGAGCAGGTGTGGTGACTATTAAACACACACGCACGCATGCACACGAACTGCATGCAAGCAATAATCACACGTACACACGCAGCCACGCACGCACGCATGCAACACTCACACATACATACGCAACCACGCATGCACGCAACACTCACACATACACACGCAGCGACGCATGGATGCAACACTCACACATACACACACAGCCACGCACACACGCAACACTCACATGCACACACGCACGCATGCATGCACACACCACATGACCAACACCCACGCTCACTCTCAAGTTCTCAACCTACACATGCATGCGCACACATCAGGCCCTGACAGTTACATACACAACCAGGTGGTTCCCACGCGCGAGTTGGAGTCTTGTCGCACCTTTGTAAATTTGTGTTTATCTTACCTTTTTCCTATGCGAAATGACAGGTGGGACCCACAAGGAACGTGGTCAATTTAACCAGTCAACATAGTGACATGCAGACTATTTCGCCGGTCAATAGAGTGCAATCCGATGCTGAACGGTGAGCAAGTGACCGTATAATCACCGCAAAAAGTATATACTGACCGTAATGAGCATGTCCTGAAGTCCGGTGACCGTATTACGCTTTTCACTTGAAATACACTGATTGACAGCGTACTTATCTCTTCTCTCGCTCTCTCTGTGGAGCCGAGTAGGCCAACGTGCCAGTGCCAAATTGGCGCATACCACCCCATTATTGTTGTACTGGTTTCGTAAGAGCGACCAAGCATTCACATCTATTGTACAAACTGTACATATGAGTTACAAATGCTATGAATATGAATACAAATATTTGAATCCACTTTATGCCCAATTTCTCCCTGTAGGCCCTCCAAAAGTACATCTCTACACGCTCTCGCATGTTACATCTAACAACTATGCAGTACAATATTACTACTACACTCTAACACAATAAATCATATGTGTTTTTAGTTTTACTAGATCTCATATTGTTACTTAATTATTCAGTTTGCAATGTATGGCTAGTATCATCTACCGCGCGGTAAAAATCCCGCCCTTGCTTGTTTAATCGGGTTTGTATCGATGGATCGTGCGAAACAGCAAAACTATAGTACTAGTACAGTACAACTAAAAGATCACTGGGCCATCGTGTTGTGTACTCCTCCGTCGTAAGAGTGGAGTGCTCGCTTTCATAAATGTTCTAGTCCCTTCCGACATGTGGGACATCAAGCAACCGGATCCACGTACCATACTGAAATAACATTGCAGAGCAGAATGGGTGAAGCACCCCAGTAATGGCGCTGGCGTAGTAATGAACAATGAGGCGTCAAATCAAAAAGCTGCACATTTCCCGCAGTTATGTTGGAGGGACGAAGTAATGCTAAAAAATAAGTTGGAGGGACGAAGTAACCATCATTTCACTTGTTGTCCAATCCGCTTCTCCCTCACCTTCTTCAAGTTAACCAGGTTTTGCTTTTGCCGTTGTTCTGCCTCATGTGGGACGCGAATCGGCTTGGTAAAGCACTGACACATGGAACCGCATGTTAGCAAACCGCCAGGCCACATCCTCTAAAAATAAGAAACCTTCCACAAAGCAAAATCACCTCATTTTAACTAATCTTGATACTATAAATTTTTAGATCAATATAATCGAGATTTATATAGATAGCACACGGCAGAAAAACCAAGTGGTACGGTTAAGGGATCCACAATGTGTAGCCAAATGTGAAAATAGCTTTTGGCATCGATGGGAACCATTGTGGAGGGTGCTGCTAAAGCCAAAAAGATACTGTAGAACCGAATCTCCCTAATTGATTGATTGAAGGAATAGAAAAATACAACTCTCTCCTCTTTCTCCCGTGCTTGGTCGCATGTACAGTATAGAGCACAGAGTCTACTCCCATTTCCCTTAAATCACAAATCAAAAAGCAGTGAGGCGTCAAATCACAAAGCATGGACAAAGCAACCATCATTTCACTCTTCGCTGACTCCGCTTCTCCATCGTCTTCTTCGAGAAACCACCTTACCGCACTAAGATGGATGGACGACGTTATTATGTAGTACTAGTACATTTATGCCTCCTTTCGTTCAACGGACTTCCTGGATGCAAAGAAGGCGGTTATCTCGGCTTGCAGGAAACACTTGCGAACGACTTACCGTGGTCTCCCTCAATGGTGTGCTCCATTGAATGCACTTCGTCAAAGCGACAACATTCAAGATATCATCGATGTCACCGCAATGGGCAAGGAAGGCAAATAGTTACTACCTCCTTGCTTCTTTGAGAGGTTCTTCATTCATAACTATCATCTCTACTCCTTCTCTCTCTTAGAGGTGATTCTTCCCTTTTGCTTCTCCTTTTAGGTGAGTATTCTCTTCTTTTGTAGGGAGCCGTACACTCATTGGAGTAGTGTCCGAGTCTTCCACAATTGTAGCAATTTCTATCACGACTAGAAGATCTTTTGTCATTGTAGAACCTTGACTTGGAACTTTTTTCCTTGCTTCTACTCTTGTAGAATTTGTTGAAGTTCTTCACCATTAAGCTCAATTCTTCATTAAAGGCTTGTTTCTCATTTGATGATGTAGGAGAATCACATGAGGCTTTGTAAGAACCACTAGACTTGTTTTAAAGCACTTCTTTGTCCTTGAGTGACATCTCATGAGCAACAATTCTTCCAATGACTTCGGTTGGATTGAGATCGTTGTAGTTTGGCATAATATGGATAAAAGTGCATATGGTATCATATTTTCCATCCAAGGCTCTCAAGATCTTCTTGATGATGAATTTGTCGGTCATCTCTTCGTTTCCTAAACCGTCAATGTCCTTTGTGATGAGAGCAAGCCTAGAGTACATTTCAGCGACACCTTCACCATCCTTCATTTTGAACTGGTCTAGTTGACTTTGAAGCACATCCAACTTGGATTCCTTGACGGAGTTCTACCTTCATGCATATCAATCAAAGTATCCCAAATTTCCTTTGCATTCTCAAGACGGCTGATTTTGTTGAATTCTTCGGGGCACAATCCGTTCAAGAGGATATCACAAGCTTGATCATTGTATTGCAACATCTTCAATTCTTCCGCGGTAGCTTCACAATTTGGTTCTCTCCCATCAAAGAATTCACCTTGCAAACCAATACACACAATAGCCCGAACGGCGGGGTGATGTCCAAGAATATGCATTTTCATCTTATGTTTCCAACAGGCAAAATTAGTACCATCAAAGTAAGGACCTCTATGGTGGTAATTTCCCTTGCTAGACGCCATACTCTCCTAGGTTGTGAAACTAAGGCTATGATCACCAAAGCTATGGAAATCAAGGCAAATGGAGACCAAACCTCTTATACCACTTGTAAGATCGAAATTATGCCTAGAGGGGGGGTGATTAGACTACTTGACCAAATAAAAACTTAACCTTTTCACAATTTTAGTTCTTGGCAGATTTTAGCAACTTAGCAAAAGTCAAGCAATCTCAATACAATTCAAATAAGCATGCAAAGAGTATATGGGCAGCGAAACGTAAAGCATGCAACTTGCAAGAAAGTAAATGGGAGGAATTTGGAGGGAGCAAACGCAATGTTGACACAGAGATTTTTGGCATGGTTCCGATAGGTGGTCCTACCGTACATCCACGTTGATGGAGACTTCAACCCACGAAGGGTAACGGTTGCACAAGTCCACAGAGGGCTCCACCCAAGAAGGGTCCACGAAGAAGCAACCTTGTCTATCCCACGATGGCCGTCGCCCACGAAGGACTTGCCTCACTAGGGTATGTATTCATGAAGTAGGCGATCTCCTTGCCCTTACAAACTCCTTGGTTCTGGTCCACAAACTTGACAGAGGCTCCCAAGTGACACCTAACCAATCTATAAGACACCACTCTCCAAAAGGTAATAGATGGTGTGTTGATGATGAACTCCTTGCTCTTGTGCTTCAAATGATAGTCTCCCCAACATTCAACTCTCTCTCTCACAGATTTGACTATGGTGGAAAGATGATTTGAGTGGAAAGAAACTTGGGGAAGGCTAGAGATCAGGATTCTTGTGGTTGGATTGGAATATCTTGGTCTCAACACATGAGTAGGTGGTTCTCTCTCAGAAAATGAATGCTGGAAGTGTAGGTACATTCTGATGGCTCTCCTAATGAATGAAGAATGGGTGGAGGGGTATATATAGCCTCCACACAAAATCTAACCGTTACACACAGATTCCCAAATTCGGTGAGACCGAATCATAAAATCGGTCAGACCGATTCAGGTCAAAATATGAATGTTAGGATTTTCGGTGGGACCAACTTAGTCATCTTGGTGAGACCGATATGCTAGGGTTAGGGCATAACGTAATCTCGGTGTGACCGATTGCATAAACTCGGTGTGACCAATTTCAACAATAGGCACATAGAGAGTTGGTCAGGCAAACTCGGAGGGACCGATTCACTCATTTCGGTGGGACCGAAGTGTTACGAAAGGGAAACTGTGAATTGGCATTGCAGACTCGATGAGACTGATTTGCTCATTTCGGTGTGACCAAAATGTTACAAAAAGTAAACAGTGAGTTTGCAATCCCATCTCGGTGAGACCGAGATCCCTATCAGTGAGACTGAAGTGATTAGGGTTTTTGGTAGTGGCTATGTCAAATGAATTTGCTGGTCCTGGATAGATTAAAGCAGTGGGGCCGAATTTGACTTTTAGGTTTAGGACATATGTGGAAATGAGAAAGTGGTTGAGGATTTTGGAGCATATCACTAAGCATTTTGAGCAAGTAAGCCATTAAGCAACACCTCATCCCCTTTTAATAGTATTGGCTTTCCTATGGACTCAATGTGATCTTGGATCACTAAAATGAAAATGTGAGTCTTGAGCTTGTTGCCAATATGTGTCTTTAGCATTTTGAGGGATCCACATCTCTAGTCCATGCCATGCCAATCATTGAACTTTCTGAAATGATCATCTTGAAAGAGCATTAATTCAATGAACTATATGTTGTTAAGAATTACCAAAACCACTCAGGGATTAGTTGCACTTTCAATCTCCCCCTTTTTGATAATTGATGACAACATATAGATCAAAGCTTTGACAAATGATAATAAGAATGAAATACATTGTCGCTTTGAGAAGTATGTGATAAGTTAGAGCTCCCCCTAAATTTGTGCATTATTTAAAATTTGCTTTTGAATGCAAATGCACAAATAAATAGGATCATGGGTTACTCTTCCATGTCACATACATCTTGGTGGAGCGCTTAAAATGATAAGAAATAAGAACAAGCACTCATCACCAAGGCAAAGTGAATGATGATACAAGAGATAGATAATGTCACCAATCAAGCACAAGCATTAAGCATAGTATGATCAAACACATGATCATATGAAGTATCTCACACACACGCAGGCATAGGGTATCTCACCCAAGCAAACAAAGCAAATGAGTAGCAAAAAGAAGCAAATCTCTCTCTCCGAAGCCTATGATCTATACACTTTCTCCCCCTTTGGCAACAAGTTGCCAAAAAGCTCGAAAATGCATAGTGCTATGCATCTATCTAGGCTTGATCTTCGGAAGGAGGTGTTGAGATGACTCCAAGGACAAAAGCTTTAGTAGAAGATGTTGGAGCTTGTGGAGTTGCCACTGGAGGGGAAACCGAAGCTGTGGGAGTTGTGGATGCAGGTGCTGAAGCTATTGCTCTTGTGTCTAGCAATGGAACTGCTGCAGACCTCTATCCTCTAGGCACTCTTTGGAACATGTGTGTAGTTGCTTTGCCCTTCCTCTCCTCTGCTTCTTCCTAGAGATCTTCAACTACCGTCTGAATCTCAGTTACCTTTAAGTCAAGATCATAGAATTTTATTTCAATAATCCTCTCCAAGCTCTCCTGGTTCCGAGTCAGGGTGGCCAGTCCTTTCTCAACCCTCAAGGTTGCTTGAATCAGATCCAAGCTAGTCTTGCTTCGACTTGAGGAACAATTCTGAAGCTTCTGCAACACTGGGCATCTCTGCTGCTTTCTCTGCTTTGGCTTTCTGTCTCTTTTCTTGTGCCTCTAGGTAAGTTGGTCCTCAGCTGTCATGACAACAGTGTTGTCCTCAAAGTCTGTCTGCAAAGGCAGATGCTCTTTGTCCAACAGGTACACTCCCTTGAGCATCTTAGAATATATCAGCATTTGAATGTGTGAGGCATACCCACATGACCTCTTCTGGTCAGCAGCTGTCCTCTTGATTATCTCTACTATCAGGCTCATGACCTTAAAATTTTCTGGAAAATCAAACATTTGTAGAAGATTAATGGAATGGCCTCTAATCATCCTATGATATCCTGATTTGGGCAACAAGGTGTGCCTCAATATAGTGTTCATAGTGGCCAGACCAGACATCGAGTAGTACACTGACCCAAACTTGTGTGTCTCCAAAGCTTTGTCAGGTATTTCCTTGTACATGTTTGCCATCGAGTTGTGGTCTTTCTTCTTTTTAGCATAGACATCAATGGCCTTCTCATGCTCTTTGGGTGCCTTGATGAGCTTTGCCACTCATCCACTATTGACTGGTATCTTGTTCCCTTAGTCATCCACACAATCTTCCCATATGGATAAAAATGAGCTATTGAGTAGAATTGCATTATGAGCTCATCATTCCACTTGGTCAACTTCTGACCCACAAATTTGTCAACTCCATTTAGCTTGAAGCACTCATGCACTCCTAGGAAGTGGTCTTCATTAGCATCAATGTACTTTCAGTCAACCCACTTCATGTCACTGACAATGGGTTTCTTGTCAAGCAGAACTGTTTCATAGAAATCTTGTTGTTCCTTGGTGTGGAATCTGTAATCCACAGATGTCCTTCTTCTCACCGCATATGGATCAGCTTGTCTCCATTGTTTGAGACCTGCATCTTTTCTTTCTTTCATATTCTCAGCCACTGGATGATTGTCATCATGGTCTGGAATCTTTGGTTTGAGCTTCCTAAGCACTTGGGCTTCAGCTTCTTCTTCCTCAACTTCAGGCATTGGGGCCTTGTTCTTTTCTATAGCTGGTATGTTCCTGGTGCTTCTCTTTGGAGCTGTCTTGGAGGCTTGAGCTGGAGCTTTGGGGGATGTCTTGGGCTTTGAAGGAGCTGCTCCAGACTTGATAGCATCCCCCATCAGCTTCTGTGACTTAGCAGGAGGTGCTTGAGCAGCAACATCTTCTTCTTCTTCCTCCCCACTAGCAGGGTCTCTCCTCATGGTAGGATTTCCAAGCACCCTAACAGTGGTTTTCCTGACTCTCTTCTTGCCTTCTTCACCTGACTTCTGTTCAAGAGTGAATTCCATGGTCTCTTGTGTTGTTCCCCTGGCCTTAGACGTAGGAAATCTTCTAGCAGGTGCCTTTTTGTTTTGTCCTGGCTTGGTGGAAGCAACATCACCATATTCTTTCTTTAGCACTTTCTTCTTGGAGCTGACTTCCTCAACCTCAAAGTCCTCATCCTGAGAGTTTGATGTTTTATTCTTTGTCTTCCTAGTTTGAGCCTTAGGAAGATTGCTTGGTGTGCCCCTGCTACCTTCATCATAGCTTCCAGACGGACTAGTGCCCTCACTGAAGTCCATCTGTTCCTCTGACTTGTTCGAACTATCACTTTGATAAGACATTCTGCACAACAACCTCAGAGCTGACCCTGTGAATATTTGTAGATGAGATAGACTAGATGAGCATCACAAAGTGCAGAGTTTTTGCCAAAATAAGGAGTTAAAAACTTAGTTTTAGTTTTCTACAGGAAGCATTTCGGAGCTACTAATTAGTAAAACTCGGTGACACCGAAGCAACTTTGGAGTCTAACATGTGGAATCGGTTAGACCGAGACATAGTTCGGCGACTCCGAGTTTTCTAGGGTTTCAAAAAGTTCTGGTATCGGTCACACCGATTTTCATCTTTCGATCAGACCGAAAATCACTTGTGCACTAGCCTAAGCCAAATCGGTGGTACCGATTCCTACAATTCGGTCAGTCCGAGATGAGTCCGGCGGAAACCTAACCCTAAATTTTCAACTCAAATCTAATCTAGAGGATGATTTCTGTGGATGGATGATAACCCGCAAGTATACGGGATCAATTGTAGCCTCTTTCAATAAGTAAGAGTGTCGAACCCAACGAGGAGCTAAAGGTAGAATAAATATTCCCTCAAGTTCTATCAACCACCGATACAACTCTACGCACGCTTAACGTTTGCTTTACCTAAAACAAGTATGAAAGTAGAAGTACTTTGTAGGTGTTGTTGGATAGCTTTGCAAGATAATAAAGAGCACGTAAATATAAACTAGGGGCTGTTTAGATAAAGATGCAATAAAGTAAATATAGCGACTGTGGAAAAGTGGTGGTAGGAGTTGTGAAATTGTCCCTAAGCAATTGACTACATTACTAGACCGGTAATCACTATTGCAATTCTATTTGAGGGAGAGGCATAAGCTAACATACTTTCTATTCTTGGATCATATGCACTTATGATTGGAACTCTAGCGAGCATCCGCAACTACTAAAGATCATTAAGGTAAAACCCAACCATAGCATTAAAGTATCAAGTCCCCTTTATCCCATACGCAAACAACCTACTTACTCGGGTTTGTGCTTCTGTCACTCACGCCACCTACCATAAGCAAATCATGGACATATTGCAAACCCTACAGCGGGGATCCCTCACGCTTGCGCGACACAGAGGGCACCATACGACAGCACCAATAATAAAACATGCAACTCAAACCAATCATAGCATTTCATCAATAACCGATAGGACAACAAAAATCTACTCATACATCATAGGATGGAAACACATCATTGGATATAGATGGGTGAAGGTGATGGAGATGTTGGTGAAGATGATGGAGGTGTTGGTGAAGATAGCGGTGATGGTGATGGCCCCTGGCAGGGCTCCGGCGCCACCGGAAGAAAGGGGGAGAGAGCCCCCCTTCTTCTTCTTCTTCCTTGACATTCTCCCTAGATGGGAGAAGGGTTTACCCTTTGGTCCTTGGCTCCCATGGCATGGTAGGGGCGAGAGCCCCTCCGAGATTGGATCTATCTCTCTGTCTCTCTCTGTTTCTGCGTTCCCAGATTCTACCCCTTCACTGTTTCTTTTATATCCGGAGATCCGTAACTCCGATTGGGGTGAATCTTTCTCATAAAATTAGCTTTCTTGCGGCAAAAGAAGAGCTTCAACCGCCTTACGGGTGGCCCACAAGGGTGCCAGGCGCGCCCAGGGAGGATGGTGCGCCCTCCTGTCTCGTGGCCACCTCGGGCACCATTTCGCGTTGATTTTTCCTCCAGAAAATCCCAAATATTCCAACATAATTCTCTGTCTGTTTTTATCCTGTTTGGATTCCATTTGATATTTGGTTTCTGCGAAACATAAAACATGCAACAAACAGGACCTGGCACTGGGCACTGGATCAATATGTTAGTCCCAAAAGTAGTATAAAAAGTTGCCAAAAGTATATGAAAGTTAAAGAATATTGGCATGGAACAAACAAAAATTATAGATACGACGGAGACATATCAGCATCCCCAAGCTTAATTCCTGCTCGTCCTCGAGTAGGTAAATGATAAGAAAGATAATTTTTGATTTGGAATGCTACCCAGCATAATCTTGATCATATGTCTTCTCATGGCATGAATATTAAGATACGAGTGATTCAAAGCAATAGTCTATCATTTGACACAAAAACAATAATACTTCGAGCGTACCAATAAAGCAATCATTTCTTTTCAAAACAACATGCCCAAGGCAAGCTTATCCCTACAAAATCATATAGTTTGGCCATGCTTCATTTTCGTCACACAAAATGCTCCCATCATATATGCACAACCCCGATGACAAGCCGAGCAATTGGTTCATACTTTTTAATGCACTTCATCTTTTTCAACCCTCAGGCAATACATGAGCGCAAGCCATGGATTTAGCACTATAGGTGAAATAGAATATGATGGTGGGAATTTATGTGGAGAAGACAAATAGGGAGAAAGTCTCAAATCGACGCGGCTAATCAACGGGCTATGGAGATGCCCATCAATTGATGTCAATGCAAGGAGTAGGGATTGCCATGCAACGGATGCACTAAGAGCTATAAGTGCATGAAAGCTCAAACTGAAAACTAAGTGGGTGTGCATCCAACTTGCTTGCTCATGAAGACCTAGGGCATTTGAGGAAGCCCATCGTTGGAATATAGAAGCCAAGTTCTATAATGAAAATTCCCACTAGTATATGAAGGTGACAATGTAGGAGACTCTCTATATGAAGAACATGGTGCTACTCTGAAGCACAAGTGTGGTAAAAGGATAGTAACATTGCCCCTTTTCTTTTCTTTTTCTTCTTCTTTTTTTCCTTTTTTCGGTGGGCTTATTTGGCCCCCTTTTTTTATTTAGGCTTCTTTGGCCTTTCCTTTTTTTTCTTTTTTTCTTTTTTTTCTGGGGCAATGCTCTATAATGATGATCATCACACTTTTATTTACTTACAACTCAATATTACAACTCGATAGTAGAAAGATATGACTCTATATGAATGCTTCTGGTGGTGTACCGGGATGTGCAATGATCTAGCATAGCAATGACATCAAAAAAAGAACAAGCCATGAAAACATCATGCTAGCGATCTTACGATCATGCAAGACAATATGACAATGAATGCTCAAGTCATGTATATGATGATGATGGATGTTGCATGGCAATATATCTCGGAATGGCTACGGAAATGCCATAATAGGTAGGTATGGTGGCTGTTTTGAGGAAGATATAATGAGGCTTATGTGTGATAGAGCGTATCATATCACGGGGTTTGGATGCACCGGCGAAGTTTGCACCAACTCTCGAGGTGAGAAAGGACAATGCACGGTACCGAAGAGGCTAGGAATGATGGAAAGGTAAAAGTGCGTATAATCCATGGACTCACATGAGTCATAAAGAACTCATATACTTATTGCAAAATTTTATTAGCCCTCGAAGCAACGTACTACTACGCATGCCCCTAGGGGAATAGATTGGTAGGAAAAGACCATCGCTCGTCCCCGATTGCCACTCATAAGGAAGACAATCAAAGAAACACCCCATGCTTCAAATTTGTCACACAACGGTTACCATACGTGCATGCTATGGGACTTGCAAACCTCAACACAAGTGTCTCTACAATCCACAACCACCCACTAGCATGACTCTAATATCACCATCTTTATATCGCAAAACTATTGCAAGGAATCAAACATATCATATTCAGCGATTTACAAGTTTATGTTGGATTTTATGACTAACCATGTGAATGACCAATTCATGTCATCTCTCTAAATAGATATAAGTGAAGAAAGAGAGTTTAATTCTTTCTACAAAATATATGCCCATGCTCTAATAAATATAAGTGAAGCAAAAGAGCATTCTACAAATGGCGGTTTTCTATGTGAAGAGAAACAGACAATCCAAACTTCAAATGATATAAGTGAAGCACATGAAGCATTCTATAAAGCCATACTCAAAAGATTTAAGTGAAGTGCAATGAGAATTCTATAAATCGACCAAGGACTATCTCATACCAGCATGGTGCATAAAAGAAAAAAATGAAAACTAAATGCAAAAGACGCTCCAAGACCTGCACATATCGCATGAACGAAACGAATCCGAAAATATACCGATACTTGTTGAAGAAAGAGGGGATGCCTTCCAGGGCATCCCCAAGCTTAGACGCTTGAGTCTCCTTGAATATTTACTTGGGGTGCCTTGGGCATCCCCAACCTTGAGCTCTTCCCTCTCTTCCTTTTCCTCATATCAAGACATCCTCGATTAGACACTTCATCCACACAAAACTTCAACAGAAAACTCGGTAAGATCCGCTAGTATAATAAAGCAAATCAACTCTAAGTATTGTTGCAAACAAATTCATATTTTGGTTTTGCATCGTGTCTACTGTAATATAACTTTTTCATGGCTTAAATCCACTGATATAAATTTGATAGTTTCATGAAAACAAGCAAAATATGCATCAAAAACAGAATCTGTCAAAAACAGAACAGTCTGTAGCAATCTGAACATTCACCATACTTCTAGTACCCAAACAATTCTACCAAAATTAGTAATAATAAACAAGTTGTACAGCAATACAGTGCAAAAGAAATCAGAACCATTTGACTTTCCAGTTAAAAATTTATCGCGCACTACAGCCAAAGTTTCTCTCCTTCACCATACAAACCAACAAACATTGTAAACATCCTAAAGGCAAACCTTTGCACATTATTTTTATAATACAACGGAATTTTACAAGGGGATAATTATTTTTGTTGAAAAGTTTCTGTAATTAAGATTCACAAAGTTTCCATGAGCATGAACAAAGTTCAAGGCTAGCTCCCACTTCAACAATGCTTGTCTTTCTTAGTTTCACTTTCCTTTTTGAAAAGTTTTTAGGTTCCCCTCTTTATTTTTTTGTTTTTAAAATATATAAAAGCACTCAACAGAAATAAATGACTCTCTAAAACTTGCGGGTTGTCTCCCTGGCAGCGCTTTCTTTAAATCCATTAAGCTAGGCATTTAGTGCTCAAGTAATGAATCCACCCGGATCCCAAGGTATATCAAAGACAATTTTAATTAACAATGATTTGTGATTTAGTAGTGAGCACAAAGTAACATATATCATGTAATGACGAAGTCTAACCATCTTCCTATGCATCAGCATGTCATAGAAGAACAATTCATGCACACATAGTAAAGGCCAAAGCATAGTATAAGCAGTTTCTTGCAATTCTATCGTATTGGAAACATAGAGAGGTGGAGATATAGCTCCTCTCTCATAATAATTGCAAGTAGGGGCAGCAAGCACATGCATATTATATCTATCAAAATCATCATGTGTAGTATTAAAAGGCAACCCATCAATATAATCCTTAGTAAGCACAAACTTCTCCGATATACTGTAGTTGGGAGAATTTAAAAAGATAATAGGACTATCATGCGTGGGTGCAGTAGCAACAATTTCATGTTTAACATAAGGAACTAAACCAAGTTCATCTCCATAAGCATAATTTATATTGGCATCTTGGCCACAAGCATAGCAAGCATCATCAAAAAGGAATATTTCAAAAGAATCAACGGGATCATAGCAGTCATCATAGCAATCATCCTTCGGTAAGCACGAAGGGGAATTAAACAATGTATGAGTTGAAGAGTTACTCTCATTAGAAGGTGGGCACGGGTGATCAATCCGCTCTTCCTCCTTTTGTTCTTCGCTCTCCTCATCATCTTTTTCATCCAATGAGCTCACAGTTTCATCAATTTCTTCTTCCATAGCTTCCTGCAATATATTAGTCTCTTCTTGGACAGCGGAAACTTTATCAATAAAAGCGTAAATATCGGAATTATATTCATAGTTCTCATAGCAATATTTCAATATATAAAAAAATTCAGGCCTATAAACATCATCATCGAAAGCTTCATACTTTTCAAACAAAGATTTTCATAAGCATCCTTAAAAGCAACAAATTCTTCAATTTGTTCAACATCATAGTAATCATATATACGATTAGCATAAGAAGCTAAGGTTTTATTATCATTAAATTTGCATGAAAAGGGAAGGTGTGGAGCCTTCATCCTAGAGCAACAATTATAATCGTATCTCAAGCATAGATCCCGAGCATACCAACGCAACATATAAATTTGATCCCATAATAGTTTCCCTTTTTGTGTCAAGCAATAATCCCTAAAGTATTCATGTTGATCCAACGTTACTCCCATTATAAAGTTGAATGGGGTTTTCTCAGGATTATCAAAGTAGTACATAATATCTTGAACATAATGAGCATCGAGGGTTTTAAGAGGTTCCTCATCTCCATGAGTAGCAAGTACACCTAATTTTTTTGGTATTTCGTGTTCCGTATCCATAACTAAAGATAGAGAACAACTTAGAACATCAAATAAAAATTACTTAGTGATAAAGAAAACAAGCACACACGAGAATATTCACCCCACGCTATGACTCCCTGGCAACGGCGCCAGAAAAAGGTCTTGATAACCCTCAAGTATACGGGATCAATTGTAGCCTCTTTTGATAAGTAAGAGTGTCGAACCCAACGTGGAGCTAAAGGTAGAATAAATATTCCCTCAAGTTCTATCGACCACCGATACAACTCTACGCACGCTTAACGTTCGCTTTACCTAAAACAAGTATGAAACTAGAAGTACTTTGTAGGTGTTGTTGGATAGCTTTGCAAGATAATAAAGAGCACGTAAATATAAACTAGGAGCTGTTTAGATAAAGATGTAATAAAGTAAATATAGCGAGTGTGGAAAAGTGGTGGTAGGAGTTGTGAAATTGTCCGTAAGCAATTGACTACATTACTAGACCGGTAATCACTATTTCAATTCTATTTGAGGGAGAGGCATAAGCTAACATACTTTCTCTTCTTGGATCATCTGCACTTATGATTGGAACTCTAGCAAGCATACGCAACTACTAAAGATCATTAAGGTAAAACCCAACCATAGCATTAAAGTATCAAGTCCCCTTTATCCCATATGCAAACAACCTACTTACTCAGGTCTGTGCTTCTGTCACTCACGCCACCCACCATAAGCAAATCATGAACATATTGAAAACCCTATAGCAGGGATCCCTCACGCTTGCCGACACGGAGGGCACCATAGGACAGCAACAATAATAAAACATGCAACTCAAACCAATCATAGCAAGTCATCAATCACCGATAGGACAACGAAAATCTACTCAGACATCATAGGATGGCAACACATCATTGGATAATAATATGAAGCATAAAGCACCATGTTCATGGAGAGGGTACAGTGGGTTGCGGGAGAGTGTACCGCTGGATATAGATGGGGGAAGGTGATGGAGATGTTGGTGAAGATGATGGAGGTGTTGGTGAAGATCGCGGTGATGATGATGGCCCCCGGCAGCGCTCCGGCGCCACCGGAAGCAAGGGGGAGAGAGCCCCCCTTCTTCTTCTTCTTCCTTGACCTTCTCCCTAGATGGGAGAAGGGTTTCCCATCTGGTCCTTGGCTCCCATTGCGTGGGAGGGGCGAGAGCCCCTCCGAGATTAGATCTATCTCTCTGTCTCTCTTTGTTTCTGCTTTCCCAGATTCTGCCCCTTCACCGTTTCTTTTATAATCGGATATCCATAACTCCGATTGGGGTGAATCTTTCGCCCAGATCTTTCTCATAAAATTAGCTTTCTTGCAGAAAAAGAAGAGCGTCAGCCGCCTTACGGGTGGCCCACGAGGGTGCCAGGCGTGCCCAGGGGGGAGGGCGCGCCCCCTGTCTCGTGGCCACCTCGGGCACCGTTTCGCGTTGATTCTTCCTCCGGAAAACCCCAAATAATCCAAACTAATTCTCCGTCCGTGTTTGTCCCGTTTGGATTCTGTTTGATATTGGGTTTCTGTGAAACATAAAACATGCAACAAACAGGAACTGGCACTGGGCACTGGATCAATATGTTAGTCCCAAAAATAGAATAAAAAATTGCCAAAAGTATATGAAAGTTGAAGAATATTGGAATGGAACAATCAAAAGTTATAGATACGACGGACACGTATCAATGGATCAATCTCATACTTGGAAAGAAACATGGCATTGCCTTTGTGCTAGGAATCAGAGTTAAAAGAAAGCACAAAGAGTTGAGCTCATACCCTAGCTTGGGGATGAGCTCGCTACGGCTGCAACGGAGGGGAGGATTTCCATTGACGGCGGCGAAGACCAGCGGCAGGAGGTTGTTGGCGACGAGGAGACAATCCGGAGACCAGAGGCGGCAGAGCAGGACACGCGCGGGCGAATAGGTTTTGGAGAGATTTCCAAAATTTGACTCGTCGGTATATATATCCTGGCACTATCGATGTGACCGAGTGGAACAACTCGGTGGCACCAAGATGCAGAATCGCAAGTAGTTACTGCAACTCCGTGCAACCGAAAAGTTCTAATCGGTTGCACCAACATTGAAAACTTGATCAACTCAGTGAACTCTGTGTGTCCGAAATGGAGGAGTCGGTCAGACCAAAATACAAAGAGAGGTTTTGGAAGTTTTAAGTCTATGACAAATTGGGACTCCGAGTGCTCCTCACACAGAGGATTTCAATTTGACTTAGATCAAACTTTGTGATGTAGCATGAATAGAGTTTGAGAAGAGAAAAGCATAAATAGCTAGAGGGAATTCTTAGGCATTCTTGTCCATCCATTTGGCAAAAGAAGAAAACCCAAACAATCAAAGCAACAAATGGATGTCCTCGAATGAGAAAAGTATGCAACCAACATGCTCACACAATAAAATGGCAAATGAAATATGTGGCAAAGCATGTACAATCACTCTAGCATCTATCAAGCAATTGGCGATGACTAGGTCATCTATACATGATTATATTGACTGAGGAATCAAATGAGAACATTTGATCATAGGTCATACTCATCGTTTAAGCACAAGTGGGGTTACCACTTTTACATAAAGCATTGTTGTGTTCACACCATTAGAGTCGCTTTAGCTCAATTCTTAGAGTAAAGCACTGTTGGTGTCAAAACCGACGGATCTCGGGTAGGGGGTCCCAATCTGTGCGTCAAGGCTGATGGTAACAGGAAGCAAGGGACACACATGTTTACCCAGGATCGGGCCCTCTCGATGGAGGTAAAACCCTACTTCTTGCTTGATTAATATTGATGATATGGGTAGTACAAGAGTAGATCTACCACGAGATCGTAGAGGCTAAACCCTAAGAGCTAGCCTATGATGGTATGATTGTAATTGTGATCGGCCTTCTAAGGACCAACCTCTCCGGTTTATATAGACACCGGAGAGGGCTAGGGTTTACATAGAGTCGGTTACAAGAAAGGAAATACAATATCCGGATCGCCAAGCTTGCCTTCCACGCAAAGGAGAGTCCCATCCGGACATGGGACAAAGTCTTGAGTCTTGTATCTTCACGCTTCAATAGTCCGGACATTGTACACAGTCCGGCTGTCGGGATACCCCTAATCCAGGAATCCCTCAGTAGCCCCTGAACCAAGCTTCAATGACGATGAGTCCAGCACGCAGTATTGTCTTCGGCAATGCAAGGCGGGTTCCTCCTCTGAATACTCCAAAGTGGTTATCAAACACGTAGACCGTGTCCGGATCTGCAAGATGATCTTCACATGGTATAGATCTTGATTTGCTAGAAATCTTCGTGCATCGTGCCCTTGCATCGTGGCTTGGTCCAATGTGAACCGACGCTTCTTACTGTGGCAGTTTTATTGGCACGTCCCGTCGAGGCAGAGATCGTTGTCGGTGTCAAAACCGGCGGATCTCGGGTAGGGGGTCCCGAATTGTGCGTCTAGGCGGATGGTAACAGGAGACAAGGGACATGATGTTTTACCCAGGTTTGGGCCCTCTTGATGGAGGTAAAACCCTACGTCCTGCTTGATTAATATTGATGATATGGGTAGTACAAGAGTGGATCTACCACGAGATCAAGGAGGCTAAACCCTAAAGCTAGCCTATGGTATGATTATTGTAATGTATGTTGTGTCCTACGGACTAAAGCCCTCCGGTTTATATAGACACCGGAGAAGGCTAGGGTTACGCAGAGTCGGTTACAATGGTAGGAGATCTACATATCCGTATCGCCAAGCTTGCCTTCCACGCCAAGGAAAGTCCCATCCGGACACGGGACGGAGTCTTCAATCTTGTATCTTCGTAGTCTTGGAGTCCGGCGGACGATGATAGTCCGGCTGTCCGGACACCCCCAAGTCCAGGACTCCCTCAGTAGCCCCTGAACCTGGCTTCAATGACGATGAGTCCGGCGCGCATAATGTTCAGCATTGCAAGGCGGGTTCCTCCCTTGAATAATCCAGAGAAGATTGTGAACACCCGGATAGTGTCCGGCTCTGCAAAATAAATTCCACATTCCTCCGTAGAGAGAATAAAATGTACACATGCTCAATCTGCTGATGTATTTTGCGGCATGTCGTCACGCCACTACCAAGCCTTTACTTGAATCGTTTTTTACTATACCACCTCAGCGCGTTTAGCGAAGCGGTTTCCTTGGCACGTCTTGTCGAAGCAAAGATCATGTTCCCCTTATTCCGGGATTCTCATCAATACGGACGTGGGGAACCCAACCGCGCCCGTCGCCACACCTCCTCTAGCGAAGGCGAGTCCCGAACGGTCACGCAGATGGCTCTTGGTATTCTCCCTCTTTATAATAGGACCAAGGCTTGTTTCTTTTCTTCAATCTTCCACCGAATCTTCTCCTTGCTCCAAGTTCCAACACCCAGAGCCCCAGATTCGAGCGCTTCGGACCTTCAACAATGTCCGGCTCCGACCTTCAGGGCCGGTGGATGCCCTCCTCCATCACGGAGGGGGACGTGCTAAAGCTGCGTGAGGCCAAGTACCTGTCTTACGAGATTTCGCACAGGTTGCCCGCCCAAGGGCAGGCCATACCCACTCCCGAGCCCGGTGAGTGCGTCGTGTTCGTATCTGACCTCCGTCGGGGTTTAGGCTTCTCGATGGATCCCTTCGTGAGAGGGCTCATGTTCTACTATGGGCTGGATTTTCATGACTTGGCTCCGGAGTCCATCCTCCATATCTCCACATTTATTATCATCTGCGAAGCCTTCCTCCGCGTCACCCCCCACTTTGGCCTGTGGCTGAAGACCTTTAATGTGGAGCCGAAGATGATCGGGGGGCGTCAAGCGGAGTGCGGCGGGGCGGCCATAAGCAGGAGGGCTGATGCCCCGTGGCCCGAGGGCTCCTTCCAAGAGGAGCTCGGCTTGTGGCAGCAGGAGTGGTTCTATACCACCGCTCCGAAGGGAAGCAGGCAAAAGCCGCCGCCTTCATTCCTCCCGGGACCTCCACGACGGTTGATGTCGTGGGTCAACCGAGGGCTCGATTGGGGGCCGTCAAAAGACGTGCCCCTATTGCAGGGCCGGATTCGAGACCTCCAGGCGAGGGAGATCAATCTGGTCGTGGTGATGCAAGTCATGCTAATCAGGCGTCTTCTGCCCTGCAAACGCCGTCCTCTCCGGTTATAGGAGTTCAATCCGGAGGGACCACGGATTCTCCAACACTTCATGGGTGCGACACCTGTGGAGATGTATAAGTTGTTCTTCGGACCGTAGGTGGCGTGTCCGGAATTGACCAAGGATGCAGGCCTAAGCTGCAATCACCCGGATACTCAGGTAAACAGCTCAGTGTCCAGACGTGCCGTTTGCTTGTTTATCTATAATCCGCCTTTTAACCCGTTATCCTTTAACAGGAGTGGGTAGCGCAAGCAAAGCTGATAAGGTGTCCGGCCCCCTCCCAGAGACCACACTGGAGCCCGTGCTGGTCAGAATGTTGGAGGCCGCGCCTTTAGAAGAAGGCGAAGGAAAAAATAGAGGAGCTATCACCTCGCCCAAGGGGGCGCTTGAAGAAGGGGGGATCGAGAATCCCTCCCTCCAGGGGGAGAAGAGGACCGCCTCCGAAGACCCGGAGGCCAAAGTCTCTAAGCGGGGGAAGAAATCTTCACCAGAGGGTCCTGCGTCCGGCGAGATCCCGGCCGTACAATCTTCTCCAAAGAACCAGCCCTCCAGCGAGCCGTGAGTAGAAAGAGGGGAGTTCATAAATAAGAAAACATCCCTATTTGTGCTTCTGAGGATAACCGGAATTTTTACCTTGTAGTTCGGATCTGCGACCTTCTCAGATGAGTTCGTCTTCGGGGGATCTTCGTCCGGAGATGATGGAGAGCGAGACGCCTCCGTCCGCCGCGCCATCGGATGGGGCGGACGAGCCTGAAGTGTCGTCACGGAGGGTATCCCCAAGCCCGGCAGAGCCGAAGAGTTCGGCGCCGACTAGTGTTCGGCCGGGGGAGCTGAAGGATCTGCTTGAGATGGCGTCCATCTGAGAAGATCACCATGCATTGATGAGCATGGTGATAGGAAGGATTTCGTCCGCCGAAAGCGGATTGCATAATGCCGTCAGGACTTTGCTGGCGGGGTTTGAGGTACGTAAAAACGACGCACCTTTTTGACAGTTTTGCACATGAAAGTGCGCCCTGTGTAGATAGTAGCCCCTGAGACTCGGTAGGTTGTCGAAAGCGACAGCGTGCCGAGGATCAAAATCGCAGGTATTGAATGTCGCCCTTCCTATGCAGGTGGCGGATAGTTCGGGGGCTAGCCGGACTAGTGGAGTTGCCGAGTTAATGTGGCAACTTGATGTGGCGGATGCGGACATCGCGCTTGTCAACCGGCGACTTGATGAGTCGCAAGGTAAATGAATTCTCCGCAGTCACTTATTTGAGGGAGCCATAGCCCGCCTCTGACAATATATATGGTGTGATACAGACGGTGCTGCTGCTATGGAGAGCCTTCGGGCCGAGCTTGCTCAAGCTAAGGAGCAAGCCCGAAGGAGTGATGCGGCTGCCTCGAGGGCGGCCGAGGAGTTGAAGGCCGAAAAGGCTGCACACTGCCTAAGCAGGGAAAAGATGGCCGAATTGGCCGTGAAATTGAAGGATGCTACCGACCGCAATGAGGCTCTTGAAAAGGAGTGCCTGTCGGAGCGAGAAGACCTAGGGAAGGCCACCGCTGAGGCCAAGGATGCCCGTTCTGCAATGCGGGCTATGAAGGAGGAGCTGCGCCAAGCCGGAGATATTGTGGCTGGCAGGCCTTTTCTGCTGCGTCGCCGGTTTACGGATCCAAAGTATGCCCAACTTGGCCAGCTGTGGGGTCCGGAGGATCCATATATGGACTTAACGGCAAGTGCAGCGGATGCCGTTGTGCACTTACGGAATCAGGAGGATCACAAGACGGAAGAGCTATTTTGGTCTCAATTCCATAGTCCAGATCGTTCACTTCCGTTGACCGATCGGTTGGCCGAATGGGCTGAGCTGAACAGGTTGTCCGGACTTGCCATGACTGATATCATGGCTCATGTCTGGCCAAAGAGGCCCAAGGCGACGAGCTATTTTGGCTTACTGCAGCAATTTCTTGGAGCGGTGCCGCATATCAAGGAGATGAAGCGGTCGGCCTGCATAGAAGGCGCGCGGATGGCCCTTGCCCATGTGAAGACACATTGGACAGAGATGGATGCCACCGCTGTTGCAACCCCGGGTTCGGACGAAAGCCGGTTGACCGTCGAGCACTATTTTGGGGAAGTTATGCGTGGTGCTCGTGTAATAGAGTCGCAGTGCTCGAAAAATGTCACGTTCAAATGAACGTTGTATTTTGTAAACCAATGGTTATGATGTAATTGCTTTTTATACTTGTGCGTTCCAAGTATTGAAATATCTCCTGTGCGGCCGTTTATGTATACATTTGTATAACCTGAAAGATGGCAGTCTTCGGTCTCAGCCCCCACGCACAAGGTGCTGGGTTGTTTGCAAAAAATAGCGCGTTCTCACACTTAATCCGACGTCTCGGTCCTGTTAAGGAGGTGGTAGCGTAGCAAACGAGGCAATCCGGACTATGATGCTTTATCACTTTCACTTAGCCATTGGAGTTCGATGGTGGGGCTACGATATAGCCCCTGGGGGCACCGCGCTTCTCCGAATTCGGGGCGCGTGTGTGCCTGACCGAGAAACGGTCCTTCGTCAAAGCGGGGAATTCTAAACATTCCGGTGGTCGATCGAGTGGTTGACCAGTCTCTCGCTGTATCATGACAATCAGTTTTTGGCTTTCTCTACTGAGGTGCTTGGCCCAGCCGAACTGGGGCACAATCGCAGTAGTTCTCCTAGTGCCGCGTTAGCCGATGATACGGAACGTAAGGCAGCAAAACACAGGAGCCGGGCAAACCCAACATTTGACCAAAGACATGATTCGGAGCTGATGCATATAAGGCCTAACTCAAGACGCCGAACACTCCCTAAGGTGTTCGGTCTTTGTAATAATGGCCAGAACAATGCCCTAAGCCCCTAGTGTCCAGGTACGGGCAAGGTCGTCTGACGTGGCCGATGCCAAAATGTCAGGCTCCACTCTGGTTATAATGAGAAACCAGGGGATTATACCAACAAGAGACAGTAAAAAAGGTTTACGCAGGGTCTTAATCTGAAAAGAATCCTTGCGACGGGTCCCTATTGCACGTCTGCGCCTGTGTCTCCGTTGTGCCGTTATCCTGGACGGGTGTGCACGTTGTTCGTCTGTAAAAAGAGAAGAACTTAGTTTGAAAGGAAATCGTGCGAAAAAAAGTATATGAAAAAAAAGAATATTAATAAATAAGTAAAGCGGAGTGCATGTGAGCTTGTTGTTGCTTATATGCACAGCCCCTTGTGAAGGGGTGTTTGGATAGGGAGCCCTAGCTTCTTTGTGCCGGACTCGTCTAGCCGTGTCCGGGGTCTTTAAATGACCCTCGTAATGAAATGATGCCACGTGGACCGGGCATTTTCAGTGTAAGAGACGCGTAATGTGGTTTGGCGTTGAAGCGGACAAAAGCCTCTCGTCCCAAGAGTGCTTGATAGCTACTTTTAAATGGGACGATATGAAAGATTAGTTTCTCGCGTCGAAAGTTGTTCGGTGACCCGAACACGACTTCTAGTAATAGGGAGCCCGTGCACTTGGCGTAAGGGCCTGGCGTCACTCCTTTAAAGGAAGTGCGGCTGTGCCGGATTTTAGTAAGGTCTATCCCCAACTTGCGGATTGTGTTTGGATACAGCAGGTTTAAGTCACTGCCTCCGTCCATCAGGACTTGTGTAAACTGCAGTCCGTTGATTATAGGATCCAATATCAGGGCAGTCCATCCTGCATTTTGAACGCTTCTGGAATAATCCAGGTGGTCGAAAGTGATTGGTTTTGATGTCCAATCTCTATGTTCCGCTGGGTTGGACCGTGCGAGACCCATTTTAACGGGTGCCGCACTGTTTTTCCGTATTATCACATGAAGTGAATTTACTGCTTTGACCTCTTGTGGGAAAGTCTTTTGTTTTCCGGTGCTCTGCTGGTGGGGTTTATCATCATCTTCGCTTGATGCGTCGAGCCCCTTGTGTTCGGCGTTTAATCGGCCGGACTGTTTGAAAACCCAACAATCTCGATGGGTGTGGTTTCCAGGCCTTCCGGGGGTACTGTGGATTTGACATATCCGACCCAGAATCTTGTTTAAGTTGGATAGCTCATCGCTGTTATCCTTAAGAGGCGGTGTTTTGTTGTTTGGCCGCGAGCTTTTGAATCCGGCGTTGACCGCCGTGCGCTTTGGGCTTTTCTCTTTATTCCGGCGCTGGTCCTTTCTGCGCCGTGATTTGCCGTTTCCATCTCTGATCTCGGATGTACTTGGGTCGCTGGTGCTACATTTTGCTAGCCAGCTATCCTCTCCCGCGCAAAAGTGGGTCATGAGGCTTGTTAGCGCGGACATTGTCCTCGGCTTCTCTTGGCCGAGGTGTCTGGCGAGCCATTCGTCTCGGACGTTGTGTTTAAAAGCTGCTAAGGCTTCGGCGTCCGGACAGTCGACTATTTGGTTCTTTTTGGTGAGGAACCTTTTCCAGAATTTGCGCGCTGACTCTCCGGGCTGTTGAGTTATATGACTTAGATCATCTGCATCCGAAGGGCGGACATAAGTTCCTTGAAAGTTTGCTCTAAACGCGTCCTCGAGCTCTTCCCAACTTCCAACAGTGTTTCTGGGAGGATTTTGAGCCAATGACGGGCTGGCCCTTTGAGCTTGAAGGGGAGGTATTTTATGGCGTGGAGATCATCTCCTCGAGCCATGTGTATGTGTAGTATATAATCTTCTATCTAGACTCCAAGGTCTGTTGTTCCATCGTAGGCCTCTATGTTTATGGGTTTAAATCCTGCTGAGAATTCATGATCCAGCACCTCATTGGTGAAACATAGTGGGTGTGCGGCGCCCCTGTATTTGGGTGTACCGCTGTCTTCGGACACTTGGCGTGTTGCTTTGCTTCCTGGGGCCCTCTTCTTTGCTCCGTAAATGGACCTGGCTGGGCCATCTGTCTTTCCAGGGTCATTAGTCGGTTTATGTGCGGCGCCGCTTTCAGATTTTGGCCTATCATCTGGTCGTCTATCCAACCAGGCAGCCTCTTTGTTTTTTGACTGTGGGGGCTCTATGGCCTCTTCGTTAAATTCTGGTAGCAGCTTGCGCTTCGGGTAGCTCTTTGATTGATGGCCATTGCCGTATTTGTCTGCGGTCTTGAGCACTTTGCTCCATCTCATTCTGAGTGTATCTTCCGCTGTTTTGAGCTTCCGTTTTTCCTTTTTCAAACTTCTGACGGTGGCGACGAGTCTTTTCCGAAGGCTTTTATTCTCCGGCGGAGTGTCCGGCGTGAGGTCTTCTTGACTGTTGTTTTTGCCGGGCCTGGACTGATTATCTGACTCGTCCTATTCGGACGGTTGCTTGTCGGCGTGTTCGTCGTCCACTGGTTTGCCCTGCTGTGTTGCTGGGTCATTAGGAGCGCTGTTGTTGTCGAGGCGGGATTTAGGGCGGCGTCTGCGTCGCCATTTTGGTTGTTTGTCGGCGGGATCATCTTCTGCCGCACCCCGTTGGTCCTTTTTATCGCTTCCTTTTGGGGTATCCACCATGTATACGTCGTATGACGAGGTGGTCTTCCCGTGCCCTGTAGGCGCTGGTTTTTGTTCATCTCCGGCATCGTCGTCCATACCGTCAATGTCTTCGGAGTCATAGTTTAGCATGTCGGTTAAATCGTCGACAGTGGCTACAAAGTGGGTGGTGGGTGGGCTTTGAATTTCTTCGTCGTCTGAATCCCAACCGTCCTGGCCATAGTCCGGCCAGGCCTCTCCGGATAGCGAGAGGTGTTTTAACGAATTTTGGATGTCGCCAAAGGGCGAGTGTTGGAAGATGTCCGCGGCGGTGAATTGCATAACCGGCGCCCAATCATATTCGATTGGCAGGGGCGTGGGAGGTCCGGAGTCCGGCAAGGAGTCCGGCACCTCGGAGTCACGAGCTTCGCGGGGGACAAGGTTAGTGTTCGGCTCCATCGCCGTGGAAGTTGAAGCCCCCGAGGCGGTGTCCAACCACCGGTCCTCGATCTGGGCGATCGGCTCCGGTCTAAGGGCCGGAGCGGATTCTTGTGCGGCCACCAAGGCACTGTTCGGCGGCAGAGCTAGATCATGCCCATCCTAACAGTGCGGCACGCTTGGCTGTGGCTCGAGCCTGTCGAAGATCAAGTCCCCGCGGGTGTCGGCCGTGAAGTTTAGGCTTCCAAATCTGACCTGACGGCCAGGGGCGTAGCTTTCGATCTGCTCCAGATGGCCAAGCGAATTAGCCTGCAGTGCGAAGCCGCCGAATACGAATATCTGTCCGGGGAGAAAAGTCGCACCCTGGACAGCGTTGTTGATTGAAGAAGCCATCGAGCCTATCGGTGACGACACAGAGGAACTCTCAATGAAAGCACCAATGTCGGTGTCAAAACCGGCGGATCTCGGGTAGGGGGTCCCGAACTGTGCGTCTAGGCGGATGGTAACAGGAGACAAGGGACACGATGTTTTACCCAGGTTCGGGCCCTCTTGATGGAGGTAAAACCCTACGTCCTGCTTGATTAATAATGATGATATGGGTAGTACAAGAGTGGATCTACCACGAGATCAAGGAGGCTAAACCCAAAAGCTAGCGTATGGTATGATTGTTGGAATGTATGTTGTGTCCTACGGACTAAAGCCCTCCGGTTTATATAGACACCGGAGAAGGCTAGGGTTACACAGTGTCGGTTACAATGGTAGGAGATCTACATATCCGTATCGCCAAGCTTGCCTTCCACGCCAAGGAAAGTCCCATCCGGACACGGGACGGAGTCTTCAATCTTGTATCTCGTAGTCTTGGAGTCCGGCGGATGATGATAGTCCGGCTGTCCGAACACCCCCTAGTCCAGGACTCCCTCAATCATGTTCCTTTTATTACGGGATTTTCCATCAATATAAGTGTGCGTGACCCCACGACGGCTGTTGGTATAACCCCATGTGTTTTTAGATAAGCCTCAAAACGGTCACACCGGGGACTCTTGATATTCACCTTCTTTATAAAGGGGTCGAGACCTACGCCTCTTTTTTCACCTTCATCGCGCCTTCTCGCACCTCGAGTTCTAGCACCCAAAACCTAAGCTCCACCCCGCCGGAATCCTCCAATATGTCCGGATCTGACCCTGAAGGCCGGTGGGTGGCCTCCTCGATTGAAGAGAAGGACATTGCAAAGCTTAGGGAGGTCGGATACCTGACCGCCGATATCCAGTATAGGCTTCCTGCTCCAGGGCAGGTCATCCCTACGCCGGAGCCCAATGAGTGTGTCGTTTTCATCCCACACTTCCTCCATGGCTTGGGTTTCACCCTCGATCCTTTCGTGAGGGGACTCGTGTTCTATTACGGGTTGGATTTTCATGACCTGGCTCCAGACGCTATCCTCCATATCTCGTCGTTTATTATCGTGTGCGAGGCTTTTCTCCACGTCACGCCACACTTCGGCTTATGGCTCAAGACCTTCAATGTGAAGCCGAAGATGATCGAGGGGCGACATGTGTAGTGCGGAGGGGCTGTAATAAGAAGAAACGCCGATGCCTCGTGGCCAGAGGGTTCTTTCCCAGAAGTATCTGATGTATGGCAGCGGAGATGGTTTTATGTCACGGCTCCCAGAGGCACAAAGTGGGTGGCTGCCCTCGAGTTTCGCTCGGGCCCTCTGAAGGAAATATGCCCTAGAGGCAATAATAAAGTTATTATTTATTTCCTTATTTCATGATAAATGTTTATTATTCATGCTAGAATTGTATTAACCGGAAACATAATATATGTGTGAATACATAGACAAACATAGTGTCACTAGTATGCCTCTACTTGACTAGCTCGTGAATCAAAGATGGTTAAGTTTCCTAGCCATGGACAAAAGAGTTGTCATTTGATTAACGGGATCACATCATTAGAAGAATGATGTGATTGACATGACCCATTCCGTTAGCCTAGCACTTGATCGTTTAGTATATTGCTCTTGCTTTCTTCATGACTTATACAAAGTTCCTACAACTATGAGATTGTGCAACTCCCGTTTACCGGAAGAACACTTTGTGTGCTACCAAACGTCACAACGTAACTGGGTGATTATAAAGGTGCTCTACAGGTGTTTCCGAAGGTACATGTTGGGTTGGCATAATTCGAGATTAGGTTTTGTCACTCCGATTGTCGGAGAGGTATCTCTGGGCCCTCTCGGTAATACTCATCACCGAAGCCTTGCAAGCATTGTAACTAGTGAGTTAGTTATAAGATGATGTATTACAGAACGAGTAAAGAGACTTGCCGGTAACGAGATTGAACTAGCTATTGGATACCGAATATCAAATCTCGGGCAAGTAACATACCGATGACAAAGGGAACAACGTATGTTGTTATGCGGTTTGACCGATAAAGATCTTCGTAGAATATGTAGGAACCAATGTGGGCATCCAGGTTCCACTATTGGTTATTGACCGAGAATAGTTCTAGGTCATGTCTACATAGTTCTCGAACCCGTAGGGTCCGCACGCTTAAGGTTTCGATGACAGTTTTATTATGAGTTTATGAGTTTTGATGTACCGAAGGAGTTCGGATTCCCGGATGAGATCGGGGACATGACGAGGAGTCTCTAAATGGTCGAGACGTAAAGATCGATATATTGGACGACTATATTCGGAGTTCGGAAAGGTTCCGAGTGATTCGGGTATTTTTCGGAGTACCGGAGAGTTACGGGAATTCGCCGGGGAGAAGTATTGGGCCTTATTGGGCCATACGGGAAAGAGAGAGGGGCTGCCTAGGGTAGGCCCCCCCCCCATGGCCTAGTCCGAATTGGACTAGGGGGACGGGCCGCACCCCCTCCTTCCTTCCCTTCTCTCTTCCCCTTCCTTGTCTCCTACTCCTACTACTTGGAAGGTCTCCTAGTTGGACTAGGAAAGGGGGAATCCTACTCCCGGTGGGAGTAGGACTCCCCTAGGGCGTGCCATAGAGAGGGCCGGCCCTCCCCTCCTCCACTCCTTTATATACGGGGGCAGGGGGCACCCCATAGAAAAAAAAGGTGATCTACGGATCGTTCCTTAGCCGTGTGCAGTGCCCCCCTCCACCATATTCCACCTCGGTCATATCATCGCGGAGTTTAGGTGAAGCCCTGCACCGGTAGAACATCATCATCGTCACCACGCCGTCGTGCTGATGGAACTCATCTCCGGAGCTTTGCTGGATCGGAGGCCGGAGATCGTCATCGAGCTGAACGTGTGCTGAACTCGGAGGCCCCGTACGTTCAGTGCTTGGATCGGTCGGATCATGAAGACGTACGACTACATCAACCGCGTTGTGCTAACGCTTCCGCTTACGGTCTACGAGGGTACGTGGACATACACTCTCCCCTCTCGTTGCTATGCCATCACCATGATCTTGCGTGTGCGTAGGAAATTTTTTGAAATTACTACGTTCCCTAACAGTGGCATCCGAGCCTAGGTTTTATGGTTTGATGTTATATGCACGAGTAGAACACAAGTGAGTTGTGGGCGATATAAGTTATACTGCTTACCAGCATGTCATACTTTGGTTCGGCAGTATTGTTGGATGAAGCGGCCCGGACCGACATTACGCGAGACTGGTTCTACCGCCGTGCTTTGCACACAGGTGGCTAGCGGGTGTCAGTTTCTCCAACTTTAGTTGAACCGAGTGTGGCTACGCCCGGTCCTTGTGAAGGTTAAAACAGCACCAACTTGACAAACTATCGTTGTGGTTTTGATGCGTAGGTGAGATTGGTTCTTGCTTAAGACCATAGCAGCCACGTAAAATTTGCAACAACAAAGTAGAGGACGTCTAATTTGTTTTTGCAGGGCATGTTGTGATGTGATATGGTCAAGACGTGATGAGATATAAATTGTTGTATGAGATGATCATGTTTTGTTGAAGTTATCAGCAACTGGCAGAAGCCCTATGGTTGTCTCTTTGTTGCATAAAGATGCAAGTGCCAAATAATTGCTTTACTTTATCGCTATGCGATAGCAATAGTTGCAAGAGCAATAGTTGGTGAGACAACCATGTGATGACACATTGATATAGATCAAGATGATGAAGATCATGGTGTCGTGCCGGTGACGATAGAGATCATGACAGTACTTTGGAGATGGAGATCAAAGGCGCAAGATGATCATGGCCATATCATGTCACATATTTTGATTGCATATGATGTTTATCTATTATACATCTTATTCTTGCTTTGATTGACGGTAGCATTTTAAGATGATCTCTCACTAATTATCAAGAAGTGTTCTCCCTGAGTATGCACCGTTGCCAAAGTTCGTCGTGCCCAGACACCACGTGATGATCGGATGTGATAAGCTCTACGTCCATCTACAACGGGTGCAAGCCAGTTTTGCACACGCGGAATACTCAGGTTAAACTTGACGAGCCTAACATATGCAGATATGGCCTCGGAACACGGAGACCGAAAGGTCGAGCGTGAATCATATAGTAGATATGATCAACATAGTGATGTTCACCATTGAAAACTACTCCATCTCACGTGATGATCGGTTATGGTTTAGTTGATTTGGATCATGTGATCACTTAGATGACTAGAGAGATTAATTGAACTTAAATTTATCATGAACTTAGTCCTGGTAGTATTTTGCAAATTATGTTGTAAGATCAACAGCTTGCGTTGTTGCTTTCATATGTTTACTTTGATATGTTCCTAGAGAAAATTGTGTTGAAAAATGTTAGTAGCAATGAAGCGGATTGGATCCGTGATCAGAGGTTTATCCTCATTGCTGCACAGAAGAATTATGTCCTTAATGCACCGCTAGGTGACAGACCTATTGCAGGAGCAGATGCAGACGTTATGAACGTTAGGCTAGCTCAATATGATGACTACTTGATAGTTTAAGTGCACCATGCTTAACGGCTTAGAATCTGGACTTCAAAGATGTTTTGAACATCATGGACCATATGAGATGTTCCAGGAATTGAAGTTAATATTTCAAGCAAATACCCGAGTTGAGAGATATGAAGTCTCCAACAAGTTCTATAGCTAAAAGATGGAGGAGAATCGCTCAACTAGTGAGCATGTGCTCAGATTGTCTGGATACTTCAATCGCTTGAATCAAGTGGGAGATAATCTTCCAGATAAGATAGTGATTGACAGAATTCTCTAGTCACCATCACTAAGTTACTAGAACTTTGTGATGAACTATAGTATGCAAGGGATGACGAAAACGATTCCCGAGCTCTTCGTGATATTGAAATCGACGAAGGTAGAAATCAAGAAAGAGCATCAAGTGTTGATGATTGACAAGACCACTAGTTTCAAGAAAAGGGCAAAGGGAAAGAAAGGGAACTTCAAGTGGAAAGACAAGCAAGTTGTCACTCCTGCGAAGAAGCCCAAAGCTGGACCATAGCCTGAAACTGAGTGCTTACACTTCAAAGGAAATGGTCACTGGAAGCGGAAATGCCCTGAACATTTGGTGGATAAGAAGAATGGCAAAGTGAACAAAGGTATATTTGATATACAGGTTCTTAATATGTGCCTTACTAGTGTTTATAGTAGCCCCTGAGTATTTAATACTTGTTCGGTTGCTAAGATTAGTAACTCGAAACAGGAGTTACAGAATAAACAGAGACTAGTTGAAGGGGAAGTGACGATGAGTGTTGGAAGTAGTTCCAAGATTGATCTGATCATCATCGCACACTCCCTATACTTTCGGGATTTGTGTTAAACCTAAATAAATGTTATTTGGCGTTTGCATTGAGCATGAATATGATTTGATCATGTTTATTGCAATACAGTTATTCATTTTAAATCAAAGAATAATTGTTGTTCTGTTTAAATGAATAAAACCTTCAAATGGTCATAAACCCAATGAAAATAGTTTGTTGGATCTCGATCGTAGTGATGCACATATTCATAATATTGATGCCAAAAGATGCAAAGTTAATAATGATAGTGCAACATATTTGTGGCACTGCAGTTTGGGTCATATCGGTGTAAAGCGCATGAAGAAACTCCATAAAGATGGACTTTTGGAATCACTTGGTTATGAATCATTTGATGCTTGCGAACCGTGCCTTTTTGGCAAGATGACTAAAACTCCGTTCTCCGGAACAATGGAACGAGCTACTAACTTGTTGGAAATATTACATACCGATGTATGCGATCCAATGAGTGTTGATGCTCGTGGCAAGTATCGTTATTTTCTGACCTTCACAAGATGATTTGAGCAGATATGAGTATATCTACTTGATGAAACATAAGTCTGAAATAGTTGAAAGGTTCAAAGAATTTTCAGAGTGAAGTGGAAAGATCATCGTAACAAGAAAATAAAATTTCTGCAATCTGATCGCGGAGACGAATATTTGAGTTACGAGTTTGGTCTTCAATTAAAACAACGTGGAATAGTTTCATAGCTCACGCCACCTGGAACACCACAATGTTATGATGTGTCCAAACATTGTAACCGCACTTTATTGGATATAGTGCGATCTATGATGTCTCTTACTAATTTACCACTATTGTTTTTGGGTTATGCATTAGAGACAGCTGCATTCACGTTAAAAGGGCACCATCTAAATCCGTTGAGACGACACCTTATGAACTGTGGTTTAGCAAGAAACCTAAGTTGTCGTTTCTTAAAGTTTGGGGCTGCGATGCTTATGTGAAAAAATTTCATCCTGATAAGCTCGAACCCAAAGCGGAGAAGTGCGTCTTCATAGAATACCCAAAAGAAATTGTTGGGTACACCTTCTATCACAGATCCGAAGGCAAGATATTCGTTGCTAAAAATGGATCCTTTCTAGAGAAGGAGTTTCTCTCGAAAGAAGTGAGTGGGAGGAAAGTAGAGCTTGATAAGGTAATTTGTACCTTCTCCCGAATTGGAAAGTAGTTCATCACGGAAATCAGTTCCAGTGATTCCTACACCAATTAGTGAGGAAGCTAATGATGATCATCATGAAACTTCTGATCAAGTTGCTACAAAACCTCGCAGGTCTTCCAGAGTATGGTCCGCACCAGAGTGGTACGGTTATCCTGTTCTGGAAGTCATGTTACTAGACCATGATGAACCTACGAACTATGAGGAAGCGATGATGAGCCCAGATTCCGCAAAATGGCTTAAGGCCATGAAATCTGAGATGGGATCCATGTATGAGAACAAAGTGTGGACTTCGGTGGAGTTGCCCGATGATCGGCAAGCCATATTGTATAAATGGATCTTCAAGAGGAAGACGGACGTTGATAGTAGTGTTGCCATCTACAAAGCTCGACTTGTCGCAAAAAGGTTTTTGACAAGTTCAAGGTGTTGACTACAATGAGATTTTCTCAACTGTAGTGATGCTTAAGTCTGTCCGAATCATGTTAGCAATTGCCACATTTTTGCAATCTGGCAGAAGAATGTCAAAACTGCATTTCTTAATGGATTTATTAAAGAAGAGTTGTATATGATGCAACCAGAAGGTTTTGTCAATCCTAAAGGTGCTAAAAAAATGTGCAAGCTTCAGCGATCCATCTATGGACTGGTGCAAGCATCTTGGAGTTGGAATATACGCTTTGATAAGTTGATCAAAGCATATAGTTTATACAGACTTGCAGTGAAGCCTGTATTTACTAGAAAGTGAGTGGGAGCACTTCAGCATTTCTGATAAGTATATGTGAATGACATATGGTAGATCGGAAATAATGTAGAATTATTCTGCAAAGCATAAAGGAGTGTTTGAAAGGAGTTTTTCAAAGAAAGACCTCGGTGAAGCTGCTTACATATTGAGCATCAAGATCTATAGAGATAGATCAAGACGCTTGATAAGTTTTTTCAATGAGTACATACCTTGATAAATTTTTGAAATAGTTCAAAAAGGAACAGTGAAAGAAGGAGTTCTTGCCTGTGATGCAAAGGTGTGAAGTTGAGTAAGACTCAAGACCCGAAAATGGCAGAAAATAGAAAGAGAATGAAAAGTCATTCCCTATGCCTCAGCCATAGGTTCTATAAAGTATGCTATGCTGTGAACCAGACCTATTGTATACCTTGCTCTGAGTTTGACAAAGGAATACAATTTTGATCTAAGAGTAGATCACTGGACAGCGGTCAAGAATATACTTAGTGAGGACTAAGGAGATGTTTCACGATTATGGAGGTGATAAAAGAGCCCGTCGTAAAAGTTACAACGATGCAAGCTTTTACACCAATCCAGATGACTCTAAGTCTCAATCTGGATACATATTGAAAGTGGGAGCAATTAGCTAGAGTAGCTCCGTGCAGAGCATTGTGGACATAGAATATTTGCAAAATACATACGGCTCTGAATGTGACAGACCCGTTGACTAAACTTCTCTCACGAGCAAAACATGACCATACCTTTGTACTCTTTGGGTGTTAATCACATAGCGATGTGAACTAGAATATTGACTCTAGTAAACCCTTTGGGTGTTGGTCACATGACGATGTGAACTATGGGTGTTAATCATATACAGATATGAATATTGGTGTTAAATCACATGGCGATGTGAACTAGATTATTGACTCTAGTGCAAGTGGGAGACTGAAGGAAATATGCCCTAGAGGAAATAACAAAGTTATTATTTATTTCCTTATTTTATGATAAATGTTTATTATTCATGCTAGAATTGTATTAACCGGAAACATAATACAAGTGTGAATACATAGACAAACATAGTGTCACTAGTATGCCTCTACATCAACCACGTTGTGCTAACGCTTCCGCTTACGGTCTACGAGGGTACGTGGACATACACTCTCCCCTCTCGTTGCTATGCCATCACCATGATCTTGCGTGTGCGTAGGAATTGTTTTGAAATTACTACGTTCCCCAACACCCTCCGCCATAGTTGGCATCTTGGACAGACGTAGGACGGAATTAGGGTCCCGCTGGTGATATACCAGTATTGCAGAATCACATGCGGGAGCTTCTTGCGAGGGAAATTAATCTTGTCAGCATAATGCTAGTGATGTTAATCCGGCGGATGTTGCCATGCCAACGCCGGCCTCTACGGATGTGGGAGTTCAATCCGGAGGGTCCGCGGACCGTCAAGCACTTCTTCGGCTTGAATCTTAAAGAGATGTACAAATTATTCTTCAGACGGAAAGTAATGTGTCCGGACACCACCGAGGATGCAGGCCTAAGTTGTAATCGCCTAGATACCCAAGTAAGTAGCCTTGATACCTGGTACGTCTCTGTCGTATCTACTTTTCCAAACACGTTTGCCCTTGTTTTGGACTCTAACTTGTATGATTTGAATGGAACTAACTCGGACTAATGCTATTTTCAGCAGAATTGCCATGATGTTGTTTTATGTGCAGAAAACAAAAGTTCTCAGAATGACCTGAAACTCCATGGAATATCTTATAATAAATAATAAAAAATCCTCGCCAAAGATGAAGACCAGGGGGCCCACACCCTGTCCACGAGGGTGGGGGGCACTCCCCTCCCCCTGGGTGCGCCCCCTACCTCGTGGCCCCCTGGATGCCCTCCGACGCCAACTTCAACTCCATATATTGGCCTTCGGGGAGAAAAATCAGGGAGAAGAAATCATCGCGTTTTACGATACGGAGCCGCCGCCAAGACCTAATCTCTCTCGGGAGGGCTGATCTGGAGTCCGTTCGGGGCTCCGGAGAGGGGAATTCGTCGCCGTCGTCATCATCAACCATCCTCCATCACCAATTTCATGATGCTCACCGCCGTGCGTGAGTAATTCCATCGTAGGCTTGCTGGACGGTGATGGGTTGGATGAGATTTATCATGTAATCGAGTTAGTTTTGTTAGGGTTTGATCCCTAGTATCCACTATGTTCTAAGATTGATGTTTCTATGACTTTGCTATGCTTAATGCTTGTCACTAGGGCCCGAGTGCCATGATTTCAGATCTGAACCTATTATGTTTTCATGAATATATGTGTGTTCTTGATTCTATCTTGCAATTCTATAGTCACCTACTATGTGTTATGATCCGGCAACCCCGAAGTGACAATAATCGGGACCACTCCCGGTGATGACCATAGTTTGAGGAGTTCATGTATTCACTATGTGTGAATGCTTTGTTCCGGTTCTCTATTAAAAGGAGGCCTTAATATCCCTTTGTTTCCAATAGGACCCCGCTGCCACGGGAGGGTAGGAAAAAAGATGTCATGCAAGTTCTTTTCCATAAGCACGTATGACTATTTACAGAATACATGCCTACATTACATTGATGAACTGGAGCTAGTTCTGTGTCACCCTATGTTATGACTGTTACATGATGAACCACATCCGGCATAATTATCCATCACTGATCCGGTGCCTACGAGTTTTCCATATACTGGTTTACGCTTATTTACTTTTTCGTTGTTACTGTTATCATCACTACAAAAATACCAAAAACATTACTTTTGTTGCCTTTACTTTTGTTACCGTCACCACCACTATCATATTACTTTGCTACTAAACACTTTGCTGTAGATACTAAGTTTCCAGGTGTGGTTGAATTGACAACTCAGCTGCTAATACTTGAGAATATTCTTTGGCTCCCCTTGTGTCGAATCAATAAATTTGGGTTGAATACTCTACCCTCGAAAACTATTGTGATCCCCTATACTTGTGGGTTATCAAGACCTTTTTCTGGCGCCGTTGCCGGGGAGCATAGCTCTATTCTTTGAGTCACTTGGGATTTATATCTTCTGGACACTATGAAGAACTTGAAAGACGCTAAGACACCTATTTATCCCTCAACTACGAGGGGAGGTAAGGAACTACCATCTAGCTCTGCACTTGATTCACCTTCTGTTATAAACAAGCTAGCGACACCTAAACCTGCTTCTCCTAATCGTTCCAATATGTCTCATGTTATTGATGATGCCACTTCTGGTATACATGATACTTATGATGAAACTACTTCTATGCTTGATACTACTGTGCCTCTTGGTGAATTTCTAGATGAACAAATTTCTAAGTCTAGAGAAAGAGAAATTATTGGAACTGAACACGATGATGTTAGTGATGATGAAAATAGGCCTGCTATTCCTGAGGGTTACCTTTTTAATGCTGAATCTACTGAAGCTATTCTTGGTTGCCAGGATAGTCTTGAACGTAATAGGTTGCTAGTTAAATGGAGTAAAGAATCTTTTAGAGGTAGGATGAGACCCGACCCTGCTTTTGCTACTTCAACTATTTGTATTCCTGATCAGGATTATTATGATGTTTCTGTTGATCCAGATATAATTACTTTGGTTGAATCTAATCCTTTTTATGGCTATGAATCTGAAACTGCCGTGGCACATGTTCGTAAGTTAGATGATATAGCCGCCCTGTTTACTAATAATGAGAGATCGTGCTACCTTTATTTACTCAAAATATTTCCATTCTCATTAAAGGGTGATGCTAAGATATGGTTTAATTCTCTTGATCCTTGTTGTGTGCAAAGTCCCCAGGATATGGTTTATTACTTCTCTACTAAATATTTCCCTGCTCATAAGAAACAAGCTGCTTTGAGGGATATATATAATTTTGTGCAAATTGAAGAGGAGAGTCTCCCACAAGCTTGGGGGAGGCTTCTCAAGTTACTTAATGCTTTGCCTGATCATCCTCTTAAGAAACCTAAAATACTTGATATCTTTTATAATGGACTAACCGATGCTTCCAGAGATTACCTGGATAGTTGTGCTAGTTCTCTTTTCAGGGAAAGAACACCGGATGAAGCTGAAATTCTATTGAAAAATATGTTGACAAATGAAAATAATTGGGCACTGTCGGTGTCAAAACCGGCGGATCTCGGGTAGGGGGTCCCGAACTGTGCGTCTAGGCGGATGGTAACAGGAGACAAGGGACACGATGTTTTTACCCAGGTTCGGGCCCTCTCGGTGGAGGTAAAACCCTACTCCTGCTTGATTAATATTGATGATATGGGTAGTACAAGAGTTGATCTACCACGAGATCAGAGAGGCTAAACCCTAGAATCTAGCCTATGGTATGATTGTTGTTCGTCCTACGAACTAAAACTCTCCGGTTTATATAGACACCGGAGAGGGCTAGGGTTACACAGAGTCGGTTACAATGGGAGGAGATCTTCATATCGTATCGCCAAGCTTGCCTTCCACGCTAAGGAAAGTCCCTATCCGGACACGGGACGAAGTCTTCAATCTTGTATCTTCATAGTCTGGGAGTCCAGCCAAAGGTCATAGTCCGGCCATCCAGACACCCCCTAATCCAGGACTCCCTCAGAAGCCCCCGAACCAGGCTTCAATGACGACGAGTCCGGCATGCAATTGTCTTCGGCATTCCAGAGCGGGTTCTTCTCCAGCTCCATATACTTGTAGAATAGTGTCCGGCTTTTGATAAATGTTGCGCTCCTTGGCTTCCATGTCCAATAAAGGCCTTCTTCCACATGTCGAACGAATGCGAGAAGCCAGGGTATTTTTACATTCCCCCCCTAGATGCTCAAATAAGCTGCCTATATAAAAAGAGACGAGGATCTAGATCCAAACCACACCATCTCCCCTTCGCAAGCTTTCATCGGAGCGCTTCTGACCAGAAAATCCATTCCATCATGGACAGCTGACGCGGCTCCTCTTCTCGCGCTCCCAGCCCCAAGCCTAGGAATTGGGAGAGATGCTCTGTCCCGCATAGCAAGCTAGTAGTGCTTCAATCCAAGGGGCTACTCCCCCCGGCATATATGGTCCCAGTTCGATCCGGGATTGCCACCTATGGCGGCGGAGAGCAGGCGGAGAGCGTCCCCAATCCCTCTCAAGGAGAGCGGGTGTGCCTAGTACCTTATTTAATAAGGGGACACGGATTTCCAATTCATCCGTTTCTCCGAGGTCTACTGGAGTTAAATGCCCTCCAGCTACACAACCTCACACCTACCTCCATACTGCACGTTGCGGGCTTTGTGGCCCTCTGCGAGCTATTCTTGGGCGTCGAGGCCCATTTCGCACTATGGAAGAGGTTGTTCTGCCTTGTGCCCCGCTCTCAGGAGGGGTCAATTAATCTAGTGGGCGGAGCCGAACTATGGCGCATCGCCGGGACTGGATACCTATCTGGTACGCCTAAGAAGGCGTCCGAGGAATGGCCTTCGAAATGGTTTTATAATGATGACGTCCCCCTGCTGGACCCTGTGCAGATCGGCCTCCCTGAGTTTAACAACACTCCGTTAAAGAAACGCCTGAGCTGGCGCCCATGGAATCCTCAAAGGGAAACTGACAGGGACGTCCTTTACCTGATGAGCCGGATAAGATTGTTGGCTCATTCCGGATTGACCATGATCGAGGTCATGGCCACATGCATTACACGGGGGGTGCAGCCACTTCATACAGAGGCCACCCCATGTGGGATTTCAACGGGGAGGACGACGCCACCTGGTGCGGTCGCAAGGGACCAGATTCGGCTGCCACTCTACCGAAGATCTTATCCACTTTGTACAAGGGAGAAGAAGAGGAATTCATCCGTGTCAACCCACGGGGCGAATTCTCCATGTAGAACCCTCCGAGCTGGGTAAGCGAACACTTTCACTTATCTACCCGCTTTCGAAATTCTCATAATTGAGTACTTAGTCTGGCGATGTTAACGCAGGAGCTACGCCAGACGGTGAAGGAGATCAACAACCGTCCCCCACAGCCCGAGGACCCAGAACGGTCCCTCGATCCAGATTCCCAAGAGGACCCGGACTTATGTGTGGAGTTAATTGATGGGGTGTTTCATCAGTTGAGTAAGGACAACACCTTAGTGGCCATTACGACCGATTATCCTGGACTACTTCCAGCCTCAAAGCTAACCGAGACAGAAGTCCCTGTACTTTGAAGGAGATCCATCCATGCCTTATTTTGAATGCTATAATCCAATAGTGTTTCTTTTTGCAGGGAAAATCCTTGAGGCGGAGTGCCGGGCCCGCGGTGGGCAGCCAACAAGGGCCGCTGCAGCCAGGCGGGCCAAAAAGAACTGCGGACCAGATCGAGAATCTGGTGTAACAGTATGGCGTGCGAATTTAATGCCTAGGGTTTATGCCCTCAAGTCATGCTAACGCTCATGCTCTCCTTAGGAAGAAGAGAGCCCGCCGGACTATATCCACCGGCCAGACTTCAAGGCCGGGTCCGGAAGCAGAGGCGGACACGGGGCGCGCGTCGGGCGTTCCTCCGACAGAGGATGCAGACGGGCTATCTGCCACCAATTCAGAGGTGGAGAGTGCCATGAACCACATGCATCACTGGACTGTTCTTCAGTACGCATGTTTTTCCCTAGAGGCATTGAACGCCTTTAATACGGGAGATGCATACCTCCGTGCCGCTCAAAATGGTCTAGCCAGAGCCACAGAGCAGTATGTAAAAGACATATGGGTGAGTAAATCTGATGGTTATATATGTCAGTAGCCCCAGAGACTTGAAATAGTTAAGATAACTGTTTTAAGGATCATATGTTATGCAGGGTCTTACAAAGAAGAACACGCAACTGTCTCAGGAGCTGGCAGAGTGCAAGGCCCAACTCGAGGCCGCACTGGCCGCTTCAGCTATTACCAAGGGGACCCCCTCAGGTAATATATGCTCCAAAAAATAATTCCGTTGTAAAGTGCGGCATGTGTGCAATTCTGACGATAACATTGCAGATGGGGCCGGAGTAAATCCGGACAAGCAACAACTCCTACGCCAACTAAAGGCTGGCGAGAGCGTGCTGACAAGGGTGAGGCAAGAGAAGAACAAACTTCAAGATGCCAATACCCAGCTGGGCGAGGAACTAAAGGATGTTTGTATTCAGCTGTCTGCTTCCGTAAAGGAGAATCGGCGACTTCGACGCGGCATTTTTAGTAAGTGCTTGAACAAATTCTCGAAAAAAAAATTCGGCGAGGAAGTCGATTGACAGAACTATGTCTGTAGGTCTGCTGACAGGTCGTCCTGCCGAGGAAATGCCCGGTTCAACGGGGGACCTTCTTCCCGAGCTGTTGCAACTGCACGAACGAGTTCGGCAGGCAATGCAGGGCGTCGTCCAGGCTATGTGGCCATCCCTCTCCGCGCCCGAAGGCCTTGGGGAGCTTGCAAAGAAGCTGGAGGGAGTGCGGCAGCGCTTCCGGTTGTGGAAATATCGGCATGTCGTCAAGGTGCCAGGGAGGCCTGGGCCATGGTGAAGACTCGGTACACGAAGGCTGACCCAAACCACATGGCCGAAGTCGGCCCTATGGGTCCTAACGGAAATGAGATCCCTGTCAGTTTAGTATATGGCCAGGTAGAGCTGGCTGCAAAGTATTCTCAAAAGGACTGTAAATTAGACCGCCTGTTGGATGGTATTGAACAAGAATATACCGAGTCGGATTGACTCTGTAATTTAAAATGACATGAAAAATGCCTTCTAGCCGGATTGTAGATCGTTTGTCATTGCGGACCTTTTCGCTTCGACCTCTGGACCCTATAGTCCGGAGTGTGCCCGAATACCCTCTCGATTATGTAAGAACCGGGGCATGCATGGAGACAAGGCATAGGGGTCATAACTGCTTTAGCAGACAAGTGCCCAACTAGTTATGTTATATTACATGGTTAGTAAGAAACATCTTCCAGGGAGAATAGTTCCGTTAGGGGTTCCTTTCCCTGGGAGGCATGCCCTAAAGTGCATGTCCGAACTGCTAAAAAGAGCAGAAAAGCATCTAGGAGCAGATAAATAAACAAGAAAAATCATCTTTTAGTTCACCGACCGAATATTCCCTTAAGAACGCTAGCTTTCGGCTTCACCCAGTCTGAGGTACACATCCGGCTGACCCGGCAGTAACAATCGCAGAGGTGCTCCCTTTACCACCTAGCCGAACGAACGGGAACGTAGGGGTAAGCACAGGAGCCAGGCAACCCAACTTGGCCAAAACTTAAGTCATATTGATGCATATAATGGTGTATAAAAGGTTCATGCGGAAGTGTCACACATGGTTTGGGCATGAGGCATGTTTATATATACTTCTGATAAAGAAGCCCCCAGGTATAATGAGCGCGGGTTGCGCGTCATGTTTGTGCGAACAATGCGCAAGCAAGCCCCTAAGGGCTTGGGAGAAGAGAAAAAAAAGGTAGGGAGAAGGAGAGAAATGCCAGACAGCTGATGTGAAAAAATAAAAAAGGGGACAGAGGAAGGAGACGAACACGGAGTCCGAACCTAGGCGTAGAATCTTCGTAGGCGTGCTGCTTTCCATGGGTTCGGCTCGAGTCGGTTGTCTGATGCGTTTCACAGACGGTACGCTCCACCAGTCAGTACTTGGTCGATTATGAAGGGACCCTCCCATATGGGCTTTAGTTTGTCCTTTTTCTTGTCCGGCAGGCGTAGGACTAGTTTGCCAACGTTATAAGTTTTGGCCCGCACTTCTCTGCTTTGATATCTTCGATCCTGCTGTTAATAGAATGCGGAACGGGCTTTTGCCACGTCGCGCTCCTCCTCCAATGCATCCAAGCTGTCCTGCCGATCGAGCTCGGCTTCTCTTTCTTCGTACATGCGCAGGCGAGGTGAGTCATGAATTATGTCGCAGGGCAGGACTGCCTCTGCGCCGTATACCATAAAAAATGGTGTGAATCCGGTAGTGCGATTCGGCATGGTCCACAGCCCCCAGAGTACGGAGTCAAGCTCCTCTACCCAGTGCGTGTTAGATTCCTTGAGGGATCACACTAGTCTGGGTTTGATGCCGCTCATGGTGAGACCATTGGCTCGCTCGACTTGACCGTTAGTTTGTGGGTGATAGACTAAAGCGTAGTCGAGCTTGATGCCCATGTTTTTGCACCAGAGTTTAACTTCGTCAGCCGTGAAGTTTGTGCCATTGTCAGTTATGATGCTGTGGGGGACGCCGTAACGGTGTACAACCCCGGATATGAAGTCTATCACCGGTCCGGATTCGACCGTCTTTACAGGCTTGGCCTCTATCCATTTGGTGAATTTGTCCACCATGACTAGTAGATAGTTTTCTTGTGGGTTCCTCCTTTAAGGGGTCCAACCATGTCAAGCCCCCAGACCGCAAAAGGCCAGGTGATGGGTATGGTTTGTAGGGCGGTAGGTGGCATGTGGCTTTGATTAGCGACTAATTGGCAACCGACGCATCGCTGCACTAAGTCCTGAGCGTCTGCCCGGGCCGTCAGCCAATAAAATTCGGTACGGGAGGCCTTGCTTACAAGGGCCCGGGCTACGGCGTGGTGCCCGCCTACTCCGGCATGAATTTCAGCCAGAAGATTTCGCCCTTCTTCTTAGGAGATACACCTTTGAAGGACTCCGGTTGTGCTCTTCTTATAAAGCTCTCCCTCATGGACTTTGTAGGCTTTAGATCGCCGCACTATGCAGCAGGCCTTGTTTTGGTCCTTGAGAAGTTCCTGCCTAGTTAGGTAGGCTAGGAATGGTTCTGTCCACGGGGCAATGACTGCCATTATTGTGTGGGCTGACGGTGTTGTTTCGTTGGCAGAGCCACCAACTGTGTTAGAATGTTCGGTGAGGGGTAGTGTGGTTGTGTCCGAGCTGTTGTTTCTGGACTCTCCCTCCCATGTTACGGATGGCTTGAAAAGCCTCTCTAGGAAGATGTTGGGAGGGACGGCATCGCGCTTTGCGCCGATGTGTGCCAACACGTCTGCTGCCTGGTTGTTCTCCCGGGCTATATGGTGAAATTCGAGCCCCTCAAACCAGGCTGACATCTTTAAGACGGCGTTGCGATAAGCTGCCATTTTCGGATCTTTGGCGTCAAAGTCTCCATTTATTTGGGATACCGCGAGGTTTCAATCCCCACGGACCTCTAGGCGCTGAATGCCCATGGAGACTGCCATCCGGAGACCATGTAGAAGGGCCTCGTATTCGGCTGCATTGTTGGAGTCCGTGTACATTATCTGGAGTACGTATTGGACTGTATCTCCTGTAGGGGACGTCAGAACAACGCCAGCCCCCAGGCCAGCCAACATTTTGGAGCCATTGAAGTGCATGATCCAGTTGCAATATGCGCCGTACTCTTTAGGGAGCTCGGCTTCGGTCCATTCGGCGATGAATTCAGCCAAAACCTGCGATTTGATAGCTCGCCGTGGCTTGTAAGTTATATCAAACGGGAGGACCTCAATGGCCCATTTGGCAATCCGGCCCGCTGTGTCGCGGTTGTTTATAATATCATTAAGAGGTACTTCGGATGCCACTGTTATTGAACACTCTTGGAAATAGTGTCACATCTTCCGGGATGCCATGAACACCGCGTATGCTATCTTTTGATAATGCGGGTACCGTGACTTGCATGGGGTTAGGACAGTGGACACGTAGTAAACTGGTTTTTGGAGAGGAAACTTGTGTCCGTCCGTTTCTCGTTCGACGACGAGCACCGCGCTTACAACTTGATGGGTTGCCGCGATGTATAATAGCATTGGTTCGCCTGTGTTGGGCGCGGCCAGGACCGGATTTTTTGCCAGTATGGCTTTGATTTCTTCGAGTCCGGCCATGGCGGCATCCACCCACTCGAAGTGCTCGGTGCGCCGCAGGAGGCGATAAAGGGGTAATGCCTTTTCTCCTAAGCGGGAGATAAAGCGGCTTAGAGCCGCCACGCATCCGGTCAATTTTTGTATTTGGTTGAGGTCTTTTAGGATATGCAATTGCGACAGAGCTCGGATCTTGGCTGGGTTTGCCTCAATTGCTCTACCGGATACAATGAAGCCCAAGAGCTTTCCGGCTGGCACACCGAAAATGCATTTTTCTGGGTTGAGCTTAATGTCATATGCTTGGAGATTGTCGAACGTGAGCCTCAAGTCGTCTACTAGAGTTTCGACATGTTTGGATTTGATGACCACGTCATCTACGTATGCTTCAACTGTTTTGCCGATCTGGTTGGCCAGACATGTCTGAATCATGCGCTGATATGTTGCGCCGGCGTTTTTGAGCCCGAAGGGCATCGTGTTGAAGCAGAATGGGCCGTATGGGGTGATGAATGCCGTTGCAGCTTGGTTTGACTCTGCCATCTTGATTTGGTGGTAGCCAGAGTATGCATCGAGGAAACACAATGAATCGTGTCCTGCTGTGGCGTCGATGATTTGATCAATTCGGCGGAGGGGGAAGGGATCCTTTGGGCAGGCTTTATTTAGGTCTTTGAAATCGACACATAGGCGCCAGGATTTGTCCTTCTTTGGCACCATCACCAGGTTTGCTAGCCAGTCCGGATGTTTTATATCTCTGATGAATCTGGCTTCCAGTAATTTTGCTAGCTCCTCTCGCATGGCTTGTCTCTTGGGTTCGGAGAAACGCCGAAGAGTCTGCTTAACGGGCTTGAACCCTTTTAGGATGTTCAGGCTGTGCTCGGCCAGCCTGCGTGGGATTCCTGGCATGTTTGAAGGGTGCCAGGAAAAAATGTCCCAATTTTCTCGTAGGAATTCTCTGAGTGCGGCATCTACATCAGGTTTTAGTTGTGCCTCGATGGAGGCCGTTTTTGTGGTGTCCGTTGATGGACTTGGAACTTGACTATTTCGTCTGCCGGCTTGAAGGAGGTGGACTTGGAACTTTTGTCGAGTATCACATCGTCCCTGTCCACCATGGAGCGCAACACAGTTAGTTCCTCAGCCGCCAGGGCTTCGGATAATGCCTTGAGGGCCAGTGCGGCTGTCTTGTTTTCGGCGCGAAGCGCTGTGTCCGGATCACTAGCAAGAGTAATGATTCCATTGGGTCCGGGCATTTTGAGCTTCATGTACCCGTAATGGGGTATAGCTTGAAAAATTGTGAATGCTTCTCGCCCTAACAGAGCGTGGTATCCGCTGCTGAACAGGGCCACTTGAAATGTGACCTCCTCGGATCTGTAATTATCCGGCGTGCCGAACACCACGTCCAGTGTGATTTTCCCTGAACAACATGCTTCCCGGCTGGGGATTATTCCTCTAAAGGTTGTGTTGCTTCACCTAATGTGGCTCCAGTCTATTTCCATTTTTCGCAGTGTTTCCTCATAGATGAGGTTCAATCCGCTGCCGCCGTCCATGAGTACATTTGTAAGCTGGAAGCCGTCCACTATCAGATTGAGGACCAATGCAGCTGGTGCTTGGGCTGGCCGGAATTTAGGTTCGTCACTGGCATTAAAAGTAATAGCCGTGTCACTCCATGGATTTATTGTTGCTACTTGGTAGACTTCGGCAAGGCTGCGGAGCGTTCGCTTCCTCACATTGTTCGATGCGAAAGTCTCGAAGACTGTTGCCACCGTACTGGCGTTTCTGGGATGGTGCTTTCGGGATTCTGGAGTTAGAAGCTCCTCGCCACTCCTGGCCACCTGCCGGAGTACCCAACATGCTCTAAGGCTGTGAGTTGGTGGGACTTCCCCTGAACTGTGGATTTTACAGGGTCCATTGAGCCATCCCTCCAGTACGGTCCCATACCCTATAGAGGGTTTTTGTTTTTTGCTATTTGGCTTAAGTGCCTGGCGATAATGCGCTCTTTTCTTTCGGACTGGGATTGTATTCAGGGCCGGATTGTCCCAGAATTCCGTTTCTGTTTTCCAAACGCTTTCTATCGCACATAACTTTTGTACTATGGATGTCAAGTCGGCGCAGCATGTAATTTCGCAATGACTTATGGCGTCGAGCATTCCGATGTCCGTGTAGTTGTTACAGAAGAATGTAATTGCATCCTTCTCATGGCAGTCCTTTATCCTGTTTATAACCAGGAGGAATCTGGCCTAGTAGTGGTGTACTGTTTCCCCGGGCTCTTTCCGTATTTGGGATAGATCCATTGTAGTTGGGTGGGCGGGTGGATTTAAATCTGAAACCTCGCCCGATCTAACATTCAGGGGCCAAGAAATTTCCGAATCCGGAAGCTTGTTTTCTTGGACGTTATTCAATGAATCAGGCCTGCTGCCTGACTTCAGGTTTAGGGCTTGGGTGACATCCTCCCCTCCGAGGATATCCGGCTTGGAGGGGTCGGGAATCCGGACACATTTGGTCCCTAGGATGGGCGAAGATTCGCCGCATTGTTCTTCCACCACTTCAACGTGGTGGGTGACCTGGGAGAGTCGATCTCTCTCTGATCGGGTTTAAGCCCCATCTGGCCATAATCTGTAGCCACTCCTAGGGCGGCGATGCGATCCAAGAGCTCGTTTAGGGAAGAGAGCTCCATCGGATCTAACCGCTCGGTGAGTTCCGAGCTGATCTGGAGATTGCTTTCGATGACCCGAGAGGTCATCGCCGGCGCGGTGGCCGAACAGGCGGTCATCAAAAACCTACTTAGCCGGAGAGTTTGGCCGACAGCCAAAGCTCCTTTAGCAACAACGCCGTCTTTAAAGACGGGGTGCGGCATCCTTCCTGTGGGTGATGACACAGAGGAACTCTCAATGAAAGCACCAATGTCGGTGTCAAAACCGGCAGATCTCGGGTAGGGGGTCCCGAACTATGCGTCTAGGCGGATGGTAACAGGAGACAAGGGACACACTGTTTTTACCCAGGTTCGAGCCCTCTCTGTGGAGGTAAAACCCTACTCCTGCTTGATTAATATTGATGATATGGGTAGTACAAGAGTTGATCTACCACGAGATCAGAGAGGCTAAACCCTAGAATCTAGCCTATGGTATGATTGTTGTTCGTCCTACGGACTAAAACTCTCCAGTTTATATAGACACCGGAGAGGGATAGGGTTACATAGAGTCGGTTACAATGGGAGTCCGGCCAAAGGTCATAGTCCGGCCATCCGGACACCCCCTAATCCAGGACTCCCTGAGGCACCTCCCGAGCCAGATCCTGAGCCAATTTCTGAGCCAATTATTGAGCCTATTCCTAAACCAACTCCGAAGAAGAGAGGTGTTCTATTTCCAAGTCCTGAGATATGCAAGAGGCAATGAAATCTATGAAAGAAAAAGGTATTAAAGCTGAAGATGTTAAGAATTTACATCATATTGAAGAAATACATGGTCTTAGTTTACTGCCGGTTGAAGAAGTATATGATCTCAATTACTTATTTAATGAAGAACCTCCTGACATCCCGACACTGGTAGTAAAGGTAAATTCTCTCTATAGATATGATAAAACTAAAGTCCCTTCTACTAAAATTGCTACTCAGTGCTTGGATGAGTTTGATGACTTTATGTTTAAGCAAGATGACTTTAATGCTTATTTTCGTAGACAATTAAAACAGAATACCTTTATGATTAAACGCTTGAGTGATTATATGGCTAATATTAGAGGTGAACTTTAACTAGTTAGCAAACATGCTTCTGTGGTTACCACTCAAGTAGAACAAGTACTTAAAGCTCAGAAAAAAGTGCTTAATGAAATGAATAGTAAGAAAAATGATTGTGCTGTTAGAGTGGATACTAGAACTGCTAGAATGACTCAGGAACCTTTGTATCCTGAAGGCCACCCTAAGAGAATCGAGCAAGATTCTCAGAGAAAAAATATTGATATGCCTAGTTCTTCTAAAAGGAAGAAAAAGAAAAATGATAGAACTGTGCAAACTTCTAGTGAACCTATTGCTGAACCACCTGATAATCCAAATGATATTTCTATTTCTGATGCTGAAACACAATCAGGTGTTGAACATGAACCTAGTGATAATGTTAATGATAATGTTCATGTTGATGCTCATCCTAGTAATGATAAGGATGTAGAAGTTGAACCTGTTGTTGATCTTGATAACCCACAATCAAAGAATAAATGTTATGATAAAAGAGACTTCGTTGCTAGGAAACATGGTAAAGAAAGAGAACCATGGGTTCAGAAGCACATGCCTTTTCCTCCGAAACCATCCAAGAAAAAGGATGATGAGGATTTTGAGCGCTTTGCTGAAATGATTAGACCTATCTTTTTGCGTATGCGATTAACTGATGTACTCAAAACAAATCCTTATTCTAAGTATATGAAGGATATTATTACTAATAAAAGAAAGATACCTGAAGCTGAAATTTCCACCATGCTTGCTAATTACACTTTTAAAGGTGGAGTACCAAAGAAACTTGGAGATCCTGGAATACCTACTATACCTTGCTCCATTAAAAGAAATTATGTTAAAACTGCTTTATGTGATCTTGGAGCCGGTGTTAGTGTTATGCCTCTCTCTTTATATCGTAGACTTGACTTGAATAAGTTGACACCTACTAAAATATCTTTGCAAATGGCCAATAAATCAACTGCTGTACCTGTCGGTATTTGTGAGGATGTGTCTGTTGTGGTTGCAAACGTTACTATTCTAACGGACTTTGTTATTCTTGATATTCCCGAGGATGAAAGTATGTCTATTATTCTTGGAAGACCTTTCCTTAATACTGCAGGGGCTGTTATTGATTGCAACAAAGGCAATGTCACTTTTCATGTTAATGGAAATGAGCATACGGTACACTTTCCGAGGAAACAACCTCAAGTTTATAGTATCAACTCTATTGGAAAAATTCCATCGATTATATTTGGAGGTTTTGAATTTCCTCTCCCTACTGTCAAGAAGAAATATGATATACTTATTATTGGGGATGTCCATATCCCTGTTGAGGTAACATAGTGTTATTCGAAATTTCTCCGGTTCCATGATTATCGGAATGAGTTTGTTAACAAGACTTGATCAACCTTGTTAGTGGATTCTTTTTGATGAGAATGAGATGGATGAAACTAGAAGCAGAACCTTCTGTACCCTCTTTATATTTCCTGTTACTTAGTAGAAATAAAGTAAAATAGTATTTTTCTGTCTGTCTCCTGACTTATCCGCTCAGTATAAAAAGATCCCGAAAATAAATGTCCTCAGAATGCCATGCCATTTTTTATGATTTTTTCGGGAATATTTAAGATACTTTCTATGCAAAAATCACCGCGGGGGTAGCTGCCACCTGGTCACGAGGGTGGAGGGTACGCCCTACCCCCCTGGGAGCGCCCCTGCCTCATGGGCCCATGGTGGCCCTCCTCCACTTATTCCTGCACCCATCTTCTTCCTCTGTCTCACACAAACACGAAAAACCAACTCAAGCACGAGTTCTAGCCCCCGCTGCTGTGATTTTCGATCTCCTTGCTCAAAGCACCTCTCGCAAAACTGCTTGGGGAGATTGTTCCTTGGTATGTGACTCCTCCTTTGGTCCAATTAGTTTTTGTTCTAGTGCTTTATTCATTGCAAATTTTTGCTGCATAGGTGACCATGTTCTTGAGCTTGCATGTCAAATTTATTTGGTTCCAAGTAGTTCTAATGCTTTATATAGGCTCTAGGCACTTGTGGGAGTTGTTACTATCGATTTTATTGAAGTTGGTTCACTTTTATTTGATGTTACTAAAAATTTCCGAATTATTTTTCAGAGGAAACAATATGTTTAGGAGGATTTTCCAAGGTGGTTCTTCAAGGAAGCAAGGTCCCAGGCTTGCAATGCGTGATGGTGACGAGGAACCACTAAGAGACGCTCCCGTGAGGCCCTATGAATGGTCTTCAGAAAATTTTATGAATCAAGTGGGGATTAAAGAAGAATTCTACGCATATTTGCGTAATGCCGGTCTTGAGGACTTTGAAGCTGACAAATGCCCCCAGTATCGTTACCTCACAAGTTCATTTGTGGGGAGGTTTGATTTTTCATCTTCGCGTAATTCTCCTTCAGTCATGTTTGACCTTTATGACAAATCTTATACCATGGACTTAGAAGATTTCACTCTTGCATGCAAACTTCCATCTTGGGGTAATGTCAGGGATCCCCCTAAATCCGAATATAGAGACTTTCTTGCTAGAATAACTATGGGGGAATCTAGAGATATAACACAAGCCACTATAGGGAGCATTCACTTTCCTGCTATACATTATTTTGCTCTCTTCATTGGTAGATGCATAAATGCTAAGGATGAAGCATGTCACATGTGTGCCCCTGATCTCAGCATTCTCAGAAGCGCTGTGTTAGGGGACCAAGCTTATCATATGGGAGCCATTGTAGCTCGTAGGTTGCATCTTAATAGACGTAACGGAGATTTCTTTGGAGGAAATTATGCAACCCGCTTAGCTAATTTTCTTGGTGTAGACATTCGTGAGGGTGATATGGAGTTACCCTCTTCTTATTTAGATCTTGATTCTATGTTTTCTCACCACTTCATTGAGAGGACTGGACCACCTTTTCAGTATCGACTAATCTTTAACAAACGACATGTGGTCCATATTGCTCTTCCTGCTCCTGCCTTCTTTGATTTTCAGACAAAAGGGAGATATATTATTACCAGAGAGGAGGCAGATGAGTATGAGAGGAGAGCGGAGGCTGCTCGACGCCACGCTGCAGCTCAGGAGGCGATAGCCGCTGCATCACAGTATGACCCCAGCTACACATACGGATATCCACCAGGCCATCCCTGGAAATAGACCAACTTAGGCCAAAAAGCCTAAGCTTGGGGGAGTACGTATTTCCCACCGACATTACATTCATGTTCACACACACTCATTGCTAGATGTCGGTGCTCATACTCTTTCACTGTAATATCCATGCTAGTTTATTTTCTTTTTCCTGCTTTCTTCTTGTGTGTTTGATAAACCATAAGAAAAAAAAATTAGTTCGTCTACTTTCCTTGCTTGTAGTAGAATTAAAAAGAAAACCCAAAAATATTTCCCGTTCTTCTTTTGCTTGTTGGAAGCTTTCCCGTGTAAATAGTTTTTTATTTCTTTTCCTTTCTTTGGGGGTCGAGAAGACTATATTGAAAATGCTTAGTGGCTCTTATATGCATTATTGTTTATCTAACTTAGAGCCCATGTTACTTGTCTTCTCTCTTGAATTGAATGCTTGCAGATTCCAGCTTAGTCCAATACACGTGCACTCTTATTATTATACACACCGTTCGGTCGTGCAAGTGAAAGGCAATAATGATGATATATGATGGACTTGTTGGGATGAGAAAAGCTGGTATGAACTCTACCTCTCTTGTTTTTGTAAATATGATGATTCATCGTTCTTGATTCAGCTATTATGAAGTAAACATATTTGCAATGAAATTTAGAGATTATAGTTGCTTGTGCCATGCTTGATTAGCTATGAGTTATAATGGTTTACGTTGCATGCCAACAGGCTATTAGAATGATTATGATGTGGTATGATGGGATGGTATCCTCCTTTGAATGAATTGAGTGACTCGACTTGGCACATGTTCACGCATGTAGTTGAATCAAATCAACATAGCCTTCATGATATTTATGTTCATGGTGGATTATATCCTACTCATGCTTGTATTCGGTGTAAATTAATTTTAATGCATGTTTACGACTGTTGTCGCTCTCTCAGTTGGTCGCTTCCCAGTCTTTTGCTAGCCTTCACCTGCACTAAGCGGGAATACTGCTTGTGCATCCAAACTCCTTAAACCCCAAGTTGTTCCATATGAGTCCACTATACCTTCCTATATGCGGTATCTACCTGCCGTTCCAAGTAAATTTGTATGTGCCAAACTCCAAACCTTCAAATGAAATTTTGTTTTGTATGCTCGAGTAGCTCATGTGCAACTAGGGCTGCCTATATCTTCCATGCTAGGTGGGTTATTCTCAAGAGGAGTGGACTCCGCTCCTCATTCACGAGAAAGGGCTGGTAACCGGGATGCCCAGTACCATGATCCAAAAAGATCAAAGCAAATCAAAATAGTAAAACAAAGCTCCCCCTGGGACCCGTTGAATGTTGGAGGCACTCGTTGTTTCGAGCAAGCCATGGATTGATGCTTGTGGAGGAGGGGGAGTATAAACCTTTACCATTCTGTTTGGGAACTGCCTATATGGAAGATACAACCATCTCATAGTTGTTGCGTTGACAGTGAAAGTATGCCGCTCAAAATATAATTTATCTCTATTTCAAAACCGAGCTCTGGCACCTCTATAAATCCCTGCTTCCCTCTGCGAAGGGCCTATCTATTTACTTTTATGTTGAGTCATCACCCTTCTTATTAAAAAGCACCCGCTGGAGAGCACGATGTCGTTTGCATTCATTATAATTGGTTTATTTTGGGTATGACTTGACTGGATCTCTTTTACCATGAATTACAATGTTTATTCAGTCCTTGATCTTTAAAGGTGCTCTGCATTTATGTTTTGCGGTCTCAAAAAGGGCTAGCGAGATACCATTTCGTTATATCATGTTATGATTATTTTGAGAAAGTGTTGTCATCCGAGTTTTATTATTATGGCTCGCTAGCTGATTATATTATTGATATGAGTAATTGTGAGACCTACGTGTTATTGTGAGTATGGTTAGTTCATAATAATTGCTGAAACTTGAATGCTGGCTTTTCATGTTTACAACAACAAGAGCAAACAGAGTTTGTAAAAGTTTTTATTTTTCTCTTTCAGTTTGTCAACTGAATTGCTTGAGGACAAGCAAAGGTTTAAGCTTGGGCGAGTTGATACGTCTCCGTCATATCTACTTTTCCAAACACTTTTGCCCTTGTTTTAGACTCCAACTTGTATGATTTGAATGGAACTAACCCGGACTGACGTTGTTTTCAGCAGAATTGCCATGATATTGTTTTATGTGCAGAAAACAAAAGTTCTCGGAATGACCTGAAACTACACGGAATATCTTATAATAAATAATAAAAAGTAATCGCCAAAGATGAAGACTAGGGGGCCCACACCCTGTCCACGAGGGTGGGGGGCGCGCCCCTCCCCCCTAGGCGTGCCCCCCTACCTCGTGGGCCCCCTGGATGCCCTCCGACGCCAACTCCAACTCCATATATTGGCCTTCGGGGAGAAAAAAATCAGGGAGAAGAAATCATCGCGTTTTGCGATACGGAGCCGCTGCCAAGCCCTAATCTCTCTCGGGAGGGCTGATCTGGAGTCCGTTCGGGGCTCCGGAGAGGGGAATTCGTCTCCGTCGTCATCATCAACCATCCTCCATCACCAATTTCATGATGCTCACCGCCGTGCGTGAGTAATTCCATCGTAGGCTTGCTGGATGGTGATGGGTTGGATGATATTTATCATATAATCGAGTTAGTTTTGTTAGGGTCTGATCCCTAGTATCCACTATGTTCTGAGATTGATGTTGCTATGACTTTGCTATGCTTAATGCTTGTCACTAGGGCCCGAGTGCCATTATTTCAGATCTGAACCTATTATGTTTTCATGAATATATGTGTGTTCTTGATCCTATCTTGCAAGTCTATAGTCACCTACTGTAAGTGCATCTAGTGCCACCCCTAGTTGGTTTTGGAGTATTGACGACAAAGTTGGTTGAGGGACTAATGTGTTTGTGAGAATAGCATGATAACGCAGGTAGTGTCCCTCATTGATTCGGTTTACCTACCGGAGATGACCCCTAAAAATGTATGAAGACATTGAAGACAATGGTGGTATGAGAAGATATTCATATTGAAGACTATGACATGAGAAGGCATTGCGTGAAGACTATGGAGCACGAAGACTGTGTGCTTTCGTTGTTTCCTTTTCTTCTTTGTTGGGTCATAGGAACCACCGTACTGTTAAGTGGGGTCCAAGTGAACTAAGTCAGAATGACTGAAGTGATGCTCAACCCAAATCCTATGTCTTCGAGCGAAGACAATGAGAGCAAATCTTATTCAGAGCTGGATGAGTCAGCTTTGCTTGTAGCCCAAGTAAAGTTGTAGTGTGTGTTTGAAATCTGACCGTTGGAACACGTGTTAGTTCCTTAGTGACCCAGGGTCATTTCGGACATATCAGGTCGGGTTGCCCAGTGGCTATAAATAGCCCACCCCCTACACCATAAATTGGTGGTAGCTCAGAGTTAGTACACGGCTTTTGTTGTTTGAGAGCAACCCACCTCGAAGTCTTTGAGAGAGAGAAATCCTTGCGAGGACAAAGGCCAAACACCCAGAGCCAAAGAGTGTTAGGCATCACTGAAGTCTTTCTGTCTGTGTGATCTGAAGACTTATTACACTTGAGGACTGTGAATCCTCCAGACGGTTAGGCATCGTATTCTGAGCATCCAAGAGTCATTGTGGATTGCCGGTGAACGAAGTCTGTGAAGGTTTGGAAGTCTACCTTGAAGACTTACCAGAGTGATTGGGCGAGGATTGTGTGTCCTTTGCTCAAGGGGAATAAGGTGAAGACGCGGTCTTCTGAGTTGAATCTCAGCCTCCCTAACCAGATGTACAGTTGTCACAGCAACTGGAACTGGTCCAACAAATCCTGTGTCTTCAAGTGACTGGTTCTATCCTCTCCCTTCCTTTACTTAAGTTTGTCTTCGTGAAGTCATTGTCTATCTGCCGTACCTGTTTGACTTCATTGCTTGACTACTACTGTTGATTGGCTTCATACTATCTTCCATCCTGATCCTTACTACTTAGCTGCTATTAGTCATGTACTTTCACATTATTGCATACTTGACTATGGTTTGCTTATGGTAGTTTATCTTCCGCTGCATATCAACTAGGTCATTTCTACTGTTTGTCTTTGAAACTTCCAAGTTTTGAAGACTTCCATAAAAATCGCCTATTCACCCCCCTCTAGTCAATACTAGCACTTTCAATTGGTATCAGAGCAAGGTACTCCCTTGTTCTGTGTGATTTGGTTTAACCACCTGGAGTTTTAGCTATGTCGACTGCAGGGATAATCAAGGTCTCCGCTGCTTGCCCCGTGTTCGATGGAACTGAATATCCCTACTGGAAGAATAAGATGCGAATGCATCTTGAAGCCATTGATGTCGACCTCTAATATGTCGTCAAGAATGGCGTTCCCAAAACTGGTGAAGGTGTCACCCCTACTGATGTCAAGAAGTTTATTCAACTGGATTCTACTGCAAAGAACATCATCTGTGGTCATCTGACCAAAGGACAGTATGGCCGTGTGAGTGCTCTGGAAACATCAAAGCTAGTCTGGGACTGGCTATACAAGGTCAACGAAGGCGTATTAACCCAGAGAGATCAAAGAATCAGTGTTCTTCGCAACCTCTTCAACCGCTTCAAGAGAAACGACAATGAAAATGTCCAGCTCACGTTCGATCGCCTCACTGACATCACAAATGAACTTCAAGCTCTTGGCGCAACTGAGATTACCAAGCATGAAATCGTCAAGACACTACTGAGATCACTCGACAGCTCCTTTGACACCCTTGCCCTCATGATACAAGAACGTCCTGACTTCAAGACACTCGATCCGTCTGATATACTTGAGAGGCTCAACACACATGAGTTTTAGCTTTTTTAGGAAAGAGATATCTATGGTCCAAACTATGGCCGAACTCGCGCTTTGAAGGAAAAAGTTGTTTCCTCATCTGAAGAAGAATCTGACTGCAGTTCTAATGGTCCTGAAGACATTGGAAAGGAACTTCCTATGCTTGTGAAGAAGTTCCAGAAGTTCACCAAGAAGAAAGGCTTCAGAAAGTCTTCACGATCCAGCTCACGAAATGATGAAGCTACCACTCATGACCACAAGAAGAGAACATGTCACAAGTGGAAGAAACCTAGACACTATATCTCTGAGTGTCCACAGTGGGACGATGAGAAGAAGAAGAAGAAGAGCAAGGAATATGATTCTGATGACAAGAAGAAGAAGAAATATTCAAAGTCTTCTTCCAAGTCCTCATCAAGGTCTTCATCTCATAAGAAGAGCTCATCAGGCAAGGCTCATGCTTTTGTTGGCAAGGAAATGGATTCAGAAGAGGAGTCTGCTTCTGAGGAGGCGGAGGTGGAGTCTGGAGAGGAGTCCGACCCTGGCGTTGCAAGTCTGGCTCTAGCCACAGCCTATGTTGCCAAGTCCATCTTCAACTCTGAAGACAATAACTTCCACACCAACGCTGAAGCTGATAATGAACACGATCCGACTCCAACCTACTGCTTCATGGCACGTGGTGCCAAGGTAAAATCACGTGATGCTTACTTTCAAACATCAAGTGAAGATGAATCAGATTGTGAATCCAAACCTAGCTAGAAAACACTTGCTAAAATTGCAACTGAACAACAAAAGGCTATGGAACATACTCAGAAACTATTAGACAAAAGCGATGACCTGTTGGACGCGGAAATGACACGTTCACAGTCCTTAGTTGAAGACATAAAAAATCTTCATGCTAAGTACCAAGAACTTGAAGGTCGTCATGAAACGCTCTCAACTACTTATGAAAGGCTCTCCTATGATTATCTTCAAAGGAAACAAGAGCTTGAGAAATTGAGAGCGGCTCATGAAGATCTTCAAAAAGAGAATGAGTCACTTCGTGCTCAACAGATCAGTTCCGCTCAGGATGGATTTGAACCACCATGTCTAAAATGCATTGAGCGTGATAACGCTAGATCTGTTGCTGAATGTTCCAGTGCTGCTACTCTTTCATTGTCTTCACCTACTGATGTGGTTACTAACCCCTCTGCGGAGGATACCACTACTGTCGCCGATGAAAATTCTATGTTGAAGACATTGCTTGAAATAGGTATGTACAAAAGTTTGAAGGGACATCAGACACTATGCGATGTCCTCAAAAAGCAGATTCTGAACCGAAACCCTAGGAAAGAGGGTGTTGGGTTCGAGAGGAAAATGAATGTTGATGGCTCGTACTGGAAGCCTGAGCAGTACCCCAAAACCACATGGGTTGCTGCAAAGGAACCTTCAGTAGATCCATCCACTTTATCTGGCTTTACCTGTGCTAATCCTATTATCATTGATGAATCCTTTGATGCAAACTATAAGCTCTTCAAGAATCAGAATGGTGAAGTGTTTGCCAGGTATATTGGTACTAACTGCAGGAATGGACCACCTATGAAGAAGATCTGGGTACCTAAGCAGTACATTGAGAATCTTCCTGTGAATGTCGTCATGACACCACCAAGGAAGAAGACAAACCCCAGACCTATAGCTTCATATGGCCCAAAGGCTTCATACAGATACAGGACTCACCTGAGTCACCCTAACGCCAATTTTTTTGCAGGGAAATCATACTCAGACTTATGAATATGAGCGTGTGTCTTCGAACCGCTATGTTCATAGGACTAAGAAATTTTCTGCTTATTCATATGAGTATCAATCATCTCCTACAAGGCTATTTGCTAGGGCTCCAAAGCCAAAATTCTCAGATGCTGCACTTAGACTCATTGCTTCTAAGCCACCCCTGAAAATGTGGGTGGCGAAGAAGAACTAACTTTCTTTTGCAGAAAAGGGTCTCCAGCCTGAAATCAAAGGCGTCCGATGCTATTGCTGGGGACCTAAAACACATTAAGGATGCATGATAAAATGTCTTACTATATACCTCACATTTGATTCGCTTACCTGTCGTACTATGTATGATAATCGTGATCTAAGCTGTGACAATCCCTATATGTGCCAAATGCTTATGCTTCACAACACTCTTGTGAAGCCTATCCTCCTAACTGCATTGTAGGGTACATCACCAAAAGCTTCAGAATGGATTATGGACAGTGGATGCACAAATCATATGACTGGTGATCGAAGTCTTCTCATGGACTCAACCTTACGTCCATCCGACAAAAGTCACATCACGTTTGCTGACACTGGTAAAAGCAAGGTATTGGGTCTAGGTAGAGTTGCAATCTCAAAGGATCAACACATGGATAAAGTGATGCTTGTTGAATCCCTTGGTTTCAACTTAATGTCTGTCTCAATGCTTTGTGACTTGAACATGATTGTGCTATTCGGAAAATATCGCTGCCTTGTGCTAATGGGATCTGACAAGTCTCTAGTCTTTGAAGGGTATCAAAAAGATGATCTGTACATGGTAGATTTCTCAGCAGGTCCACAACTTGCCGTATGTCTTCTCACAAAAGCTTCAGAATACTGGCTATGGCATCAAAGGCTGGGGCATGCTGGCATGAGGAACCTACACTCACTCGTCAAGAAGAAGCATGTCATAGGCATCGAGGATGTCAAGTTCCAGAAGGATCATTTGTGTGGTGCCTGCGAAGCTGGAAAGATGACTAGGGCAAAGCACCCCTCGAAAACAATCATGACAACATCTCAACCCTTCGAGCTGTTGCACATGGACTTATTTGGACCTGCTCACTACTCCACCCTCACAACAACTGCTTGTCTCTATGGCTTCGTCATTGTTGATGACTACTCAAGATACACATGGGTGCATATAATTCTCTACAAGATTGAAGTGAAAGATGTCTTCAGACGCTTTGCCAATCAAGCAATGAACAATTATGGCGTGAAGATCAAGCATATCAGAAGTGACAATGGCACTGAATTCAAGAACACCGGACTTGATCTTTATCTGGATACAATGGGAATCACTCATGAGTTCTCTGCTCCATACACACCTCAGCAAAATGGCATCGTTGAGCGCAAGAACAGAACCCTCATTGAGATGGCTCAAACAATGCTCGACGAATACAAGACACCAAAGAAGTTCTAGCCTGAAGCTATTGATACAGCATGTCACATCATTAATCGTGTCTACATCCATAAGCTTCTGAACAAAACATCCTATGAGCTCCTAACTGGAAAGAAGCCAAATGTCAGTTACTTCAGGGTATTTGGAGCTAGGTGCTGGATCAAGGACCCTCATCACAAGTCAAAATTTGCACCTAAAGCTCACGAAGGCTTCATGTTTGGCTATGGAAAGGACTCACACTCCTACAGAGTCTTCAACCTCTATCTGTACAAAATCGTTGAAACTATGGATGTGAGATTTGATGAAACCAATGGTTCACAAAGAGAACTCCTGCCAAGTACACTAGATGAAGCTTCTCCAAGCGAATCTATCAAGTTGATGGGAACTGGTGAAATCATGTCTTCTGAAGCACAGCCTGAAGAGGAACTTATCATCTCAGCACCAAATTAACCTGAAGACAATGCTCATAACGAAGACAATCCTCCCAATGATGACAATGATCAGCAAGAGCAAAGTCTTCGTCCGGTTCATCCTCGTTGTCGGTGTCAAAACCGGCGGATCTCGGGTAGGGGGTCCCGAACTGTGCGTCTAGGAGGATGGTAACAGGAGACAAGGGACACGATGTTTTTACCCAGGTTCGGGCCCCCTACCCGAGATCCGCCAGTTTTGACACCGACATTGGTGCTTTCATTGAGAGTTCCTCTGTGCTATCGCATATAGGCCAGATGGCTCCTTCGGTCATCATCAACGACACAGTCCAGGGTGAGACTTTTCTCCCCGGACAGATCTTTGTATTCGGCGGCTTTGCAATGCAGGCCAATTCGCTTGGCCATCTGGAGCAGATCGAAAGCTACGCCCCTGACCGTCAGGTCAGATTTGGAAGTCTAAACTTCACGGCTGACATCCGCGGAGACTTGATCTTCGATGGATTCGAGCCACAGCCGAGCGCGCCGCACTGTCACGATGGGCACGATCTAGCTCTGCTGCCGGATAGTGTCCTGGAGGCCGCACACGAGTCCGCTCCGATCCCTAGTTCGGAGCCGACCGCGCAGATCGAGGATGGGTGGCTGGACACCGCCTCCAGGGCTGCAACCTCTACGACGATGGAGCCAAATACTGACCTTGTCCCTTGTGAAGCTCGTGACTCCGAGGTACCGGACACCTCGCCGGACTCCGAACCTCCCGCGCCCCTTCCAATCGAATACGATTGGGCGCCGATCATGGAGTTCACCGCTGCTGACATCTTTCAACATTCACCTTTCTGCGAAATCCTGAATTCGCTAAAATATCTCTCGTTATCAGAAGAACCCTGGCCGAACTGCGGTCAGGACGGTTGGGATGCGGACGACGAAGAAATTCAAAGCCCACCCACCACCCACTTAGTAGCCACTATCGACGATTTAACCAACATGCTAGACTTCGACTCCGAAGACTTCGACGGGATCGACGACGATGCCGGAGACGACCAAGAACCAACGCCTATTGGGCACTGGAAACCGATGTCAACTCACGACATATACATGGTGGATACACAAAAAGGAAGCGATAGTGAGGAACAACAGGATGCGGCGAAGGATAATTCCCCCGAAAAACAACCAAAACGGTGACGGAAGCGCCGCCCGAAGTCCCGCCTCGATAACAACAGCACCCATACGGACCCAGCCGTAGAGCAGGGCGAACCAGTGGACGACGAACATGCCACCAAGCAACCATCTGAATAGGATGAATTGGATGAGCAACCCATCCCCGGCGAAAACAACAGTCCAGACGGCCTCACGCCGGACACATCACCGGAACATAAGAACCTTCACAAAAGGCTCGTCGCCACTGCAAGAAGTTTGAAGAAGCAAAAGCGGAAGCTCAAAACAGCGGAAGACATACTCAGAATGAGATGGAGCAAAGTACTCAAGATCGCAGATAAATACGGCGATAGTCACCAAGCAAAGAGCTACCCGAAGCGCAGACTGTTGCCCGAATTTGACGAGGAGGCCGTAGAGCCCCCACAGTCAAAAAACAAAGGGGCCGCCTGGCCGGATAGATGACCAGATGACAGGCTAATAGCGGCAAGCGGCGACGCACACAAACCGGCACACGATCCACATAAGGATCCTCGCAAAAAGGATGGCCCGGTCAGGTCCATCTATGGGCCAAAAAAGAAGGCTCCAGGAAGCAACACAACACGTCGAGTGTTCGAACAGAACGGCACACCTAAATACAGGGGCGCCGCACACCCACTATATTTCACCGATGAGGTAGTGGATCATGAATTTCCAGCGGGATTCATGCCCGTAAACATAGAGGCATACGACGGAACAATAGACCCCGGAGTCTAGATTGAGGATTACATCCTACACATACATATGGCTAGAGGAGACGATCTCCATGCCATAAAATACCTACCCCTCAAGCTCAAAGGGCCAGCTCGGCATTGGCTCAAAAGCCTCCCAGAAAATACCATTGGAAGTTGGGAAGAGCTCGAGGATGCGTTTCGAGTAAATTTTCAAGGGACTTATGTCCGCCCTCCGGATGCAGACGATTTAAGTCAGATAACTCAACAGCCCGGAGAGTCAGCACGCAAATTCTAGAACAGGTTCCTCACCAAAAAGAACCAAATAGTCGACTGTCTGGACGCCGAAGCCTTAGCAGCTTTTAAACATAACGTCTGAGACGAATGGCTCGCCAGACACCACGGCCAAGAAAAACCAAGAACAATGGCCGCGCTAACAAGCCTCATGACCCGCTTTTGCGCGGGGGAAGATAGCTGGCTGGCAAGATGCAGCACCAGCGACCCGAGTACATCCGAGCTCAGCGATGGAAATGGGAAATCACGACGCAGAAAAGATCAGCGCCGGAATAAGGAAAATGGCCCAAAGAGCACGGCGGTCAACGCCGGGTTCAAAAGCTCTCGACCGAACAACAAAACACTGCCTCTTAAGGACAACAGTGATGAGCTATCGAACCTAAACAAAATTTTGGATAGGATATGTCAAATCCATAGTACCCCCGGGAAGCCTGCAAACCATACCCACCGAGATTGTTGGGTCTTCAAACAGTCCGGCCGACTTAACGCCGAACACAAGGGGCTCGACACACCAAGCGAAGACGATGACGAACCCCACAAGCAGAGCGCCGGAAAACAAAAGACTTTCCCACAAGAAGTCAAAACAGTGAACTCACTTCATGTGATAACACGGAACAATAGTGCGGCACCAACTAAAGTACGCATCGCATGGTCCACCCCAGCGGAATCCCGAGATTGGATGTCAAACCCAATTACTTTTGACCATCTGGATTACTCCAGAAGTATTGGAAACGCGGGATGGACTGCTATGATATTGGATCCTATAATCGACGGACTACAATTTACACAAGTCCTAATGGACGGCGGCAGTGATATAAACCTGCTATACCAGGACACCATCCGCAGAATGGGGATAGACCCTACCAAAATTCGCCATAGCGGCACTTCCTTTAAAGGAGCGACGCCAGGCCCTTATGCCAATAGTACGGGCTCCTTACTACTAGAAGTTGTGTTCGGTTCATCCAACAACTTCCGTTGCGAAAAGCTAATCTTCCATATCGCTGTTGGGGAACGTAGCAGAAATTCAAAATTTTCCTACGTGTCACCAAGATCTATCTATGGAGATACTAGCAATGAGGGGAAGGAGAGTGCATCTACATACCCTTGTAGATCGCTAAGCGGAAGCGTTCAAGTGAACGGGGTTGATGGAGTCGTACTCGTCGTGATTCAGATCACCGATGATCCTAGTGCCGAACGGACGGCACCTCCGCGTTCAACACACGTACAGCTCGACGATGTCTCCCACGCCTTGATCCAGCAAGGAGAGAGGGAGAGGTTGAGGAAGACTCCATCCAGCAGCAGCACGACGGCGTGGTGGTGATGGAGGAGCGTGGCAATCCTGCAGGGCTTCGCCAAGCACCTACGGGAGAGGAGGAGGTGTCACGGGAGGGAGGGAGGCGCCAAGGGCTCAGGTATGGATGCCCTCCCTCCCCTCCACTATATATAGGGGCAGGGGAGAGGGGGGAGGCGCAGCCTTGCCCCTTCCTCCAAGGAAGGGGTGCGGCTAAGAGGGGGGGAGGAGTCCATCCTCCCCAAGGCACCTCGGAGGTGCCTTCCCCCTTTAGGACTCTCCCCTTTTTCCTATATCTTGGCGCATGGGCCTCTAGGGGCTGGTGCCCTTGGCCCATGTAGGCCAAGGCGCACCCCCTACAGCCCATGTGGCCCCCCGGGGCAGGTGGCCCCACCCGGTGGGCCCCCGGGACCCTTCCGGTGGGCCCCCGGGACCCTTCCGGTGGGCCCCCGGGACCCTTCCGGTGGTCCCGGTACAATACCGATGACCCCGAAACTTGTCCCGATGGCCGAAACAGGACTTCCTATATATAAATCTTTACCTCCGGACCATTCCGGAACTCCTCGTGACGTCCGGGATCTCATCCGGGATTCCGAACAACATTCGGTAACCACATACAAACTTTCTTTATAACCCTAGCGTCATCGATCCTTAAGTGTGTAGACCCTACGGGTTCGGGAGACATGTAGTCATGACCGAGATGTTCTCCGGTCAATAACCAACAGCGGGATCTGGATACCCATGTTGGCTCCCACATGTTCCACGATGATCTCATCGGATGAACCATGATGTCAAGGACTCAATCAATCCCGTATACAATTCCCTTTGTCTAGCGGTATGGTACTTGCCCGAGATTCGATCGTCGGTATACCGATACCTTGTTCAATCTCGTTACCGGCAAGTCTCTTTACTCGTTCCGTAACACATCATCCCATGATCAACCCCTTGGTCACATTGTGCACATTATGATGATGTCCTACCGAGTGGGCCCAGAGATACCTCTCCGTTTACACGGAGTGACAAAATCCCAATCTCGATTCGTGCCAACCCAACAGACACTTTCAGAGATACCCGTAGTGTACCTTTATAGCCACCCAGTTACGTTGTGACGTTTGGCACACCCAAAGCACTCCTACGGTATCCGGGAGTTGCACAATCTCATGGTCTAAGGAAATGATACTTGACATTAGAAAAGCTTTAGCATACGAACTACATGATCTTGTGCTAGGCTTAGGACTGGGTCTTGTCCATCACATCATTCTCCTAATGATGTGATCCCGTTATCAACGACATCCAATGTCCATGGTCAGGAAACCGTAACCATCTATTGATTAACGAGCTAGTCAACTAGAGGCCTACTAGGGACATGGTGTTGTCTATGTATCCACACATGTATCTGAGTTTCCTATCAATACAATTCTAGCATGGATAATAAACGATTATCATGAACAAGGAAATATAATAATAATCAATTTATTATTGCCTCTAGGGCATATTTCCAACAGTCTCCCACTTGCACTAGAGTCAATAATCTAGTTCACATCGATATGTGATTAACACTCAAGGTCACATCCCCATGTGACTAACACCCAAAGAGTTTACTAGAGTCAATAATCTAGTTCACATTTACCATGTGATTAACACTCGATGAGTTCTGGGTTTGATCATGTTATGCTTGTGAGAGAGGTTATAGTCAACGGGTCTGAACCTTTCAGATCCGTGTGTGCTTTACAAATCTTTATGTCATCTCCTAGATGCAGCTACCACGTTCTATTTGGAGCTATTCCAAATAACTGTTCTACTTGGAGCTATTCTAAATTGTTGCTCCATTATACGTATCTGGTATCTCTACTCAGAGCTATCCGGATAGGTGTTAAGCTTGCATCGACGTAACCCTTTACGACGAACTCTTTTACCACCTCCATAATTGAGAAAATTCCTTAGTCCACTAGTTACTAAGGATAACTTTGACCGTTGTCCTGTGATCCATTCTTGGATCACTCTTGTACCCCTTGACTGACTCATGGTAAAGCACACTTCAGGTGCGGTACACAGCATAGCATACTGTAGAGCCTATGTCTTAAGCATAGGGGACGACCTTCGTTCCTTTCTCTCTATTCTGCCGTGGTCGAGCTTTAAGTCTTAACTTCATACCTTACAACTCAGGCAAGAACTCCTTCTTTGACTGATCCATCTTGAACACCTTCAAGATCACGTCAAGGCATGTGCTCATTTGAAAGTACTATTAAGCGTTTTGATCTATCCTTATAGATCTTGATGCTCAATGTTCAAGTAGCTTAATCCAGGTTTTCCATTGAAAACACTTTCCAAATAACCCTATATGCTTTCCAGAAATTCTACGTCATTTCTGATCATTAATATGTCAACAACATATACTCATCAGAAATTCTATAGTGCTCCCACTCACTTCTTTGGAAATACAAGTTTCTCATAAACTTTGTATACACCCAAAATCTTTGATCATCATCAAAGCATACATTCCAACTCCGAGATGCTCACTCCAGTCCTCGGAAGGATTGCTGGAGCTTTGCATACTTATTAGCATATTTCAGGATAGACAAAACCTTCCGGTTGTATCACATACAACCTTTCCTCAAGAATCGTCGAGGAAACAATGTTTTGACATCCTATCTGCAAGATTTCATAAATAATGCAGTAATTGCTAATATAATTCCAACAGACTCTTAGCATCGCTACGAGTGAGAAAGTCTCATCGTAGTCAACTCCTTGAACTTGTCGAAAAACATCTCAACGACAAGTCGAGCTTTCTCAATGGTGACACTTACCATTATTGTCTGTCTTCCTTTCAAAATCCATATGTACCTAATAGCCTTACGACCATCAAGTAGTTCTTCCAAAGTCTACACTTTGTTTTAATACATGGATCCTCTCTCGGGTTTTATGGCCTTGAGCCATTTATCGGAATCCGGGCCCACCATCGCTTCTCCATAGCTCGTAGGTTCATTGTTGTCTAGCAACATGACTTCCAAGACAGGATTACTGTACCACTCTGAAGTAGTACGTTATCCTTGTCACCCTATGAGGTTTGGAAGTGACTTGATCTGAAGTTTCATGATCACTATCATAAGCTTCTACTTCAATTGGTGTACGTGCCACAGGAACAACTTCCTGTGCCCTTCTACACACTTGTTGAAGTGACGGTTCAATAACCTCATCAAGTCTCCACCATCCTCCCACTCAATTCTTTCGAGAGAAACTTTTCTTCGAGAAAGGACCCGATTCTAGAAACAATCCATATTGCTTTCGGATCTGAATTAGGAGGTATACCCAACTGTTTTGGGTGTCCTATGAAGATGCATTTTAGCTTTGGGTTCGAGCTTATCAACCTGAAACCTTTTCACATAAGCGTCGCAGCCCCAAACTTTCAAGAAACGGCAACTTAGGTTTCTCCAAACCATAGTTCATACGGTGTCATCTCAACGAAATTATGTGGTGCCCTATTTAAAGTGAATGTGGTTGTCTCTAATGCCTAACCCATGAACGATAGTGGTAACTCGATAAGAGACATCATGGTATGCACCATATCCAATAGGGTGCAACTATGACGTTTGGACACACCATCACACTATGGTGTTCCAGGCTGTATCAGTTGTGAAACAATTTCCACAATGTCTTAATTCTGTGCCAAACTCGTGATTCAGATATTCATCTCTATGATCATATCATAGATCTTTTATCCTCTTGTCACGAGGATCTTTCAACTTCACACTGAAATTACTTGAACCTTTCAATAATTCAGACTCGTGATTCATCAAGTAAATATACTCAAATCATCTGTGAAGTAAGAACATAACGATATTCACTGCATGCCTCGGCACTCATTGGACTGCACACATCAAAATGTGTTGCTTCCAACAAGTTGCTATCTTGTTCCATCTTACTGAAAACGAGGCTTTTCAGTCATCTTGCCCATGTGGTATGATTTGCATATCTCAAGTGATTCAAAATCAAGTCAGTCCGAATGATCCATTTGCATGGAGTTTCTTCATGCATATACACCAATAGACATGGTTCACATGTCTCAAACTTTTCAAAAACGAGTGAGTCCAAAGATCCATCAACATGGAGCTTCTTCATGCGTTTTATACCATTATGACTTACATGGCAGTGCCACAAGTAAGTGGTACTATCATTACTATCTTATATCTTTTGGCATGAAAATGTGTATCACTACGATCGAGATTTAATAAACCATTCATTTTAGGTGTAAGACCATTGAAGGTATTATTCAAATAAACAGAGTAACCATTATTCTCCTTAAATGAATAACCGTATTGCGATAGACGTAATCCAATCATGTCTATGCTCAACGCAAACACCAAATAACAATTATTTAGGTTTAACACCAATCTCTTTGGTAGAGGGAGCGTGCGATGCTTGATCATATCAAGCTTGGAAAAACTTCCAACACATATCGTCAGCTCACCTTTAGCTAGTCTACGTTTATTCCGTAGCCTTTTTTTTCGAGTTACTAACACTTAGCAACCGAACCGGTATCTAATACCCTGGTGCTACTAGGAGTACTAGCATAGTACACATTAACACAATGTATATCCAATATACTTCTATCGACCTTGCCAGCCTTCTTATCTACCAAGTATCTAGGGTAATTCTGCTCTAGTGGTTGTTCCCCTTATTACAGAAGCACTTAGTCTCGGGTTTGGGTTTTACCTTGGGTTTCTTCACTAGAGCAGCAGCTGAATTGCCGTTTCATGAAGTATCCCTTTGTTCCCTTGCCCTTCTTGAAACTAGTGGTTTCACCAACCATCAACAATTGATGCTCCTTCTTGATTTCTACTTTCGCGGTGTCAAACATCGTGAATACCTCAAGGATCATCATATCTATCCCTGATATGTTATAATTCATCACGAAGCTCTAACAGCTTGGTGGCAATGACTTTGGAGAACCATCACTGTCTTATCTAGAAGATCAACTCCCACTCGATTCAAATGATTGTTGTACTCAGACAATCTGAGCACAAGCTCAACAATTGAGCTTTTCTCCTTAGTTTGCAGGTTAAGAAAGTCATCGGAGGTCTTATACCTCTTGACATGGGCACGAGCCTGAAATCCCAATTTCAGCCCTCAAAACATCTCATATGTTTCGCGATGTTTCAAAAACGTCTTTGGTGCCTCAACTCTAAACCGTTTAACTGAACTATCACGTAGTTATCAAAACGTGTATGTCAGATGTTCGCAACAACCATAGACAACGTTCGAGGTTCAGCACACTGAGCGGTGCATTAAGGACATAAGCCTTCTATGAAGCAATGAGGACAATCCTCAGTTTACGGACCTAGTCCGCATAATTGCTACTATCAACTTTCAACTAATTTTTCTCTAGGAACATATCTAAATAGTAGAACTATAGCATGAGCTACGACATAATTTGCAAAAACCTTTTGACTATGTTCAAGATAATTAAGTTCATCTTATGAACTCCCACTCAGATAGACATCCCTCTAGTCATCTAAGTGATTACATGATCCGAGTCAAACTAGGCCGTGTCCGATCATCACGTGAGACGGACTAGTCATCATCGGTGAACATCTTCATGTTGATCGTATCTTCTATACGACTCATGTTCGACCTTTCGGTCTCCGTGTTCCGAGGCCATGTCTGTACATGCTAGGCTCGTCAAGTTAACCCTAAGTGTTTCACGTGTGTAAATCTGTCTTACACCCGTTGTATGTGAACGTTAGAATCTAACACCCGATCATCACGTGGTGCTTCGAAACACGAACCGTCGCAACGGTGCACAGCTAGGGGAGAACACTTCTTGAAATTGTTGTAAGGGATCATCTTACTTACTACTGTCGTTCTAAGCAAATAAGATGTATAAACATGATAAACATCACATGCAATCAAATAGTGACATGATATGGCCAATATCATTTTGCTCCTTTTGATCTTCATCTTCGGGGCTCCATGATCTTCATCGTCACCGGCATGACACCATGATCTCCATCATCATGATCTCCATCATCGTGTCTTCATGAAGTTGCCTCGCCAACTATTACTTCTACTACTATGGCTAACGGTTAGCAATAAAGTAAAGTAATTACATGACGTTTAAGTTGACACGCAAGTCACAAATAAATAAAGACAACTCCTATGGCTCCTGCCGGTTGTCATACTCATCGACATGCAAGTCGTGATTCCTATTACAAGAACATGATCAATCTCATACATCACATATATCATTCATCACATCCTTTTTGACCATATCACATCACATAGCATACCCTGCAAAAACAAGTTAGACGTCCTCTAATTGTTGTTTGCATGTTTTACGTGGCTGCTATGGGTTTCTAGCAAGAACGTTTCTTACCTACGCATGAACCACAACGTGATATGCCAATTGCTATTTACCCTTCATAAGGACCCTTTTCATCGAATCCGATCCGACTAAAGTGGGAGAGACAGACACCCGCCAGCCACCTTATGCAACTAGTGCATGTTTGTCGGTGGAACCGGTCTCACGTAAGCGTATGTGTAAGGTTGGTCCGGGCCGCTTCATCCCACGATGCCGCCGAATCAAGATAAGACTAGTAACGGCAAGCATATTAAACAATATCGACGCCCACAACTACTTTGTGTTCTACTCGTGCAAAGAATCTACGCAATAGACCTAGCTCATGATGCCACTGTTGGGGAACGTAGCAGAAATTCAAAATTTTCCTACGTCTCACCAAGATCTATCTATGGAGAGACTAGCAACGAGGGGAAGTAGAGTGCATCTACATACCCTTGTAGATCGCTAAGCGGAAGCGTTCAAGTGAATGGGGTTGATGGAGTCGTACTCGTCGTGATTCAGATCACCGATGATCCTAGTGCCGAACGGACGGCACCTCCGCGTTCAACACACATACAGCTCGACGATGTCTCCCACGCCTTGATCCAGCATGGAGAGAGGGAGAGGTTGAGGAAGACTCCATCCAGCAGCAGCACGACGGCGTGGTGGTGATGGAGGAGCGTGGCAATCCTGCAGGGCTTCGCCAAGCACCTACGGGAGAGGAGGAGGTGTCACGGGAGGGAGGGAGGCGCCAAGGGCTCAGGTATGGATGCCCTCCCTCCCCTCCACTATATATAGGGGCAGGGGAGAGGGGGGAGGCGCAGCCTTGCCCAAGGGGTGCGGCTAAGAGGGGGGAGGAGTCCATCCTCCCCAAGGCACCTCGGAGGTGCCTTCCCCCTTTAGGACTCTCCCCTTTTTCCTATATCTTGGCGCATGGGCCTCTAGGGGCTGGTGCCCTTGGCCCATGTAGGCCAAGGCGCACCCCCTACAGCCCATGTGGCCCCCCGGGGCAGGTGGCCCCACCCGGTGGGCCCCCGGGACCCTTCCGGTGGTCCCGGTACAATACCGATGACCTCGAAACTTGTCCCGATGGCCGAAACAGGACTTCCTATATATAAATCTTTACCTCCGGACCATTCCGGAACTCCTCGTGACGTCCGGGATCTCATCCGGGACTCCGAACAACATTCGGTAACCACATACAAACTTCCTTTATAACCCTAGCGTCATCGAACCTTAAGTGTGTAGACCCTACGGGTTCGGGAGACATGTAGTCATGACCGAGATGTTCTCCGGTCAATAACCAACAGCGGGATCTGGATACCCATGTTGGCTCCCACATGTTCCACGATGATCTCATCGGATGAACCACGATGTCAAGGACTCAATCAATCCCGTATACAATTCCCTTTGTCTAGCGGTATGGTACATGCCCGAGATTCGATCGTCGGTATACCGATACCTTGTTCAATCTCGTTACCGGCAAGTCTCTTTACTCGTTCCGTAACACATCATCCCGTGATCAACCCCTTGGTCACATTGTGCACATTATGATGATGTCCTACCAAGTGGGCCCAGAGATACCTCTCCATTTACACGGAGTGACAAAATTTCAATCTCGATTCGTGCCAACCCAAGAGACACTTTCAGAGATACCCGTAGTGTACCTTTATAGCCACCCAGTTACGTTGTGACGTTTGGCACACCCAAAGCACTCCTACGGTATCCGGGAGTTGCACAATCTCATGGTCTAAGGAAATGATACTTGACATTAGAAAAGCTTTAGCATACGAACTACATGATCTTGTGCTAGGCTTAGGATTGGGTCTTGTCCATCACATCATTCTCCTAATGATGTGATCCCGTTATCAACGACATCCAATGTCCATGGTCAGGAAACCGTAACCATCTATTGATTAATGAGCTAGTCAACTAGAGGCTTACTAGGGACATGGTGTTGTCTATGTATCCACACATGTATCTGAGTTTCCTATCAATACAATTCTAGCATGGATAATAAACGATTATCATGAACAAGGAAATATAATAATAATCAATTTATTATTGCCTCTAGGGCATATTTCCAACAATCGCCCCATTTAAAAGTAGCCATCAAGCACTACTGGGACGCGAAGCTTTCGCCCGCTTTAACGCAATACCGCATTACGCGTCTCTTACACTTAAAATGCCCGGTCCACACGTCATCATCTCATTAAAGGGTAACTTAGAGTGTTCCTCGACCACGGAAAAACATGAGACTGCCTTGACAGCCACAAACTAATCCGGCCTGGTTGATCGAAGCCCTAAAATAGGTCATTTAGACCCCGGACACGTCTAGGCGAGTCCGGCATAAAAAAACAAGGGGCTTCCCAGCCGCATACCCCTTTACAAGGGGCTGCACGAACGAAGAATGAGAGCCAATAAAGTTCAACTTTATTCATCTTCTAAATCATACTTTGTCTTGAATACATTTTTTGCACGATATTTTTTCCATACTAAGTTCTTCTCTTTTACAAATGAACCACGTGCTACGCCCGTCCAGGATATGGCACAACGGAGACACAGGCGCAGACGTGCAGTAGGGACCCGTTGGAAGGATTCTTTTCAGATTAAGATCCTGCATAAACCTTTTTTACTGTCTCTTGTTGATACACATCCCCCGGTTTCTTATCATAACCGCGGAGGAGGCTGGCGTTTTGGCATCGGCCGTGTCAGAAGATTTTGCGCGTACCCGGACACTACGGGCTTAGGGCATCGTTCTGCCCGTTTTCATAAAGACTGAATACCTCACGGAGTGTTCGGCGTCTCGAGTTAGGCCTTATATGCATCAGCTCCGAATCATGTCTTTGGTCAAATGTTGGGTTTGCCCGGCTCCTGTGTTTTGCTTCCATACGTTCTGTATCATCGGCTAACGCGGCACCAGGAGAACTACTGCGATTGTGCCCCGGTTCGGCCTGGCGAGCACCTCAGTAGAGAAAGCCGAAAACTGACTGTCATGATATAGCGAGAGACTGGTCAACCACTCGATCGACTACCGGAATGTCTAGAATTCCTCCTCTTTGACGAAGGTCCGTTTCCCGGTCAGGCATACACGCGCTCCGAATTCGGAAGAGCGTAGTGCCCCCAGGGGCTATATCCTAGCCCCAACTTCGAACTCCTATGGCTAAGTGAAAGTGATAAAGCATTATAGTCCGGTTGCCTCGTTTGCTATGCTACCACCTCCTTCACAGGACCAAGACGTTGGATTAAGTGTGAAAATGCGCTTTTTTGCAAACACCCCCGCACTATGTGCGTGGTGGCTGAAGCCGAAGACTGCCATCTTTCAGGTTATATATGCATATACATTAACGGCCGCACAGGAGAAATTCCAATACTTGAACGCACAACTATAAAAAGTCGTTACATTATAAATATGGTTTCACAAATCATACATATCATTTGAACATAACATTTTTCGAGCACCGAGATTCTATTAAACGAGCGCCCTGCAGGACTTCCCCAAAATAGTGCTCGGCGGGTAACTGTCTTTTGTCCGAACCCCGGGATGCAACATCGGTGGCATCCATCTTCGCCTAGTATGTCTTAACACGGGCGAGAGCCATCCGTGCACCCTCTATGCATGCCGACCGCTTCATCGCCTTGATATGCGGCACCGCCCCAAGGAATTGCTGCAATAAGCCAAAGTAACTCTTCGGCTTGGGCCTATCCGGCCACAGATAAGCCACCACATCCGTCATGGCAAATCCGGACAATCTATTCAGCTCAGCCCACTCAGCCAACCGATCGGTTAGCGGAAGGGGACACTCCGGACTATGGAATTGAGACCAAAAAAGCTCTTCCATTTCGTGATCCTTTTGGCTTCGGAAGTGCACGACTGCGTCTGCCGCACTCGCCGCCAAATTCAGATAAGGATCCTCCGCACCCCACAACTGGCCCAACTGAGCATACCTCAGATCTATGAGCTTCCTACGCAGCAAGAAGGGCTTTCCAGCCGCAATGTCTTCGGCTTGACGCAGCTCCTCCTTTATAGCCCGCCTTACAGAAAGGGCATCCTTGGCTTCGGTGGTGGCCTTCTTCAGGCCCTCTTGCTCTGATCGGCGTTCTCTTTCAAGAACTTCATAGCGGTCAGTAGCATCCTTCAGCTTCACGGCCATTTCGGCCATCTCCTCCCTGCTTCGGCAGTGAGCAGCCTTTTCGGCTTTTAGCTCTTCGGCTGCCTTCGAGGCAGCTGCATCACTCCTTTTGGCTTGCTCCTTGGCTTGAGCAACCTCTGCCCGAAGGTTTTCCACAGCAGCGGCGCCATCTGCATCAAGCATACATGTTGTAAGGCGTGGGCATCAGCTCCCTTACCAGGTGACCGCGGAAAAACCACCCACCTTGTGACTCGTCAAGTCGCCTATTGACCAACACGATGTCCGCATCCGCAACATCCAGCTGCCGCTTCAGTTCGGCAACCCTATTAGTCCGGCTGGCCACCGAATGCTCCGCCCCCTGAATAGGAACGGCGACATCTTAAACTGAGACTATGATCCTCGGCACGCTGTCACTTCTGACACCGTACCGAGTCTCAGGGGCTACTATCTATACAGGGCACACTCCATGTGCAAAACTGTCAAAAGGTATGTCATTTTTACGTACTTCAACCCCTGTCAGTAAACTTCTGACGGCCTCATGAAACCTGCTCTCAGCGGATGAAATCCTCTCAATCACCGTATTCATTAATGTACGGTGATCTTCTGAGATAGATGCCCTCTCGAGTAAATCCTTCAGCTCCCCCGGCCGCACACCAGTTGGTGCCGCACTCTCTGGCCCCGCCGGACTCGGGGAGACCCTCCGTGACGACACCTAAGGGTCGTCCTCCCCGCCTGACGGCGCGGCAGATGGAGGCGTCTCGCTCTCCATCATCTCCGGACGAAGATCCCCGGAAGATGAGCTCAGCTGAGAAGGGCGGAGATCCGAACTACAAGGTAAAAAAAACTTCGGTCATCCTCCGAAATAAAAATAGGGATGTCCCTTATTACAAAACTCCCCTTTTTCTACTCACGGCTCGCTGGAGGGCTGATTCCCTTGGGGAGATGGTGCGGCCGGGGCTTCTCTTGGCACAGGACCCCCTGGTGCAGATTTCTTCCCCCGCTTTGAGGCCTTGACCTCCGGATATTCGGAAGCGGTCCTCTTCTCCCCATGGATGGAGGGATTCTCGATCCCCCCTTTCTCAAGAGCCTCCGCAGTAGAGGCGGTAATTTTCCTATTTTCCCCTTCGCCCTCATCTGAAGGCGCAACCTCCAGCATCTTGACTAACACCGGATCCGGCGTGGTCTCCGGGAGGGGGGCCGGACACCGTATCAGTTTTGCTTGCGCTGTCCACTCCTGTCCAAGGGATAGCTGGTTAAAAAGGCAAGTCCATGATAAACAAATGGACGATATGTTCGGACACAGGGTTACTTACTTGAGTATCCAGGCGATTGCAGCTTAGGCCGGCGTCCTCGGTCAAGTCCGGACACATCTCTTGTGATCCGAAGAACAGTTTGTACATCTCCACGGGTGTCGTACCCATGAAGTGTTGGAGAGCTCGTGGTCCCTCCGGATTGAATTCCCACAGGCGGAGGGGGCGACGTTTGCAGGGCAGAAGACGCCGAATCAGCATAACCTGCATCACTACGACCAGATTGATCTCCCATTCTTGGAGGTCTCGAATCCGGCCCTGCAATAGGGGTACGTCCTTGGATGGCCCCCAGTCAAGCCCTTTGTTGACCCATGACGTCAGCCGTTGTGGAGGGCCCGAGCGAAAGACGGGCGGCGGCCTTTGCCTGCTGCCCCTGGGAGCGGTGATATAGAACCACTCCTGTTGCCACAAACCGAGCTCCTCCTGAAAAGAGCCCTCGGGCCATGGAGCATCGTCCCTCTTGCTTACAACTGCCCCGCCACACTCTGCTTGACGCCCCTCAATCATCTTCGGCTCCAAGTTGAAGGTTTTGAGCCACAAACCGAAGTGAGGGGTAGTGCGGAGGAAGGCTTCGCAGACGACAATAAATGTTGAGATATGGAGGATGGACTCCAGAGCTAAGTCATGGAATTCCAACCCATAGTAAAACATGAGCCCCCTCACGAAGGGATCCATCGGGAAGCCTAAAACCCGACGGAGGTGAGACACGAACACGACGCTCTCGCCTGGCTCGGGAGTAGGAATGACTTGCCCTTGAGCAGGCAACCTATGCGAAATCTCGTAGGTTAAGTACCTGGCTTCTCTCAGCTTTAGCACGTCCTCTTCCGTGACGGAGGAGGGCATCCACCGGCCCTGTAGGTCGGAGCCGGACATTGTCGAAGCTCCGAAGCGCTCGAATCTAGAGCCCTGAATGTTGGAACTCGGGGCGAGGGGCGAATTCGATGGAGGATTGAAGAAAAGGAACGAGCCTTGGTCTCATTATAAAGAGGGAGAATACCAAGAGCCGTCCCCGTGACCATTTGGAACTCGCCTTCGATGGAGGGGGCGTGGCAACGGGCGCGGTTGGGTTACCCACGTCCGTATTGATGAGGATCCCGGAATAAGGGGAACACGATCTCTGCTTCGACAAGACGTGCCAAAGAAACCGCTTCGCTAAACGCGCTGAGGTGGTATAATGAAAACGATTCGAGTAAAGGCTTGGTTGTGGTGTGACATCACGCCACAAGATATGTCAGCAGATTGAACTTGTGTAAATATTATTCTCTCCACGGTGGTATGTGGAATTTATTTTTATAGAGCCGGACACTATCCTGGTGTTCACAATCTTCTATGAATTATTCGGAGGAGGAACCCGCCTTGCAATGCCGAAGACAATATGCGCGCCGGACTCATCGTCATTTAAGCCTGGTTCAGGGGCTACTGAGGGAGTCCTGGACTAGGGGGTGTCCGGATAGCCGAACTATCATCATCGGTCGGACTCCAAGACTATGAAGATACAAGATTGAAGACTTCGTCCCGTGTCCGGATGGGACTTTCCTTGGCGTGGAAGGCAAGCTTGGCAATACGGATATGTAGATCTCCTACCATTGTAACCGACTCTGTGTAACCCTAGCCCTCTCCGGTGTCTATATAAACCGGAGGGTTTTAGTCCATAGGACGAACAACAATCATATCATAGGCTAGCTTCTAGGGTTTAGCCTCCTTGATCTCGTGGTAGATCTACTCTTGTACTACCCATATCATCAATATTAATCAAGCAGGACGTAGGGTTTTACCTCCATCGAGAGGGCCTGAACCTGGGTAAAAACATCGTGTCCCTTGTCTCTTGTTACCATCCGCCTAGACACACATTTCAGGACCCCCTACCCGAGATCCGCCGGTTTTGACACAGAGGATCTCGGGTAGGGGTTTTTGACACGGGACCACAACGCAGCCTAGAAAAGCAGAAGCGGAAGCTCAAAACAGTGGAAGATGCACTCAGAATCAGATGGGACAGAGTACTCGACACTGCACACAAGTACGGCGGCAGTCACCACACAAAGAGCTATCCGGCACGAAAATTACTACCGGAATTTGACGAGGAGGCCTTAGAGCCCCCACGGTCAAAAACAAAGGAAGCCACCAGGTCGGATAGACGACCATCCGCCTAGACGCATAGTTCGGGACCCCCTACCCGAGATCCGCCGGTTTTGAGACCGACACTCGTGTTGCAAATGAAGTACAAATTGAGAAGATAATTGACAACATCAATGCGCCTGGTCCACTTACTCGCTCAAGAGCAACACAGTTAGCAAATTTCTGTGGGCACTTTTCATTTGTGTCAATATCAGAACCCAAGAAAGTTGCTGAAGCTTTTATGGAACCTGAATGGATTCAAGCTATGCAAGAAGAACTTCAACAATTCAAGCTAAACAATGTTTGGGAACTTGTCAAGCGTCCTGACCCTCGCAAGCATAACATTACTGGAACAAAATGGATATATCGAAACAAGCAAGATGAGCATGGTCAAGTCATCAGAAACAAAGCATGTCTTGTGGCTCAAGGATACACTCAAGTTGAAGGAATTGACTTCGATGAAACATTTGCTCCTGTGGCTAGGCTTGAAGCTATTCGCATACTGCTAGCCTACGCTAACCATCACAACATCTTGCTATATCAAATGGATGTGAAGAGTGCTTTTCCCAATGGCAAGATTGAAGAAGAAGTATATGTCGCTCAACCACCTCACTTTGAAGATCCAAAACATCCTGATATGGTGTACAAGCTAAACAAAGCACCATATGGCCTCAAACAAGCTCCTCGCGCATGGTATGATACGATCAAAGACTTCCTGAAGAGCAAAGGCTTCAAACCAGGATCCCTCGATCCCACAAACTTCACGAAAACATATGATGGTGAACTGTTTGTGTGCCAAATATATGTGGATGACATAATCTTCGGCTGCACCAACCAGAAGTATGCTGATGAGTTTGGGTACATGATGCAAGAGCAATATCAGATGTCCATGATGGGAGAGCTGAAGTTCTTCCTTGGTCTTCAAATTCGTCAGCAAAGGAATGTCATCTTCATATCTCAAGAAAAATACCTCAAAGATTGTCTGAAGAAGTTTGGAATGGAAGACTGCAAAGGTTACACAACGCCAATGCCAGCCAAACACCATCTTGGTCCCGACGACAATGGTAAAGAGTTCGATCAAAAGGTATACCGCTCCATGATTGGTTTTTACTTTATCTGTGTGCATCTAGGCCAGATATTATGCTTAGTGTTTGCATGTGTGCTCGATTCCAAGCGGCACCAAAGGAATCGCATCACTTAGCTGTGAAGCGAATTCTTCGATATTTGGCTTACACCCCAACACTCGGATTATGGTATCCCAAGGGCTCAAAATTTGATTGGGTTGGATTCTCGGATGCTGATTATGCTGGTGACAAGGTGGATCGCAAGTCTACATCTAGCACATGTCACTTTCTGGGATGATCACTTGTCTGTTGGTCTTCAAAGAAGCAGAACTGTGTATCACTCTCTACTGCTGAATCTGAATACATTGCTGCCGGATCTTGTTGTGCTCAGCTTCTATGGATGAAGCAAACTCTCAAGGACTATGGCATCAATCTGAAACAAGTACCTCTCTTCTGCGACAACGAAAGTGCGATCAAGATTGCCAACAATCCAGTCCAGCACTCGAAGACAAAGCACATTGAAATTCGTCATCACTTTCTCAAAGATCATGTCATGAAGAAAGATATTGACATCATTCACGTCAACACTGAAGAGCAACTGGCAGATATCTTCACAAAGCCCTTGGATGAGAAAAGGTTTTGCAAGTTACGGTGTGAGCTAAATATCTTGGAATCCTCTAATGTCCTGTGGTCAGGCACACATCCTAACACTTATGCATGTTGATGACTTAGATGTGCAACACACGAAGTACTGTATATCTTCAATCAATGAAGACTTACATTCTGAGTGTGAATACATTAACATGGAATTTGACTTCGGAGCGCCATGATAATTATGCGCCGTGTCTGGGTCTAATATTTCCTATATGGTGGGTAACGCCGCCACCAAATTTCTCTGTTTGAAGTGTTTCACTCATGGCGTTATTTTGCAATGACTTCGCATTTGGTTTGTTTTTAGTTTCAATTTATCTTCATGATTTTCTTTTCTATGATGATTTGATTGCATATATATATACTAGTGTTCTGTCCTCTACAGCATTCACTTATAGCTATGACTTCAAGTTGAATCTTTTGAACTAAGTGAATGTGATCGGACCCTAACCTCTCTATGCTTTCAATCTCAAACTCTATCTGTCCAAATCATATGCATTCTATTGAAACTGTCGAATGTCTTCTCTGCGTCCTAGTCAGCAGAAGGCACAGAGACAAACATTAAATCTGTTTTAAATAACTAATCTTTATTGTTGAAATCAGGAGAAGCCGGAACAACTATCCGACATGCCTGGCGGGCGTGGGAACATGGGACAACTCTGAGTATGTTGCATGCTTGCCACGTGCCCCTCAGATGTGAACCGCCAGGGGCACCAGCGTAATTGCGCTGTGCCGCACACCTCATTATAAATACTTGTCCCCTGCGGTAAAAAATCCTTCTTCCACCTCTCCACCTCGTCAAAACCCTAGCGCCACCGCTAGCTCTCGACGACGCCGGCGACGAAGCGCTTAGCTGCCGCGACTTCTCCGATGCCGTCCTTACACCGGCCGCGGACATCGTCCTCTTCACCGTCGCCGTAGGTATCCTCCGTCGCCAAGTTAGGGCACGGTGGGCTGAACAACTCGGTCTCCTATTCACCCCATCTAGCAGTTCTTCGTGCGGTAATTATAACTCTATTTTTACCACCTTTTTGATCTTCAAGATTTCATCCTATTTACCGAAAGTGGTTTCTGCCTACACAGTGTTAGATCTATTCTGTCTGCATCTCATACTGCCTAGTCAATTCACTTAGATTTCATATCTAGTTTGATTCCTCACTTGTACTTATTCACGGATTGGTACAAATCTGGGACCAGCTCACCCCATATAAGTGAATGTCTTCGCATCATGAGGTCAATCTCTTCAAACTGATTTATCTTCAAAATCTTCATAGAATGCATATGACCTCTTCCCCTTCCCTCGCATCTCTAATGCTGTCACAGGTACATGTCCATGGGAGAATCCCTTGGTTCTCATAGTCTGCATTCATTTGCAGAATACTTACAGCATCACATTAATTCTCCTGAAGCTAGTTCCTGCTTGACCAGCAAGCGTAAGTCTCTGAAGCCTTTGAACATATTGAAGCCATTCAGTTTGAAGTTCATGGCTGCAGAAAAATCAGCAAGGAAGGGTGGCAGACAGCACCGAGAAGGAACATCCAAAGATATGCCTGATGACCTAGCAGAGCTCTACAAGACAGATCTTGAAGAGACTTATCATCAGCGCAAGACACAAATCGATGCTATTGGGCTGAAGAATGGTTCAAGTACAAATTCGTGACCAAGGAATATGTAGAGAAGAATGCCATCAAGAGTCCTTGGGGCGATATACTCTATCGTGGTCTTCAACCCAAGAACAGAGCTGAAGCTATTGCGCAAGGCTTCTATCCTAAGAACGCCGATCCCACATCATTACTCTGGTGTCGTGATGATGCTCTCTTCAACCGCAACTTCCAACACGCAAAGGCTTCGGCCAAGGAAAACAAGAATTCATTGGGATTAGACTTCAACCCTGGTCCCTCTGCTCCCCGTGCTGACGGCTCTCGTGATGCAGAACCTAATGTCATCGGCCCCTTCTCCAACCTCGATGGCCTCATCACTTACATCTTGGTCCATGGTGCCAAAGTAGATCATTCTGATAATGATGCTGACACTGATGAAGCCCTAGCTCCTCCTCCAAAGCCGCAGAAGCAAAAGAAGCTAAAGGCTTCTAGATCAGCACCTCCAAACGCTGCACATGCGAAGCCACTGGCCACTGCACCTCCTGAAGACAGTGTGCAGTCTAAAGATCAATCACGTATCTCCAAGAGGACGGAGAAGAAAAAGCAAATTGTCAGGCATACTGATCAAACCTTGACTCCTGCTGCGTGAAGAACCCATTGATGTGTCAAGTGATGAAGATCTTGCAGATGATGCCCTTGAGCAACTGATCAAAAGCAAGGAAGAAGCAGAAATCTTCAACAACCTGCCTCTCTTCGATGTGGCAATCATCCATAACTTCATTGATGAGTGGTTTGACACACCAAATCTCAGCTTTGAAGATCTGCAGCTTCCCATTGGCCTCAGCATCTCTTTCAATGGCGCCATTGCTTCCGAGCTAGCTCTAGCTCAGCGCATCATTGAGCTGAAGAACAAAATTGATTATGAGAAGGCTTAGTTCAAGAAGCATGTGGCGAAGCTTAGTGTGCAAGATGTCAGAAACTTCAAGGTCATGCTACATGAGCTTAAAGAAGCCTTTCTTAAGAAGCGTCAAGAAGATCAGGGATCACGCGTGCGCATGAAGAGTTTGGCTGACAAATGCGTGCTTGCATACAGTGAGGCTGAGAAGCGCAAGTCTCTTGGTCGTCCTAGCATTGACCCCAGGATGGCTGCAAAGAAGAAAAAGCTCTCTACTGCCTAGCCTGCACCTTCAAGTCAAGAAGCTCCTCGCATTGTCTTCCCAAGCAGCATGACTGGATCGAAGCCAAAGGTCACAACAACCGCTTCAGAACAGAAGAAGACAAGGGCTGCAGAGGCTGAAGCCAGAAAGAGGAAGCATACTGAAGCCTCTGATGCTGCTCCCTCCAAGAAGAAGCGCAAGACCAAGAAGAATAGGGCTGCTCCCACAGAGCCCTTGGTTGTTGAACCCATCTCAGTGGTTCGTCATACGTCTGAACATCAAGAACGACGAATGATAGTTCATGAGCCTGCTACCACAGAGGCACATGAAGCTGAAGACATTCCAGCAGCTGAACCCATCGCTGTTGAAGACATTGGTCAAGATGACAATGTTGAAGATGATGAAGTTCTTCCTCAGATTGAACACAACGTGGTATCATCGCCTGTTCTCACAAAAAGCGAACTCATCAGCATTGGTCGTCCTCTGACGCCAACTGCTCAGGATGCATCGTGGGCTGATCACCCACAGCAACGAGACTCCCCAAGTACTCCCCAACAACAACAACAAGTTACACCACCCGTGCACGAAGAAGAAGAAGACTTTGAGGCCCAGCCAACTCCATCTCCAAAGGCGTTGCCAACATTTCGTAGGCTTCGCAAAGGACAAAGGCCTCAAGTCCCTCTTTCGAGCGTTCCAGAAGAGAAGTGCAACACCAACCTGTTGCACGTCAAGTCTTTTCTGAACCCACTCCAACTGTGAATGTCTCCATGTCTGAAGCCCAAGCTGCTGAAGACAATCCGGCTGCATCAGCCGATGAAAGACAAGAAGACGTACGTGTTCCTACTCCCCCCAATACTGAAGAAGTTGTTCCTGATGTGAACATGCCAGTGCCCGACCCTCCAGCTCGTCAAGTGGAGGTTGAAAATGTTGAAGATGCCACCACCAACGCCAATGAAGCCAATGATGTAGTCATGGCTGAAGCTATTGTGGAGCTTGCACCAACCAGTGTGCCTGAAGCTAATGAGGCAACTGCTCCCGAAGCACCTGTTGTGCAGCCTGAAGCCCCAGTTGTTGCCACTGCTGCTGTTCCGCCACCAAGGCCCCATACAATTGAGCAAGCATACAATCATGGTCATCTAACCACTGTCCGATGGCCCATTCTGGTACCTCTGCCTACTGCCTCTGGACCTCAATTTGATTATCATGTTGAGCATAGGCCTCAGGTCCAGAAACCAAAGCCAAGACTGCCAAGGTTTCCAGGTACTGCAAACTATCCAGGGTCCTTCAATGCCAATGGCTTCAAAAGCCACAATACCTTCTTTGACAGCGCCAAGAACCCCTACTCAAATCCAAGGATATCATCTGATCGGTTATGGAGTTATTAGCAGCGAAGCTATTACTCCTGCTTTCTGTATGATCAAGGCCGCATTTTTCCTCATATGCGCCTTGACACTGAAGCCATTGCTGGACTGCCGTGCTTAGAAGAAGCACTTGATTGCTTTCGTGATGCTGGTCTGCTCAGCTTTGTGACAGACAAAGAACACTGGAATGAAGAACTTTTGCTTCAATTCTATGCTACCCTCCACATTCGCGGCTACAACAGAGACATCAAGACCTGGGTTCTCGAGTGGATGACTGGAAATGTTCATCATGAAGCCAAAGCTCTTGATATCATTGAGCTTACTGGCCTATCCACTCCCGGAGATCTCTATGAACCTGACTGTCAACTACACCGCAATGCACAGGAGAGCATCTTCCACAAGCCTGAACCCAATATGAGCCAGATGTTGAGCATGATGAAGCCTTTGCCATCTGACGCTGAATATCCAACGGAGTTCTTTGTTGATGACCTTGAGTATCTGCCTCGCACCATATATCACATCATCAGGCAAACTATATGGCCTATCAAAGGACATTCATTAGCGGCCAAGCTTGAAGGAGCCATGAAGACTTTGGTCTTTTACATCCTAAATGGCATCATCTTCAATTCCCAAGAATTCTTCATCAGGCAACTTGCTGCTTCTGGATCTGACCTTTTTGGTCTGAAGTTTTATGCTCCAGGGTCATGCGCCTCATCAAGCGACACTCATCTGTCAACTATCAACCCTCTACTCGCAATCATCTGATCTTTTTACCAGAGGTTGATATGTCAGTTGAAGCCATATACTCTGACCCTGCCAAGAAGCCTCTTTATCTTCAGAATGTCGAGCACCAAAGCTTCGCTCAACCCATTGAAGGCGTCTAAGCAGCAACACGAATCTATCCAATGGCTGGAAATACTCGTCTGCCTCATCGTGCACCTACTGAAGCCACTGAAAGCGCCATTGCACAAAGGCCTAAGAAGCGCTCTCGTGTTCTAAATGACCGAGAACTTCTTGTGGCACTTCATTAGAAACAAGATAAGCATCACTATTGGCTCAAGAGACAGATGCAAAGCCTCTTGGTGGATGTCAATCGCATTCGCAATCTTGCCACCAAGAATGCTTTTGTTGCTCACGAGACTTGTTGGCGATCATGGAAGAGTTTGACTCTGCTTAGTGCTGAAGCAGATCTTCAAGACGATGGCTTCACTGAAAGATTCCAGTTTGACTCCACTCCTCCACGGACTGCTGTCCTATGTCGAACTCCATCCCTTGAAGACTCTGACTATTCTTCCTCCGCGGCAACTATGAATGCCAGAGTGATCGATGATGAAGATGATGCTACTTCCCCGCCTCCTACTTTTGCACGCATCGACACTGCACCAAGTACGTCTGCACCGCCAACCAACAACGACAACCCTGCTGCTTCACCTACTCATGAGGATGAGTAGATGCTCTATGTCTTCCAACCTTTTTGGTCATTACTGACAAAAGGGGGAGAAGCGTATGAGTTGATAGTCTTCAAGCGGGTTCATATGGGCGGTTGCATTATATTTTGCCTCGTGCTTACAACTCTTGCTTTTGAAACATTTGGTTCTTTGAGTTGTAACACCTAAACTTGATGGTCATCTGCTACTTATTTGCTTTGCTGTGATGCGATGATAAATTCCGCATGTGCGATGATAACTTCCGCACTTAGATCATTTTGCAGACGTCCATTTTTCATTATGCATGTCATTCTACTTGCTATATCATTTCATGCATGATGAATTATCTTCATAGGTTGAAGAGGATCTCCACAAGTACAACCTGCCATGTGCATTTGCATTCCAAAAGCAAATTACTTATATGCACATCTTCAGGGGGAGCCCTTGCTACTTATGAAGACAGTACCCTATCCTTTAAAATTTCACATACTTTATCCCTGTTGAAAACTTCAACCAGTTTGTCATCAATCACCAAAAAGGGGGAGATTGTAAGTGCATCTAGTGCCACCCCTAGTTGGTTTTGGAGTACTGACGACAAAGTTGGTTGAGGGACTAATGTGTTTGTGAGAATTGCAGGATAGTGCAGATAGTGTCCCTCATTGATTCGGTTTACCTACCGGAGATGACCCCTAAAAATGTATGAAGACATTGAAGACAATGGTGGTATGAGAAGATATTCATATTGAAGACTATGACATGAGAAGGCATTGCGTGAAGACTATGGAGCACGAAGACTGTGTGGTTTCGTTGTTTCCTTTTCTTCTTTGTTGAGTCATAGAAACCACCGTACTGTTAAGTGGGGTCCAAGTGAACTAAGTCAGAATGACTGAAAGTGATGCTCAACCCAAATCATATGTCTTCGAGCGAAGACAATGAGAGCAAATCTTATCCAGAGCTGGATGAGTCAGCTTTTCTTGTAGCCCAAGTAAAGTTGTAGTGTGTGTTTGAAATCTGACCGTTCGAACACGTGTCAGTTCCTTAGTGACCCAGGGTCATTTCGGACATATCAGGTCGGGTTGCCCAGTGGCTATAAATAGCCCACCCCCTACACCATAAATTGGTGGCTTCTCATAGTTAGTACACGGCTTTTGTCGTTTGAGAGCAACCCACCTCGAAGTCTTTGAGAGAGAGAAATCCTTGCGAGGACAAAGCCCAAACACCCAGAGCCAAAGAGTGTTAGGCATCACTGAAGTCTTTCTGTCTATGTGACCTGAAGACTTATTACACTTGAGGACTATGAATCCTCCAGCTGGTTAGGCGTCACGTTCTGAGCATCCAAGAGCCATTGTGGATTGGCGGTGAACGAAGTCTGTGAAGGTTTGGAAGTCTACCTTGAAGACTTACCAGAGTGATTGGGCGAGGACTGTGTGTCCTTAGATCAAGGGGAATAAGGTGAAGACGCGGTCTTCTAAGTTGAATCTCAGCCTCCCTAACCAGACGTACAGTTGTCACAGCAACTGGAACTGGTCCAACAAATCCTGTGTCTTCAACAAGTGACTGGTTCTATCCTCTCCCTTCCTTCACTTAAGTTTGTCTTCGTGAAGTCATTGTCTATCTGTCGTACCTGTTTGACTTCATTACTTGACTACTACTGTTGATTGGCTTCATACTATCTTCCATCCTGATCCTTACTACTTAGCTACTATTAGTCATGTACTTTCACATTATTGCATACTTGACTATGGTTTGCTTATGGTAGTTTATCTTCCACTGCATATCAACTAGGTCATTTCTACTGTTTGTCTTCGAAACTTCCATGTTTTGAAGACTTCCATAAAAGTCGCCTATTCACCCCCCCCTCTAGTCGATACTAGCACTTTCACCTACTATGTGTTATGATCCGGCAACCCCGAAGTGACAATAATCGGGACCACTCCCGGTGATGACCATAGTTTGAGGAGTTCATGTATTCACTATGTGCTAATGCTTTGTTCCAGTTCTCTATTAAAAGGAGGCCTTAATATCCCTTAGTTTCCAATTGGACCCCGCTGCCACGGGAGGGTAGGACAGAAGATGTCATGCATGTTCTTTTCCATAAGCACGTATGACTATTTACGGAATACATGCCTACATTACATTGATCAACTGGAGCTAGTTTTGTGTCACCCTATGTTATGACTGTTACATGATGAACCACATCCGGCATAATTATCCATCACTGATCCGGTGCCTACGAGTTTTCCATATACTGGTTTACGCTTATTTACTTTTCCGTTGCTACTGTTATCATCACTAGAAAATACCAAAAACACTACTTTTGTTGCCTTTACTTTTATTACCGTCACCACCACTATCATATTACTTTGCTACTAAACACTTTGCTGCAGATACTAAGTTTCCAGGTGTGGTTGAATTGACAACTCAGCTGCTAATACTTGAGAATATTCTTTGGCTCTCCTTGTGTCGAATCAATAAATTTTGGTTGAATACTCTACCCTCGAAAACTGTTGCGATCCCCTATACTTGTAGGTTATCAATACCGGACACCTTGTTTTGCATTTATCAGGACTGTTTGTTCTGACAACCACCTGCGTCCAGGAATGGCTCAGCAAGGCGGAGAGAATCAGGTGTCCGGCACCGCTTCCAGAAGGCTCGCCTGCCCCTACCATGGCCAAGATGCTCGACCGGGTACTCAGCAGAATGCCCTCGAGGAAAGATAAGGGGAGGGACGAAGAGACCGAACTCCACATGCTACGCATCCGAACCGGGGGAATAGTTAGCTCCCCCAAGGAGGATAGTCGGGGAGGGGAGGCTAAGGCCACCTCTCCGTGCGGGAAGAAAAGGGCCGCCTCCAAAGATCTGGAGGCGGAGATGCCCAAATCAGGGAAAAAGACATCCCCAAGGGGCCGTGCCCCGACGGGCACCCTCACCGCACCATGCCCTCCAACGGGCCAGCCCTCCACCGAGCTGTAAGTCAATCTACCATTCAAAGGTACCGTGCTTCTCCTAGATCAATAACTAGGATTCAACTTTTTGCAGTCCGGCCAGCAGCTCATCTCAACAGGGTTCGTCTTCGGGGGACCTTCCTCCAGAGATGATGGAGAGCGAGACCCCACCCCCTTCTCTGACTCATGAAGCGGGCGACATCGGAGATGATGGAGTCCGAATCTGCCGAAGCCGGCAGTCAATTCATCAGCCGCCCTGCACCCGGAGCCTTTGGCTACAACGGGGGGCGATTGGAAGAGTCTAGCGCAGTTCGATGTCCGGACGGACGTACTGACGGGCTTGCTGGAGCGAGCTGCGCTCTCGCAGGAGCACCGCAAGTTAATGAGCATGGTTGTCGGTGTCAAAACCGGCGGATCTCGGGTAGGGGGTCCCGAACTGTGCGTCTAGGCGTATGGTAACAGGAGACAAGGGCCACGATGTTTCTACCCAGGTTCGGGCCCTCTCGATGGAGGTAAAACCCTACTCCTTCTTGATTGATATTGATGATATGGGTAGTACAAGCGTGGATCTACCACGATATCAAGGAGGCTAAACCCTAGAAGCTAGCCTATGCTATGATTGTTGTAATGGTTGTGTGTCCTACGGACTAAAACCCTCCGGTTTATATAGGCACCAGAGAGGGCTAGGGTTACACAGAGTCAGTTATAATGGTAGGAGATCTACATATCCGTATCACCAAGCTTGCCTTCCATGCCAAGGAAAGTCCCATCCGGACACGAAACGAAGTCTTCAATCTTGTATCTTCATAGTCTTGGAGTCCGGCCGATGATGATAGTCCGGCTATCCGGACACCCCCTAGTCCAGGACTCCCTCAGTAGCCCTGAACCAGGCTTCAATAAAGATGAGTCCGGCGCGCATATTGTTCGGCATTGCAAGGCGGGTTCCTCCTCCGAATAATTCATAGAAGATTGTGAACACCAGGATAGTGTCCGGCTCTGCAAAATAAATTCCACATTCCACCATAGAGAGAACAATATGTACACAAGTTCAATCTGCTGACGTATTTTGTGGCATGACGTCATACCACCACCAAGCCTTTACTTGAATCGTTTTATATTATACCACCTCAGCGCGTTTAGCGAAGCGGTTTCCTTGCCACGTCTTGTCGAAGCAGAGATCGTGTTCCCCTTATTCCGGGATTCCCATCAATATGGACGTGGGTAACCCAACCGCGCCATTGATGGTGGCGCTTGGGAGATAAGCGAGTTTTACCAGGCCGGTGGGGACGCATAGTCTTCGCCCGCCCATATATAAGGGGATAAGGATCCACCTTTTTTACCTACGCCTTCTTCCTCCTTTGCTTATCCATCTCCGCGCACTCGAGCTCCAGCGCCCAAGTTCGCACATCTCGCCTCAACCTTCTCCAGCCATATCTGGAGCGGTAGGCAAGTGGATGGCCTCCTCCATTAAGGAGGGGCACATCGAAAAACTGCGCGGCGCCGGATACCTGTCCAGCGACATCGCGTACCGGCTGCCCGACAAGGGGCAGCTCATCCCCACCCCCAGGCCCCATGAGAGGGTCATATTCCTTCCCCACTTCCTCCGCGGACTGGGCTTCCCACTTCATCCCTTCGTCCGGGGGCTCATGTACTACTACGGCCTGGACTTCCATGATCTGGCGCCAAATTTCATCCTCAACATCTCGGCGTTTATCGTCGTATGCGAGGCCTTCCTCTGCATCCAGCCACACTTCGGCTTGTGGCTAAAAACCTTCAACGTCAAGCCGAAGGTAGTGAAGGGAGTCCAGGCGGAGTGCGGAGGTGCCATGGTGGGCAAAATGCCCAACATCCTCTGGCTCGAGGGTGCCTTCATGGAAACCATCAAAGGGTGGCAATCGGGGTGGTTCTATATCATCGAGCCGCGGGACCCTAAATGGGCAGCGGCCCCCGAGTTCAGATCTGGTACCCCCATGCAGCTCACCTCCTGGAAAGAGAAGGGCTTGCTATGGGGCAGTTCGGAGGAGCTGACCGGACTCCAGTCCTGTCTCCAGACCCTAGTGAACAAGAAGCTCAAGCTTGTCAACGTGATCCAGGTCATGCTCGTCAGCCGGATTCTCCCCTGCCAACAACGGGCCTTCAATCTGTGGGAGTTTGATCCGGCACAGCACCGGACCCTTAGCGGGCTCTTCGACACAACGTACGAAGCTGCCTGGAGGGTGCTGTTCAAGGGCGGAGAAGCCCCCGCATCCGCAACTGAAGATCACGGATTTAGCACGAAACGCCCGGCCGGTGTGGTAAGATATGTTATCCTTTATGGGACAATTATTTCTTTCATAGTTTCACTCCATTGAGGGATCTGAAATTCCCAATGCCTTTAACAGGACTGGCAGAGGACGTCCGGACAGGTTAACTGACCGGCTCCCCTCCCCGAAGACCCGGCGGATACCCGTTTAACGGGGCTGCTAGTCCCGGCACTTTATGTGGTGCCGGAGAAGAAGGCCAAGAAGAAGGCCACGGGAACCCGAAGGAGTTCCCGGCGCCAGGTGGTATCGGACTCATCATCCGATGGCTCTGAGGTGGACTCCTCCCTCGAAGACGAGGAGGAGAAAGAGGACTCTCCCCAGGAGGGGGGAGAGAGGAAGAGGAAGGCTTCCCCAACAGGGGAGGCCGAAGGGTCCAAGAGGGGAAGGACCCTTCCTCCGGACAGCTCCGCCAACGCCAATGTTGGCGACGAAGGGTGGCCCTCAAGGGCCAAGCCTCCGGCAAGATCGTAAGTATCTGGATTCCTGAGTTATTTATCATTTCTCTTTTGTGCCACATAGTGTCCTTCTAATGCCGCACACTACCTGTAGTCCGGCCGAGGATGATCTTCCCGCTTCATCAAGCGGGTCCTTGGCTCCGTCGGATGTAGATTCCATTCCGACCGCCTCCACCCCTGGCGATGCTGAGGACGCCGAGGTGGGATCCCAGGAGGGGACCCGCCAAGAGGGGGAGGCTCCGGAGGTGCCACAGGGCAACCTCCCGGACTTCATGCCGGACTCCGCGCCGGAACCTGCAGTGGTTCCGGAGTCCAGCAGGCGGCCCCTTCGTAAGAAGGGCAAGACCGTGACACCGGCGGCCTCCGTCCAACCGGAGGCGCCAGACAACTTGTTGGAGGCGCTCAACGGCGCTTCCATCGAGGAAGAACACAGCACTATCATGAGTGCGGTGATTCAGAAGGTTCAGCTCGCCAAGAGCGGGCTGACCGAAGCCTACAGCAGCCTTCTAACAGGTTTGAGGTAAGTAGTTTTAAAATATGTAATGTAATACCGCATAGACAGTAGCCCCTGATGCTCGGTTTGGTGTTCGGAAAGAAAAACCGGACTGAGGATCTAAAAAAGATATACGCAATAGTTCTAAAAATTATGTCAATATGGGTTTGCAGGCTGCGCTGCTGACCTCTGCCGCACTGACTGCGGAGGTCGGTGCTTTGAAGCAGAACCTTGAGCGGTCCGAGAACGAGCTCGGCCTTGCCAAGAAGCAGCTCAAGGAGAAAGAAGGTGAGTAACACCGTATTAAATTTGTACCTTACAGAAAAGGATTTTGGTTGCAATAGAAATGACCAGGATAACGTGGGCACTGCAGGGGCCACGAACGAGGTGGCGACCCTGAAGGAGGCCGTGTCCGCGGCCAAACGTAATGTGGCCGTGGAACGAGCGGAGCGACAAAAGCAGGAGGCGCGGGTGGCGGAGGTGTGGCAAGAGCTCCAGGCTCTCATGGAAAAGCATGAGAGTTTGGAGCGCGACTCGAAGACTCGAGAGTCCGAGCTTGCCTCGGCTCTTGAGAGTGCCAAAGCCGCTAAGGCCGAGGCCCATAAGGCCCTCCAGGAGATTGAGGCGGTGAAGAAAATAGCAGCGGGTAAGGCATTTTTCATGCAAAGCGAGCATGTGAATGTGAATTACCTATTACTTACCCGAATTCGGAGCTCTCCAGGAGCGATTGCAGATCTGCCTCGCAGCGTGTCCGATGCCGCCGCATTCTACCGGGCCGAGGAGGGGAGTTCGACGGAGAAGGTCTTCTGGTCTCAGTATGCTGAGGCCGGACATCCGGTGCCCCTTAGCGACCAGCTGAAGCAGCTGGTCGAGCTCCACAAGGTAGCCGAGCAGGCCATGAAGGGCCTCATAGTCTGGCTGTGGCCTGAAGAGGCCATGCCTGGGAGCTACTTCGGCCTCGTGCGGCGGCTGGTGGATGCGTGCCCCTGGGTGGAAGTCATCAAGCGCTCCGCCTGCATTGAAGGTGCCCGTCGGGCCCTTGCCCGCGCAAAGGTGCATTGGGGCGGGCTGGATGCTGAGAGGCTTATAACGGACGCGCCGCCGGCGGGCAAGGAGTATCGTACGCCCGAAATGTACTATAAGAGTGTCCTGAAGGGTGCCCGCAAGATTGCAGATGAGTGCCCCAAAGATGTAATTTTTTAGTAGACTCGCAATGTGTTATCCTGTGCGCTGAAAACTTTGTTCATATGCGCTAAGCAACGCTTATTAATTTAAAATATTACCTTCTCTGCGGCCGTTTATCAAATCTGAGAGATGGCAAGTCGTCGGCTTCAGCCCCCATGCCACAAGTGCTGGGGTGTTCGGGATAAACTTGAGCGCTCGTGTTCCCATTTTTGGGTCCATCTAGGGAGGCACTCAACACAACGAACAAGGCAACCGGACTTATAATGCTTGAACACTCTCACTTAGCCATAGAATTCTATAATTTCAAATTTCAGTGAAGCCCCTAGTGTTCGGAAGACCGAATTCGGGGCGCTATCCACGCCTGGGCCGGACACAGCCGGTTCCTCGCTCTAAGCGGCATAAGTCTTTAGGGACTCGAAAAGACCTCTCGAACAGCGACCAACTCTCGCCTTATCATGACGGTCAGTTTTGGCTTTCTCCACTGAGGCGCTCGCCCAGCTCAAACGGGGCGCAATCGCAGTTGTTCTCCCAGTGCTACCTTAGCCGATAGAAGGGAACGTAAGGTACCAAAACATGGGAGCCGGGCAAACCCAACTGTTGACCCAAGACATGATTCGGAGCCGATGCATATAATGCTACAAGTTCGGGGTGCCGCACTTGTGAAAGTGTTTAGACTTATCACACCATAATGCGGGGAACATAAGCCCCTGGTGTATTAGGCCGTACCAAAGTGTACGGATGCAAGATGTCATAAATTAACATATAATAAAAAAAGGAATGCAATTATAAACAAAAAGTGATGTATTGTTTATTCAAAGAATTCTGCTATGAGTGCAAAACGATACAAATAGTGTGGTAAGCAAGGGTTTGGACTATTAGACATGTCCCCCTCGAGGGGTAGGCTGCGGAATGGTGTATTAAACAGATTGAATGCTCATAATGGAGACCACCTGAGTGTTCGTCGTAGCCATTGTCCCTCCCTGGCTGTTGCATCATGAGTTTGGCAGATCTGCTGCCGGACAGGGCCTCTGGTAAGCGGAGTCCTATGGAGAAAAAAAGAAAAAAAGAAAGTGACACACGTGGGAGCCCCTGGTGTGGTTGAGCCGCACTCTGGGCCTGTCGTGGTCGTGCCCCTCCCCCTATGCCCATGGTATCTTCAGAGCGTAATGATGTACGCGAAGAGCTCGTCTTGCAATCATGCAAGGGCTGGGGTTGGGGCCGCATTGCTACGCGTGCTCGGAACGTGCCAGGTGGTCTGGATGTATGTTACTCTGGGTGCGTTTAGTCATGTCTGGTCGTTTAACGGCCGGACTCAAGAATTGCCTTAAGAAGCTGCTCTGTACTTCTGCCGCGAGAGCCGCTGTGTGTTCCTCCGTTCGGAGGGAGCGTTCAGTGTTTCCGTTAACCGTAATGACTCCACGAGGGCCTGGCATCTTGAGCTTGAGGTATGCATAATGCGGCACTGCGTTGAACTTTGCAAACGCGGTTCGTCCGAGCAGAGCGTGATAGCCACTGCAGAACGGGACTATGACGAAGATTACTTCCTCGCTTCGGAAATTATCCGGGGATCCGAAGACCACTTCCAGTGTGACTGAGCCTGTACAATTGGCCTCAACACCTGGTATGACGCCTTTGAAGGTCGTCTTTGTAGGTTTAACCCTTGAGGGGTCTATGCCCGTCTTGCACACTGTATCCTGATAAAGCAGGTTCAGGCTGCTGCCGCCGTCCATCAGGACACTAGTGAGGTGAAATCCATCGACGATTGGGTCTAAAACCAATGCGGCAAATCCGCCGTGGCGGATACTAGTGGGGTGGTCCCTTCGATCGAAAGTGATCGGGCAAGAGGACCATGGATTGAACTTCGGGGCGACTGGCTCCATCGCATATATGTCCCTAAGTGCACGCTTCCGCTCCCTCTTGGGTATGTGGGTTGCGTATATCATGTTTACTGTCCGTACTTGTGGGGGGAAACCCTTCTTTCTTCTACTGTTCGGCGGCTGGGTCTCCTCCTCGTCATTGCTATGCAGCCCCTTGTCATTGTTTTCGGCAATTAACTTGCCTGCCTGCTTGAATACCCAACAATCCCTGTTGGTGTGGTTAGCTGGCTTTTCGGGGGTGCCATGTATCTGGCAAGAGCGGTCGAGTATTCGGTCCAAATTGGACGGACCCGGAGTAGTTCTTTTGAATGGCTTTTTCCACTGACCGGGTTTAGAGCCTCTGAATCCGGCATTGACTGCCGTATCCTCAGTGTTATCGCCGTTAACGCGGCGTTTGTTTTTGTTGCGACGCGACCTGCCATTGCGGTCCTTGCTGTCCGGGCTGCCAGAATTTTTGCTGAGGTTGTTACTGCGAGCTAGTCAGCTGTTCTCTCCCGCACAAAAGTGGGTCATGAGTGATGTGAGGGCTGCCATGGATTTTGGCTTTTCCTGTCCTAGGTGCCGGGCCAGCCACTCGTCGCGGATGTTATGTTTGAAGGCTGCGAGGGCCTCTGCATCCGGACAATCGACGATTTGATTTTTGTTTGTGAGGAACCATGTCCAGAATTGTCTGGCCGATTCGTCCGGCTGCTGAATTATGTGGCTTAGGTCATTGGCGTCTGGTGGTCGCACATATGTGCCCTAGAAGTTGTCAAGGAATGCGGCTTCCAGGTCCTCCCAACACCCAATTGATTCTGCTGGCAAGCTGTTAAGCCATTGCCGAGCTGGCCCCTTAAGCTTGAGTGGGAGATACTTGATGGCGTGGAGATCGTCACCGCGGGCCATATGGATATGAAGGAGATAATCTTTGATCCAAACCGCGGGGTCTGTTGTGCCATCGTAGGATTCAATGTTCACGGGTTTAAACCCTTCAGGGATTTGATTATCCATTACTTCGTCTATGAAGCATAGTGGGTGTGCGTCACCTCTATATTGAGCAATATCACGACGTAGCTCAAGAGAGCTTTGTCTACTGTGTTCGGCCCGGCCAGAGTTGCTGTATCCGGTGTGACGGTAGTCGTCGTGGGTCGTGGGGTGCCCACGTGATCCGTAGATAGATCTGGATTGTCTTGCCTTGTCCTCCAATATATCCCGCAAGTCTGGCACATTCCCCCATGGTTTAGCGCTTTTCGAGCGGTGCCGGGGTACGGTTCTGGCGGAGGGCCTAGATGCCTCTCTGTCGCGGCCACGAGGTGGTCGGTCTGCTGTATTGTGCGCTAGTGATGAAGGTTTGTATGCTTCCTCCTCTAGTCGGGGGAGCAACTTGCGTTTCGGGTAGCTTTTGGAGGGGCGTTCGAGTTCATACTCTTCAGCCGCGAGGACCTCGGTCCATCTGTCGGCCAGCACGTCTTGATCAGCTTGAAGCTGTTGCTGCTTTTTCTTTAGGCTGTTCGCCGTGGCCATTAGCCTGCGTTTCAAACGCTCTTGTTCGACGGGATCCTCGGGCATGACGAATTCGTCGTCGTTGAGGCTTGCCTCGTCTCCGGAGGGAGGCATGTAATTTTCATCCTCCTCGTCTGCCGCTCTCTTTGGAGGGTTGGCTTCCCCGTCCTCCTGTGCTGAATCTTGCTGGAGGGGGTTGTCTTTGGCACTCTCTGGGTGTTATTATCTCCGGTGTCGGAATCTCCATTCTTGCTGTGGCGGGATTTAGAGCGGCGCCGCTGACGTCGGCGCTTGGGCTGTTTCTTAGAGGAATCTGCCTCCGCTGCTTCTTCGCCGTCCCCATCCTTTGGGGTGTCCACCATGTATATGTCGTATGACGAGGTGGTCTTCCAGTGCCCTTTAGGTGCTGGTTCTTGATAGTCTCCGGCATCGTCGTCCATACCGTCGATGTCTTAGGAGTCGTAGTCTAGCATGTCGGTTAAATCGTCGACAGTGGCTACGAAGTGGGTGGTGGGTGGGCTTTGAGTTTCTTCGTTGTCCGCATCCCAACCATCCTGACTGCAGTCCGGCCAGGGTTCTCCTGATAACGAGAGATACTTTAGGGAGTTCAGGATGTTGCCAAAGGGGGAGTGCTGAAAGATGTCCGCAACGGTGAACTCCATGATCGGCGCCCAATCGGATTCGGTTGGCAGGGGCGCAGGAGGTTCAGATTCCGGCAAGGTGTCCGGCACCTCGGAGTCACGAGCTTTTCAAAGGACAAGGTCGGTATTCGGCTCCATCGCCGTAGCAGTTGCAGCTCCCGAGGCGGTGTCCAGCCACCGGTCCTCGATCTGCGCGGTCGGCTCTGAACTATGGGTCGGAGCGGATTCGCGTGCGGCCTCCAAGGTACTTTCCGGCGGCAGAGCTAGATCATGCCCATCGTGACAGTGCGGCACGCTCGGCTGTGGCTCGAATCCATCGAAGATCAAGTCTCGGCGGATGTCAGCCATGAAGTTTAGGCTTCCAAATCTGACCTGATGGCTAGGGGCGTAGCTTTCAATCTGCTCCAGATGGCCAAGTGAATTGGCCCGCAGTGCAAAGCTGCCGAACACGAAGATCTGTCCGGGGAGAAAAGTCTCACCCTGGACGACGTTGTTGTTGATTGAAGAAGCCATCAAGCCTATCGGTGATGACACAGAGGAACTCTCAATGAAAGCACCAATGTCGGTGTCAAAACCGGCGGATCTCGGGTAGGGGGTCCCGAACTGTACGTCTACGCGGATGGTAACAGGAGACAAGGGACACGATGTTTTTACCCAGGTTCGGGCCCTCTCGATGGAGGTAAAACCCTACTCCTGCTTGATTGATATTGATGATATGGGTAGTACAAGAGTGGATCTACTACCAGATCAAGGAGGCTAAACCCTAGAAGCTAGCCTATGGTATGATTGTTGTAATGGTTGTGTGTCCTACGGACTAAAACCCTCCGGTTTATATAGGCACCGGAGAGGGCTAGGGTTACACAGAGTCGATTACAATGGTAGGAGATCTACATATCCGTCTCGCCAAGCTTGCCTTCCACGCCAAGGAAAGTCCCATCCGGACACGGGACGAAGCCTTCAATCTTGTATCTTCATAGTCTTGGAGTCCGGCCGATGATGATAGTCCGGCTATCCGGACACCCCCTAGTCCAGGACTCCCTCAGCAGTGCTCAAGAAGATTTCATCTGCTACAAGCGGTTTGAATGAAGCATTTACAAGCCTTCTCAGAGGCTTTGAGGTATGTAATGAAGAATACACCATATAGGTAGTAGCCCCTGAGACTCTGGTTGCCCGCCCTAGGCAGCAAACGGGGGATCATCAATCAATAATTGGTGTTGTAAATATGCGCAGGTACCTGTGGGTCTGGCCGCCGGCACGTCCATTGAAGTTGCCGAACTGACGAGGCAAATTAGGTCGATTGATGCCGATATCACTCTGATGAATGAGCGGCTGGACAAATCACAAGGTATGTGTCCTGTCTTTCCATTGCATAGGAAAATATTAAGGTGGCACATAGTAATGTAATATGTTCGGACTACAGATGGTGCTGCTGCCGTGGAGGCCGTGACGGTAGAACATGCTCTAGCCAAGGAATATGCTCGGGTGAGCAATGTGGCTGCCCTAAAGGCGGCCGAGGAATTGAGAGCCGAACAGGCTGCTCATCGTCGAAGCGAGGAAAAGATAACCGAAATGGCTATCGAGTTAAAAAAATGCCACTGACTGGTATGAGCTCCGGAAAAAGGAGCATGAGGATAAATCGGCTGACCTGAGCAAGGCACTTAATGCCACCAAGGAAATACGGATCAAGCTCAGAGGTGCGCGGGAGGAGCTTCATCAGGCTGGTAAAATCGCGGCTGGGGGCTCCTATTTGCTGCGGATGAAGTTCTTCGATCCGAAGTACGCTCCCCTGGATGGACGCTGGAGTTCGGCGGACGCCTACGCGGACCTGGCGAAGAGTACAACTGATGTTGTGGAGTTCTTCAAAGATCAGGGTGAGAAGGAGGAGGAGAAGCTTTTTTGGTCGCAGTTTAATGCTCCCACTCGCCCGCTGCCGTTAAGTGATAAGATGGCTGTTGTGGCGGAGCTTCACAGGTTGTCCGGTCTTGCAATGCGGTCTGTAATAGACCATCTTTGGCCGAAGGGGCGTAAGCCAGACAGTTACTTTGGTTTGGTGCAACAGTTCCTTGGGGCCGTCCCTCGGATCGATGCCATGAGGAGGTCAGCATGCATAGAAGGTGCGCGGATGACCCTTGCCCGCGTTAAAGCGTATTGGACGGATATGGATGCCACTATGACAGCATATATGGATCCGGTGGGGGGCCAATATCCGGCTGGGCACTGCTTGGCAAAGGTCACAGAGGGTGCCCGCCTGATAGAGGCGCAGTGCCCGAAGAATCTCCTATTCGAGTGATGATTCAAATCATTGTAAAAACAATGTTTATTTTGATTATAAGGCTATATTTATACTATTTGCCTCATAATATGATTATTTCCCCTGTGCGACCGTTTATATATATGTATATATAAATATGCAATCCGAAATTTAGCAGTCGTTGGCTTCAGCCCCCACTCATACAATACGGGGGTGTTCGCAAAAAAATATGCTTAATAACTCTTGATCCATCGTCTTGGTCCATTAAGGAGGTGATCGCATGACGAACTAGGCAACCGGACTATATAGCTGTAACACTTTTGCTTAGCCGCGGGATTCTAAAGTGGGGCTACTATGTAGCCCCTGGTACCTTCGCGTGCATCCGAATACGGGCGCGTATGTACCTGGCCGGGAAATGGCCCTTCATTAATGTGGAGGAATCCTAAAGATTCGGGTGAATCGTCGAGTGGTTGATCAGTCTCTCGTTGTATCATGACAGTCAGTTTTCGGCTTTCTCTACTGAGGTGCTCATCCGGAATAACCAGGGCACAATCGCAGTAGTTCTCCTTTGGCCACCTTAGCTGATAATAACGAAACGTAAGGCGGCAAACCCAGGAGCCGGGCAAACCCAACATTTGACCAAAGACATGATTCAGAGCTGATGCATATAAGGCTAAACTCGTGAGCGGAACACTCCCAAAGTTATTTGGACTTTATAACAGATGTTGAGCTCAAGAATACCCATTCATTATAAACCCTGTGTTTCCAGGTATGGGCGTTAATCTGTCGTGGCGAAATGCCAAAAACAGCAGTATCCTCTGTGGGTATGGAACCCATGGGATGGTTAAACAACAAGAGGCAATAGAAAAGGTTTACACAGGGGCTTAATCTAAAAAGAAACCTGTTGAACGGGGCCCTGCTGCACGTCTGTGCCTTTGTCTCTGTTGTGCCGCATCCTGGAAGGGTATCGCACGAACATTGTCTGCTGAAAAGGGAAACCCATAGAAGAGTGCAACGTAAGTATGCGATGGATAGTAAAAATTTGAGATGCTGGCCTTCCAATAAGGCTGGCCAAGTGTGGGGCTTTATTATGATCCCCTGGTATCCACTATAGGATTACATATACGGTGCCCTGGTATAATATGGGCTGCCGGACTCGTCTGACCGTGTCCGTGGTCTTGACGACCCGTCATGTTTTTGTTAGAGGCCACTTATAGTCCGACGCTAGGGCCGTCACGCGTTCCTCTTCACGCGAAAAGCGTTCTGTTATTCCACTAATGGTCATGACGCCACGTGGGCCGGGCATCTTGAGTGTGAGGTAGCCATAGTGCGGCAATGCGTTGAAGCGGGCGAAGGCCACCCTTTCGAGCAATGCTTGGTAGCTGCTTTGAAAGGGTGCGATGATGAAGACTAGTTCTTTGCTTCTGGAGTTGCCTAGAGAGCCGAATGATACCTCCAGTATGATGGAGCCCCTGCTATAGGCTTCAACGCCTGGTATCACCCCTTCAAAGGTGGTGTTAATCTTGCTGATTCTGGATGAGTCTATCCCCATCCTGCGGACAATGTCCTCATATATTAGATTGAGGTTGCTGCCGCCGTCCATAAGGACGTGGATGAGGTGGTATCCGTTGATTATTGGGTCAAGCACCAAGGCATATGATACTTCGCGCCGAATACTAGCTCAACCGTCCAGGTGATCGAAGGTGATCGGACAAGACATCCGGTAGTTAGGTGTGGGTATAATGGGCTCTATATCGCGCGTGTCTTTATGGGCGCGTTGGTGCCTTCTCGAGGATGTGCAAGTCGTGTGGATCATATTCACTGTTTTAACCTCTGGTGGGAATTTTTTCTGTTCCCCAGTGTTCGGCTGGCGAGGTTCATCCTCGTCTTCACTTGGTGTTTCCCTTCCCTTGTGTTCGGCGTTTAATTTGCCGGCCTGCTTAAAAACCCAGCACTCTCTCTGCATGTGGTTCGCAGGTTTGTCGGGGGTGCCATGAATTTGGCATAGTCTGTCCAGAACTCTGTTCAGACTAGACGGTCCCTCTTTACCGCCTTTAGATGGCTTATTTTCCTGGTTAGGTCGAGGGCCCCTAAATCCGGCATTAACCGTTGTGTTATCCGGGCTCTCTTCCTTGTTTTGGCGTTTATTTTTATTAGGCTGTGGCTTCCCGTTGCCATCCCTTATTTCGGATGTGCTAGGGTGGCTAGTGCCTTTACGGGCTAGCCAGCCATCTTCTCCTGTGCAAAAGCGGGTCATAAGGCTTGTTAGGGCTGCCATTGTCCTTGGCTTTTCTTGGCCGAGGTGTCTGGTGAGCCACTCGTCACGGATGCTGTGTTTGAATGCCGCTAAGGCTTCGGCGTCCGGACAATCAACAATTTGATTCTTCTTAGTGAGGAATCTGTTCCAAAGCTTGTAGGCTGACTCTCCGTGTTGTTGGATTATGTGACTTAAATCGTCAGCATCCGGAGGCCGGACATAAGTCCCTTGAAAATTGGCCCTGAAAGCGTCCTCTAGTTCCTCCCAGCTCCCAATTGAATTTTCGGGGAGGCTTTTCAACCAGTGTCGAGCTGGTCCCTTCAGTTTGAGGGGAAGGTATTTGATTGCGTGGAGATCATCCCCGCGAGCCATATGTATATGTAGGATAAAGTCCTCGATCCAGACCCCTGGGTCTGTCGTTCTGTCGTATGCCTCTATGTTCACAGGTTCAAAGCCCTGTGGGAATTCATGGTCCAGTACTTCATCAGTAAAGCATAGGGGGTGAGTAGCCCCTCTGTATCTGGAAGCGTTGTGGCATGCCGTCGGCTGTTGTTGTGTTCTGTGTTTATTCTGAACTGGTATTTGGTTGTCGTAACTATTTTGACGACCATAGTCCCCCGCCGGGGTGTGTCCTTTAGATCCGTAGATGGACCTAGCTGCGCCAGTTTCTTTTCCAGGTGCTCACGTAGATCGTGCACGTCTTTGGTGGTTGATTTATTGCGGTTATGAAGTGGTACTTCTCGTCTCCTAGTCGTGTTACTCTTTGGTGGAACGGCCTCGTCATCGAATTCTGGCAGTAGCTTACGTTTTGGGTAGCTCTTCGTGTGGCGATTGTTGCCATATCTTTCTTCAGTGTCTAGAACTTTATTCCTTCTGCGATTGAGCGTTTCCTGTGCGGCTTTAAGCCGTTGCTTCTGCCTCTTCAGACTTCTCGCTGTGGCCATAAGCTTTCTGTGGAGGTTCTCTCGTTCCACGCGTTCTTCCGGAACGATGAATGCATCATTGTCCGGACTGTCTTCTTGTCCTGGGTCGGTTTGATGAACTCGTCCCTCTGGATCATTGTCTTCGAGCGTCTGCTCCGAACTAAGCTCGGCGTGACCTGGTTCGTCCTGCTCCATCGCTGGTTCCGTTTGGTCGTTGTTGCCTTCGGGGTTGACCGGAGTATCCATTCTTCTGGCGCTCTTGCTGATATTCTTACTGTTGCTTGATTTGGAACGGTGTCTGCACCGTCACTTTGGTTTTTGCCCAGGGGTTTTATCTTTCGGATTGTCGCCGTCGTCTTCCTTGGGCGTATCCACCATGTATATGTCATGTGACGAGGCAGGAATCCGGTACCCAATAGATTCTGAGTCTTCTCCTGCATCATCGTCCATACTGTTGATGCCTTCGGAGTTGAAGTCAAGCACGTCGGTTAAATCATCAACCGTGGCTATCAAGTGGGTGGTGGGTGGGTAATGAATTTCTTCGTTGCCTGCTTCCCACTCGAGCCAGACATAGTTCATCCCAGAATTCTATGTCAAAGAGAGAATTTTAAATGATTTTAGTATGTCGCCAAAGGGCGAGTGCTAAAAGATGTCTGCTGCGGTGAACCCCATTACCGGAGCCCAACCAGGCTCGGCGGACTCGGGGACGCGCGAACTGGAACCTACAACCGGATATGAATCCGGGAGTCCAGAATTACAGGCTCCCTTGGAAGTGAGGCCTGTGTTCGGCTCCATCGCCGATGAGGGTACGGCCTGCGAGGCGGGGTCCAGCCCTCCGTCCTCAAGCAATGCAACCTTCCCCGAATTTAGATCTGAGGCTTCTGCCGGGGTGATATCCCAAGCTTCGTCCGACAGCAGGTCTAAGCCGTGCTCATCGTGACTGTTCGGTGCTCCTGGCGCTGGCATGAATCCTTCGAAGATCAAGTCTCCACGGATATCCGCCATGTAGTTCAAGTTTCCAAACCTGATCTGGTGGCCGGGGGAATAGCTATCGATCTTCTCTAGATGGCCAAGTGAATTGGCCCGTAGTGCGAAGCCGCCGAACACGAAGATCTATCCGGGGAGGAAAGCCTCACCCTGGGCAGCGTCATTAATGATGATTGAAGGATCCATCGAGCCTGATAGCGACGACACAAAGGAACTCTCAATGAAAGCACCAATGTCGGTGTCAAAACCGGCGGATCTCGGGTAGGGGGTCCCAATCTGTGCGTCAAGGCTGATGGTAACAGGAAGCAAGGGACAAAGATGTTTACCTAGGTTCGGGCCCTCTCGATGGAGGTAAAACCCTACTTCCTGCTTGATTAATATTGATGATATGGGTAGTACAAGAATAGATCTACCACGAGATCGTAGAGGCTAAACCCTAAGAGCTAGCCTATGATGGTATGATTGTAATTGTGATCGGACTTCTAAGGACCAACCTCTCCGGTTTATATAGACACCAGAGAGGGCTAGGGTTTACATGGAGTCGGTTACAAGAAAGGAAATACAATATCCGGATCGCCAAGCTTGCCTTCCACGCAAAGGAGAGTCCCATCCGGACACGGGCCGAAGTCTTGAGTCTTGTATCTTCACGCTTAAATAGTCCGGACGTTGTACACAGTCCGGCTGTCCGGGTTCCCCCTAATCCAGGACTCCCTCAAGCACCCCCTAGATGTGATATCCTAACCTTGGGTTCTGTCGATGATGACTTCATGTAGATATTGAAGATGTGGATGCTCCTTGTTGATGTAGATCATTTGAAGCAATCCATTGGAGTGAGTTGCACTTTCAATACCTACATGGGTTAGTCCCACAAGGAACAAACAAGGATATCCATAGACATAGAGTGGAGCACACATATGATGATGTCCATGAAAGCATTAGGTTACCTTGTCCCTTGTCTTACCAACAAGAGGGTTTGTGACTCCCTGAACTAGTACAAGATGTGGAAGTTGTTTGCACTTGACCTTGCCAAAATGAATATGAGTGAAGTATGTTGCCGGAGTCACCCTCAAGAACTCTCTAGTTCTTCTTCTTAGGGATCCACAACATCTTGATGGGAATCCATGGAGCTGTAGATGTACTTGATGAAGTAGAACTTGATGTAGTCTTGGAAACCCACTTGACCAAGGCCTTTGGAGCATCTTCAAATGCATCAGTCTCTTCTTGAAGCTTGTCCTTGCATTTTAGCTTGTGGCCTTGTGGTGGAAGATCATCTTGAGCTTGTGTCCCCTTGAAGGAAGTAGGGTCATACTTCTCTTGTTGAGGAACAAACTTCTTCTTGGGGTATTGATCTTCTTCCCACTCAACTCCATTGGCAATGAACTTTCGTTCAAAACCAACACCTTGATTCTTCCGGTGCCTTCCTTGCTTGCGTACAATTTCCTCAAATTGCTTACTTCCGGCAAGGCTATTGTAAACATCTTTCTCTATAATTCCCTTCAATAAGCTATTTTCTTGCTGAAGTGTAATTTGGCTAAGAGAATCATTAGTGGAATCAAGAGAGCTACTAGAAGCAACAATATTGAATTTAGCATGATTATTGTTACTACTAGAAGAAGAATCTTTCTTGTTCTTGTTGATAGATTTTACTTGTGGCATGTAAGTAGACAAGAGTAGATGCTTGGCAATGTAAGAAGAACTTTTCTTACGAAGATCATCATTGATGGCCTTTAAGAACCCATGTTCTTGCTCAAGATTGAGCTTTTTGAAGCATAACTTCTCGTGAGTTTTTAAAAGTTCTCGATGATCTTCTAAAGTAGTTTCATGATCTAACTTAAGAGTGTTTAGTTATTTAGTTAGACGCTCTATCTCCTTCATATCATTGTCATTCGTTTTATCTTGATTAGCATGATGAATAGCATTTTCATCATAGTATTCTTCACCAGAGTTGTCAACAAGTAAATCATCATCACCTAGCAAGTCATCTTCATCACTATTGAAATCAACATACTCGGGGTATGCTACCTTGGGGCCTTTAGCCATGAAGCATCTCCCAATCCCTTCATTTGGTGAATCAAATATGTCATAGGAGTTGGTTGACACAAGTGCTAGACCGGCAACACCTTCATCTTGAGTATATTCGGAGTGGGAGCGATAACTTCTCTCGGAGTGATGGTCGGAGTCAGAGCCGGATACCCATTCACCAACATGAGCTTGATGTCTTCATTTTGTTTAGCTCCTTGATGACTTGTCCTTCCTTTCCGAATATTTGCTTCTTCGAGAGGTTCTTCGTTCATAACAATCATCTCTACTCCTTCTCTCTCTTGGAGGTGATTCTTCCCTTTTGCTTCTCCTTTTAGGTGAGTCCTCTCTTATTTTGTAGGGAGATGTACACTGATTGGAGTAGTGTCCGGGTCTTCCACAATTGTGGAAATTTTTCTCATGACTAGAAGACCTTTTTTCATTGTACGACATTGACTTGGAACTTCTTTCCTTGCTTCTACTCTTGTAGAACTTGTTGAAGTTCTTCACCATTAAGCTCAGTTGTTCATTGAAGGCTTGTTTCTCATTTGATGATGTACGAGCATCACATGAGGCTTTGTAAGCATCGCTAGACTTGTTACGAAGCTCTTCTTTGTCCTTGAGTGACATCTCATGAGCAAAAATTCTTCCAGTGACTTCAGTTAGCTTGAGATCTTTGTAGTTTGGCATCATTTCGATCAAAGTGCACACGGTATCATATTTTCCATCCAAGGCTCTCAAGACCTTCTTGATGATGAATTTGTCGGTCATCTCTTCACTTCCTAAACCGGCAATCCCATTTGTGATGAGAGCAAGCCAAGAGTACATTTTAGCAACACCTTCACCATCCTTCATTTTGAACTTGTCAAGTTGAATTTGAAGCACATCCAACTTGGATTCCTTGACGGAGTCGGTACCTTCGTGCATATCAATCAAAGTATCCCAAATTTTCTTTGCATTCTCAAGATGGCTGATTATGTTGAATTCTTCAGGGCACAATCCATTAAAGAGGATATCGCAAGCTTGAGCATGGTATTGCAACATCTTCAATTCTTCCGCGGTAGCTTTACAATTTGGTTCTCTCCCATCAAAGAATTCACCTTGCAAACTAATACACATAATAGCCGAAACGGCTGGGTTATGTCCATGAATATGCATTTTCATCTTACATTTTCAACTAGCAAAATTAGTTACATCAAAGTAAGGACATGTATGATGGTAATTTCCCTTGCTAGATGCCATACTCTCCTAGGTTGTGAAACCAAGGCTATGATCAACAAAGCTATGGAAATCAACGCAAATGGAGACCAAAGCTCTAATACCACTTTTAGGATCGAAAGCATGTCTAGAGGGGGTGATTAGACTACTTGACCAAATAAAAACTTAACCTTTTCCCAATTTTAGTTCTTAGCAGATTTTAGCAACTAAGCACAAGTCATGCAATCTCAATACAATTCAAGAAAGAATGCAAAGAGTATATGGGCAGCGGAAAGTAAAGCATGCAACTTGCAAGAATGTAAATTGGAGGAGTTTGGACGGAGCAAACGTAGTGTTGACACGGTGATTTTTTGCATGGTTCCGATAGGTGTTGCCATCGTGCATTCACGTTGATGGAGACTTCAACCCACGAAGGGTAACAGTTGCGCGAGTCCACGGAGGGCTCCGCCCACGAAGGGTCCACGAAGAAGCAACCTTGCCTATCCCACCATGGCCATCGCCCACGAAGGACTTGCCTCACTAGGGTAGATCTTAATGAAGTAGGCGATCTCCTTGCCCTTAAAACTCCTTGGTTCAACTCCACAATCTTGACGGAGTCTCCCAAGTGACACCTAACAAATATAGGAGACACCACTCTCCAAAAGGTAATAGATGTTGTGTTGATGATGAACTCCTTGCTCTTGTGATTCAAATGATAGTCTCCCCAACACTCAACTCTCTCTCACATATTTGACTATAGTGGAAAGATGATTCTAGTGGAAAGTAGCTTGGGGAAGGCTAGAGATCAAGATTCTTGTGGTTCAATTGGAATATCTTGGTATCAAAACATGAGTAGGTGGTTCTCTCTAAGAAAATGAATGGTGGAAGTGTAGGTACGTTCTGATGGCTCTCCTCACGAATGATGAATGGGTGGAGGGGTATATATAGCCTCCATACAAAATCTAACCGTTACACACAAATTCCCAAACTCAGTGAGACCGAATCATAAAACTCGGTCAGAGCAATTCAGGTCAAAATATGAATGTTAGGCTGTTCGATGGGACCGACTTAGTCATCTCGGTGAGACCGATATGCTACGGTTAGAGCATAACGTAATCTCGATGTGACCGATCGCATAAACTCGGTGGGACCGATTTCAGCAATTGGCAGATAGAGAGTTGGTCAGGCAAACTTGTGGGACCAATTCGCTCATTTTGGTGGGACCGAAGTGTTATGATGTCAGGACCCCGACTCAATGCCACATCGATCTAGCATGTAACACCTCATATCACTTTGCGGCCTCACGCACGGTATTCCCACGGGTGTCGCCTTACCTTTGCCCGGGACCGTTTGCGCCTTTTGGCACACGTATATGACAGTGTCGCTAGCATCCATATGATAAGGAGCCCGGGCTGACATGGCTAGTCGTAAACCCAAAGCGGCACAGACTTACAGGGACAGGCATCCATGACCCAGCATCGAACGTGTCGGTCATCAGCGAGTGAATCCAGGCTGTAGCACTGGGCTAGCAGGACTCCGGTATTCACCGCGTGACATTTCCCCGAAGGGACAGACACAGGAACGAAGAAGGACACATGCCGGCCAGCCTAAGTGTTCCGGAGCAGTAGCAAGCTACCATGGCTCGGTGGAAACACTAGGAGACATTTCCCCGTAAGAGAGGCTACTAAAGATAAACAACTAGATGGTCAGATCCCACACATACCAAGCATTTCAATAACATACACACAATATGCTCGATATGTGCAAATACAACATGGCATCACAACATGACTCTACAACTCAAGTATTTATTCAATAGGCTCCGAGGAGCGAGATATTACAAACAGGGGTCTCATGACCCAACACTCAGAGCATACAAATCAAAGCACAAGCGGAAGCTATCATGTCTGGGTACAGACATCTATAAATGAAAAGGCCGAAAAGCCTGACTATCTATCAGATCCTGCCGAGGGCACAAGATCGTAGCTGAGGTAACAAGCTAAACGTCGAAGTCCACGCGGAACTACTAGTGAGACCGAAGTCTCTCTGCAAAACATAAAATAGGCAAACGTGAGTACAAATGTACCCAGCAAGACTTACATCAGAACTAACTACATATGCATCATTTTCAACAAGGGGATGGTGGGGTTTAACTGCAGCAAGCCAGCTTTGACTCGGTGGCTATCCTGAACTACGACTGCAATGCAACTTTTGAGGTGGCGCACACGAGTCCACATATTCACCATATCAATACACCACTATGGATCCACTCCCGTCTCCCTACGAGAACGCCATCCATAGCACTCACGCTTATCTTGCGTATTTTAGGGTATCCACTTTCACTTGTCTATGAACTGATATAAGCAACCCAGAAGTCCTTTTCCGCGGACACGGCTATTCGAATAGATGATGATAACC